>NC_048279.1:13234956-13557039 GCF_009762535.1 Notolabrus celidotus | reverse complement strand
CAACAAGAATGGCAACAGCTAGTAAGAAGTAACAAATGCTGTTAACAATTACTTTGCAAATGAACCAATGGCATTAGCCAGTTTGTTGCTGGTCATGTACTGTGTTGACCTGTTTTTTTGACCACCAAAATTTAACTAGTCTTTGTGGTCTTCTTGTAATCAGGGTTTCGCAATGAATTGCCATATTCATTACTACAGTGGACACTGCCTGTTGTCTGTACAGGAAGCATACCACTCATACTTGGAGCCAGCTGTTACTTACTGTTACAGGGCAAAGGGGTCGAAAGATGAAGAGATATGGTGACTGGAGCAAAGTAGCACAAAGTGGGACATGTTACCTGACAACTTAGGTAGAGTAATGATGATATTTTATTCAACACTGTTGATTATTTAAAGTGATTTTAAATGCTGCGGACATTTAAAATAACTGTCCAACAGCAAAACAAAAAAATGGTGTCAGCGTGTGTAGTGTCCGAAGGTGGCAAGCGCAAAAAGATGTTTAAAAATGCACACAGTATATGACTGATGGATTGAAGGTATGCATGCCCATTATCACACCTATCATCCATCTGATAGGCTGCAGGTCATTTAATATTTATGGTGGTTAAATACCATAAGTGCTTCATTTAAACACATGATTGCATTGTATCCCATTTTAATGATACAATTTTAATTTTAAAAGACATGAAACGTGATTTTATGTAAATAGTGATAAAAACAACCTCCCTTGTTTTATTTATCAATTGAGCAAACAGTCCAAAGTCCTTTTTGTAGCTGGGAAGAAAAAAAAACTAAAATAGGACAATTCACTTAGTTCTTGTTGTATTGCCCAATACATCATATGTACTAAAAAAAATAACTTTATTTCAATGAAGTACACCAGAGACTCCCCAGAGGGAGTCTAAAGAAATTCAGACACTAGAACGTGTAAAAACAGAGTATAGATTAAAAGTATTTAGGAAGAAAAAAAGGAATATATAATGGTGTATTAAATGATATAACTATATTTATTCCTTAAGTTAGTGCAAACTCGTCATGAGCTTAGTGTGCAAGTCTCCATTTAATTATTCTTGGCTTTGAGAACATTTTGAGAGGGCTTCATCTCCCAAAATTCTCCCATAGGAGGCCCATTTATTGTGATCCTCAATCCATTAAAAGCACTATTCTCAGGACACACTAATTTATGTTTTTCGTATTACCCCATGTCTCTCTGATCACCAGTGCTGTCAGAAGCGAATCAGCTTGAAGCAGAGAGGAGACACAAGCCTCTTGCACTCAATACAATTTCACAGCACACTGGAAAAGAGTTCTACCATCACTACGCCTTTGTACTTACACATTGCATCCTGAAATGGCGTAATATTTGGGTCCCGGTGTGTGATTACACATCGCAATACAGGGTTGTGAGAGTGCGAGAGGCATGGCTTGTAAACACACACCTGGAGAGACACATACACACACTTAGACATGCACGTACACACTGCAGAGAGGCAGCACAGAGACTGTCTGTGCTGGTTATGCTTTGCTCCAGTCGAATGGTTGTATGCCTGTTTAAGCTGACACAGCCTACATCCAAGTTTTTCTCAGTTTTATAGATCAAAATATTGCTAACCCGATGCCATCTGTCATAGTTGTTTGTTTTCCACCTGGTAGTAGAGGATTATAACATTATGGCAGTAGTCATTAAAATGAAAGCCTCTGGCTACCAGCGGATGGCTGTGCTACATCTTGGACACAACAGATGACCAGCATGTCTGGCCTACAGTTATAAGAATATAAATAAATCATTTAACCAACGAGTGATTCTGGTGTCGACTATCTGGAGGAAAATATATAAGTTGTTTTACATTTGCACAAAGACGTCTTTCATTGCTTTCTCATGTTGCCCTGGAACCAACTACAAAGATTCGAAGTTTCAACAGTGTTGCCCAACGAGGTTCAAAAAGGGACACATGCGAAAAAAACTCCTTGGTATACTCTTTATGTTGGAAAGCAGATCTGAAGAACAACATTGTCAATAAGACTGTTGACAGTGTAACTGTCCAACTTTTTTATTAACCTCCTTTTTAAAATATCCTGAAATCAATTTAAAATAAAAAAATACATATAGCTATCAAAAATAAAACATCCTTAGAAAATACTTCTATGACTTTCATCTTAAAGCTGGGGTTGGTAGTCTGACTGCAAACACTGCAGGCAGCCTTCTCAGAGCTGCTGTCGAGCAATGTTAGTACTTCCCCTTCAAGCTGGGGTTGGTAGTCAGATTTAGATACACTTTTTGTTCTACTGGTTAAAATGATCTCTATGTCTCGATGGCAATCAATACATAATGTGTTCTTAAAAAAGAGCGAAAAAAAGCCGCTATCTACAGCCGGAGAAAACCTGGGAAAACACCAACTAATTTAGGGTCCAATTTATGAAACCAATCAAATCCTATCCTGCCATTCTGCCCGCCTTCAGCACGTACATTTCCCCAATGTGCATTCCCCGACTCTATTTACTGCCCCTCTCGCTCGACCTCGGGCCTGTCCCCTCTGACCCGATGAGGTGCTTTGCTCAGGACTGTAGTCTGGATCAGAGTCTAAAAAGCTCATTTAGTAAGTCCTACAGAAAATGTAGATGTATTATATGTATTATAGCTTTTCTCTTGATAGCGTGTCACTGGTACAACTGGGTGCCCTAAAAAAAGCTCATCTTCTTCATTAAAACCTGCAAATAATGGAATACATGATAAACACAGAAATGACAGGTAAGCAACTTTGTAGATACTTTGATTGGACTTGGCCATAACACTCTGACGCTGTCAACCAGCATATTAATTCAAAGTTAAAACACAAGGATTTTTCTAGTGCAACCAAAATATCAAAACGAAACAAGAAGAGATGGGAGGATGTAATAACCTCTGGATAAGTTGTGCTTAATAGTGTAAAAACCTTAAAAATTAATTGAGCAGCCAAATGTTGCTAAATCCTGCTCATGCATGCTTGCAGCTACATAGAAACCATCCGCAGTGGGAATAGCTTTGTCCTTTGTCTCAAAGCCCACTGAGTGTGTGGACACTGTATTCACACATTCTTCTCTTTTATTAGAGCCTGTGATATTAATGTTGCTTAATGTGCTTGCCCTGTTTGTGATTGTGCAGAGGTGATGTGTTATGGTAGACAATAAATGACATGCTGCAGTATTTTTCAATGATCATGTTTAACACCAACAGTCAGTAATAACCCCAGCAATCAGCAGCTATAAATGCATGTAGATTTGCATAAAGAGATGATAATTTACATGATGATAATTTAAATGATCAGTCTGCATCATAATTTATCATTGAAGGCAGGAGGTCCTGGCCCCTTTACACTCTTAAGCAATGCAGAGGCATGCATGACAAAACCTTTTATAGAGGTGGATCAGCTTTCTTCTGAAAGATAATTTCAAAGGGAATATGACCTTAAAGTACATTGGAAGCCAACTAGGGTCAGTTCTTTGGAGCACAGAAAGCTCCAGTCCAATGTTTTCAATTATATCTCAAGTCAGTGTGCTGGGCAGTAGGTGTGGGCCAAAATGAAACTAGGCCCACTGTATCTATGTGGTTTGAGATCGTTAGCTGACCTAGTATTCAGTCAGGGCTTCATGCTTCACAGAGTCTCTCTGCAATCTACTCCTCTGTAGCACCCAAGAAATTAGGGATGGGAGTGAGCCACTGTTGCTTTGATACATTTCATCTTTGCTCAGAGAGCTGTCTTTCTCATGCAATAAAAGCTGGAGCTGAGCAGTCAGAGTCCTGCAAAAAAAGAGCCATGAATATCTGCTAAGCCATTGGGGTTTTATGGGCTATTCCCTTGGAAGCAACAATTATTCCATTGCAATGAATGCATGCACAACTGCGATGGGGTGTACCACATGACCATCTTCCAGATTCTGAACACATCTGATGCCGATGGCATACTTTTCAATCTCTTAAAAGTAATTGTATGCGCTGCTTTCAGTAGCTCTGCTGCAGTTACCACCTTACTTCTAATATCTGAGAGAAAAGGAAAATGTACCTGAAAGCCACAAAAGGCCTGAAATTACATGGATGAAACATCATCTCTGATTAAATGTCTTACAGTCGTTTATAAAGATGACGTGTTCATCAATGTAAGGACAGAAACTGGCGTGTTGTGCAGTTCCTATGACCACAGCAAAGCCACATGTGTTGTTCCCTGAGGCTCCCTGGTGCAGCCTCTTTCATCTCAACTCAACGAGTGGCCAACGTGGATCCAGCCTTAGATAAATCATATTGGTTTAAATTGAGCAATGATCTAATTTCTGAAGTGCTGAGGGACAAGAGAGGAGGGGAAACACTGATCCTACAAAATGCAATTTTATGACTCCTCCTGTCACATCTACTTGCTTTGTCAATTTAGTGCTAACACTGCTGCCTTAGGGCCTCAGCATGGGGACGTGGTGTGTAGATGTACCAGCCCTGTTTGCTTCAACTGCTCGAGCATGCAAGAGTGCGCTTCACATCTCTTACATTATATATTTGCTTCAAAAGGTCAGGGAGACTTTGCTCAGCTGAACTGGCTTTAATTAAGAACTATGATTTCCTGAAAAATATTTGGTCTCGAAATGTAGTGTTAAAAAAAACGTCATGAACTTGAACTTCTGCCACAGAGAAGTGGATTTGGTTATGGCCCAAGGTTTTTTCAACTGTGGTTGCTCATGTAGAGGTATGTGTAACTGACCATGTGTAAGAAAAGTGAGAACACCATAGCAGCTTCCAGGCTGGGTCTGGGCAGAGAAAGGACTCTTCTCAAAATTTGGCAAATTTCCTACAGTGTTGCTAATGTTGAGACTGTTGCCCGGTAACATTAAGATACAAACCAATCTAACCAGCAATGTAAGTATAGGATTAGTGCCAGGCTAGATATAGTATGCACAGACCCCTATTCGGCTTCCATAGTTTTATTATTGACAGAGTACGCAGTGTGTAAGCTTTATGAAAAGTATGAAGTTGGTCAGTCTTTACTTAATTTTTAGATGGAGTTGCTGAAGGACAGGATCATCCCTCAGAGTTAACAAAGGAAGTGGGGATGATGCGTGCAGTAAGAAATACAGTGAAAAGAGGGCATCCTTTTAAACATCTCCAGAGAAAATTAAGTACTCAAAAATAATTTTTCTTTTTACCTTGTATAAAAATATATGATTTCATAGTGAGGGATGTTTTTCTTTGGAGCTTTTCATGCACTGTACTGTTTTGTTCTCTGTTTGCCCAGTAAACCTTTGAAATTTCTTTGACTGACAGATTGTAGCCCTGGGTGGCAAGTCTGATCTATATATCATTGTAAAAGATGCTGTGAAATGTTTTCCAAGAGTTTTCTTTGGAAAAAGAGAAGAAGAATCTGCTGCAGTGAACACTCCTCAATAGGCTCACTCGATAGTGTAGCAAAGTGTCTGCATGTTATACCCTAAGTGTGTGAGATGTGAAGTTTCTCTTTGTGAAGGTGTCAACATTTTGGTCTCTTTTGGAAGAAGCAGTAATGCTACTGTAACATTGTGTCCCTCTGTGTTGAAATAAGTGTTGTCTCAGTTGTCCACCTCTCCTCCTCCTCTGCTGTCTTTGCATGTCTTACGTTGCTGCTGCCTAATATGTGAAGTGAACAGGAGGTGCCGCTCTTCATGGCCAAAGCTGATTAACGTGATAAAGATGATTACCGTGGTAGTCTAAACCTGTGGCGCTGCGATATCCAGCAATTTCTTGGTCTGCCTGAGCTCCAGGGATTGATGTCACAAAGTGGCTCCACAGGATTCAGTGGCAAGCACTGAATAAGTTTCTATCTAATATTGACTGTGACATTTTAACCTTTGTGATGAATTTTCCAGATTAGCATTACCTACTATCAGTGTTCATGTATTGGTGGGGGCTTAACAAGCGCACAGGAAGAGTTCAATACTGAGGAGAAATAATCTGCTTAGAAATGGCGGGGGAGAAACATCAGCCTTCATCTCCTCTCTGCTCTCTGTGCTCTGTAGAGGTGTCCATGGCCTTGACAACAACATTACATGCTCACCAGGCGAGGTGTACGACCCCCATCACCACCTCCTCTCCTCCCCTCACACACGGACACACCTACACACACACACACTGTCATATCCCCCCATGCAAAGGCTTAGCCACACAAGTGTTATCTTTAGTGAAGCCTTTAGAGAATCTAATCATGAGAGCTCTGTATGGAAACCTGAGTGCAGTTTATTCTGCTGAATTGTACTCCCAGATGACTCTTCACAACACTCCTCGACACACAGGCCACATGCTACACATGCTACACATGCAGACATGGAGTCCTTACTTCAAACAGATGACACACAACACACAGCTGCAGACACACAGATAAAATGCTTTTGTAAAACTTTTTTTCGCAGCATCGACTCCCTTTTTGCCCCCGACTGTAAACGTGCAGCAGTCTGATAGCTGCCTCGCCAAACTGAGATTCTCCTGTGGATGAGTATTCATACAGCAGCAGGAGGGGCTTGTACATCCCCCGAGGACAGGCAGAGCCTAGCCATGCCTACAGATTGGAGCCTCCTGGGAGACAGAGAGGCTGGGGAACCTCTCCGGGAATAGATGTACATGAGGTCACATCCCCTACAGACAGTTTTTTTTTTCTTTCCGTGATTGTTTTTTCATCTACTTTCTTGAATGCTGCTAGACTGTCAGATCTTTCTCTCTCTGCCTCTGTCCCCAAAAGAATCAGGCTGAGACATGTCTGCATGCTAAATTGGTTGCTCGCTGGTGACTGTGACATTTGAGCTGCTAATTATTATGTTGTCTCATGCACCGTTTGTCCACCGGCTCGAAATCTCTCTTTGAACATCTCGGGTCAGGAGCCACCTTTTCTCAGACTATGAAAAAAATGGCAGCCTATTATGAATCAGAATGCAGTCTAGTAATCCTGAACATGTTATTAACTGCCCATTGTATCACCAGACATGTAATTTGGGAACTTGGATCTTTAATTTTCACTTTAGAAATTTTTATATTTCAGTCTAAAAGTGTTGCCTTTTAATTTAGATATGACAATTTTGTACCGGAAATTAAGTTTTCTTTATCTTTTAACTTGGCAGTGCTCAACTCTATAGCTGACTAAAACGTATAAGGGGGATTTTGAGTCTGACAGCAGCTATATACACACAGTTACTGCCTGTTCACTCTCTCGGTGAGTCTCTGATCTTGACTGCCATGCAAGTACAGAAACCGGAGGAGAGAAAATGACCTCTGTCCTTCTTCGACAAGTCTATCTCCAGAAGAATCTGAGGTCATGTCAGAAGAGCAGTACATGTGTCCATACCATCTACCTTTTAACAAAATTTTTCTATCATTTCTTTAATCATGTTTTCAATTGGAAACCTGCATTTCAAACCAGCTCAATTAGATGAGGGCACAATCAGATGGAGAAGTCTCCAGCCTCCCTGTTAGGCGATAACTCTGCCCGCCTCTGAAGCGACATCCTCAATCACCGACGTCCATCTGTTCAATTGGACTGCGACGTAACTTGCTCTCCCTTCGACCCTGCAATCGTTATCCACTCTCAGAGCAGATATTGTGTACCTGTTCTACCTATGTTGCTGACTGACCACAGGAAATCGCTGTCGTGCACCCTGCCACGCAGTCGCTACAAGGACAACATCCTCTTCTTTCAAATGGAGGAAGTTTCTTTTCAATCTTCAAAAGATACTTACTTGAAGTTCAGATTTCTCAGACATGTTTCACTGCATGTGATGAACAGCTTGCTGCAAAATATCCCCTTCATACTAACTAAAGACATTAACTATTTCTATTGAGTATCTTTAGACACTTCATTTTGGAGCGAGTGCAAGACAACTTTACAACATGCATTTCTTTCTGCATTTCTATCATCTGTGTGAGAGCTTCCCTTTTGTGTTCATTATGTCAGGAATTCACAGAATCTCTTTGAGATCTTCAGGATTTCAACAATGTGGCACAATCAAAAGAATGAGAGGCATTATGCTTCCCCCATAAGTGGGATGATTTATATTTCCTCTGCTTTTTTTAATGGGAACCCCTTTTGAGCAACATATTTTTTCCTCTGAATGTTGATTTTCAATGAGACATCTTTTCTTTGAAAAACAGCCTTCATTAAATAACAGAAAAGGGTACGTTAGTTTTATTTTAACAGTGGGAGTTACACCTGTAGTTATAAAGTAGACAATAACATGCATCTGCATATGATGAAGTATTTTCATGTGACATGGGGGAGGCTATGAAAAATGACTGACTAGGACCCTTTGATGGATTGCTACAGTGTGCAGGATTTGTCGAGAAGGACTTCATCCCCTCTCATGTATGTCAGGGCTGTAGGTGTAAGCTCCTTGGCCAGTGCACAGAAATGTGGGAAGAAAATCCCATCCGTTTCTGGGACATGCCAGAGAATTTGTACTTGGCCACAGCCAGTTTGAACCTAAATGTATTGTTAGTGGGACGAGGTGTTGCCCTCTCCTGTGTTAGGATAGGCCACCATGCCATGCTTTCTAAATACACTTAAAAACAGCCTCTATACTGGGGGCGCTGGTGGCCTAGCGATCTCAGCGCCCCCAGTATAGAGGCTGTAGTCCTCGTCGCAGAGGTTGGCGGCTGGACTCCCGGACGATTGGCTATTTACTGCATGTCTCCCCCCACTCTCTACTCCCCACATTTCCTGTTTCCTGTCCTGTCAATAAAGGCGAAAAAGCCCCAAAATATAACTTAAAAAACAACAAAAAAAACACTATTCTTTTCTTGCATCATGATCTTTAAACTAGGGATGGAACATGATTTTTGAACATTCGAATATTCGTTCACTTTGTAAAAAATCGAGGAGTTACTGCGAATATTTTCTAATTTTAAAAGTACAATTTTTCACCTTTTTTACCGGTGTCTGGTTATAATACAGTATTCCTGCAAGACAGTGGCTATAGAGCATCTTAAAGCTCTTTGCTAGCCACATTGACTGACAGAAGAAGATGAATGCTAACTGCAATAAACAGCCAAAGAAGAAGAAAAAATTAGCGACAGTTGCAACGATTTTCTCTGTTTCTGAATCTCACACTACTATTTGGTGCTGTGACCGGCTGCGGTTACTGCTCATTATTCTTTCAATACATCTCCCTGCGTTGCGTTGCGTTGCGTTGCGTTGCGTTGCGTTGCGTTGCGTTGCTGACTTTGCAGAGCACTAAAAAGATTTGTTTTGATACCATTTTTACTCTATTCATCAGATTTTTGTGGCTCCACTTGTTCCTCTTTGTATGGAATGGTGTATCCCATAACACCACCTACTTAGTCACAATGTGTAGGCTTGTTAATACAGCAGCTTTTATTGGTGGTTATATAAAATAATACAGTATCAGAAGAATATAAGTAATGCATTATTTTCAAGTGCATTAGGCATGTTTCAGATACTTTGGCAGGGGGCAGCTGTAAGCTGGATTTTCTGTCATGTTTGATTAAAGAGAGCCTTCAATGTCATCATATGAGCACAGGGCAACAACAACCTGTCTTTAAACTTGTGGAGTACAGGGAACTAAAACAAAGACTTACACTAACAGCTGCTGATTCTGAGACAGGGTGGCTATTTACAGTACATGGCAGTCCCTAAGAGCTAATCAGCCAAGGTGTATTGCATTAGAGTTTTTCAAAACTCTTGTTCCCTTGACAGCTTCCTGGATCATACCTTTTCTTCTCCATTCATATAAACCTATGATATCAATGTGACTGAATACAAAAAGTCCACTTTCCCATGGCCCCCTGCTGGGATATCAAAACGTTTAATTATGTGTTATTACTTTGTACTCAATGATGTTTGTTAGTGGGTTTTAAGGCACACTTGGGTCCTGTAAAACTTAATGTGGTTTTTAATGACATATCTAATGACACACACTTAGCACTGAGAAGTGATTTCAGTGGGCCACAAGTCACAGCAGGTTGAGAGAGATGATTGAAGAACTCAGTTAAATAATGGTTACTTGTCTGACAGACTGTAATCAACCTACTAGTGGCCTACGAAGAAAACACTCAAAGTTGTTTCATTACTTCAAATATAACACATAGCAGAAAATAAATGTGCATCTTTCCATTTACCTGTAATTAATTCAAGTGTGTTTCAGACATGTCTTAATGTGGTGTATATGGTCAGTGAAATCAAAACAGGTCACTTGTTCTCAGGACTTCCACATGAACCATTAATCTTGTATGAAGCCTTTGTGTAAAGTAGCAACATCAGTCTTATAATATAACATCAGTTTCCCAAGGCTCTTCGAATTGAAAGTATATATAAGTATATATAAAAAAAACAATCCCCTGGAACCAAACTTATATTGGTACCAGCACATTATTTTTCATTTGACACTAAATTGCTACAGTAAATAGTCCCTCATCCACTGCTCACAGCCCTCTACAATAGGGCTTTTTCAAACAACCTTTTAACATATCACTGTAGAAACATTGTAAGTGTAAATAATAATTTATTTATGAATGATTACTCCATTCAGCTGCTTCAGTTCCAGGGTCCAGCTATTGTGCATGCTGGCTCGCTGTCACACTGTTGAGGCTTGCTGGGACAGATGAATAGAACAGATTTATTGTTAATGTTATTAGTAACACCTGGGCTTTTCTTACCATGAAAAGTCAAAATGTCTGCTGTGAATAAGGCCTATCTCTAAAGGTCCACATTGCTTTTTACAACACAAAGCTCCAGTTGCATTTCAATTTGCAGTTCCAACAATTTCACATGGCATATGTCCAATTACTTACAACAGAGGGGTCACTAAAGGACACACAACAGAAGTGCAACTCCCTAAATCTTTCAAGACACAACTACATCAGGGTTAGGCTCTTTTTGAGGTATTTTCTAAAGCTTTTTTTTCTTCTTTAAAATAGCAGATGTATATTGGTATAAGGAGACAAAAACATGAAACACAGCCTTGACCTAAGATCATAAAAAGATCTAAGGGGGGCTGCTTTCCAAGGTCATATTGTATGAGCTTGACTGACCTCACACAGCACCATAAGCAGGCCATCATCAAAAAAAAAAAAAAAAACAGCAGAGAGGCAGTCCATCATAAACCCTCCTGTTTCTGTGTATTTGGCCTGTCTTGTCAAATATAGAAGTTGAAGACTTTGCTTTGTGCATTTCTTTAACACACTGTGGGGCAAAAAAGTATTTAGTCAGTCACTGATTTTGCAAGTTCCCCCACTTAGAAAGATGAGAGGGGTCTGTAATTTTCATCAGAGGTACACTTCAACTATGAGAGACAAAATGAGAAATCCAGGAAATCACATTGTAGGATTTTTAAATAATTTATTTGTAAATTATGGTGGAAAATAAGTATTTGGTCTCCCACAAACAAGCAAGATTTCTGGCTCTCACAGACCTGTAACTTCTTCTTTAAGAAGCTCTTCTGTCCTCCACTCATTACCTGTATTAATGGCACCTGTTTGAACTCGTTATCTGTATAAAAGACACCTGTCCACAGTCAATGTGATTTACTGGATTTTTTTTTCTCAATTTGTCTCTCATAGTTGAAGTGTACCTCTGATGAAAATTACAGACCTCTCTCATCTTTCTAAGTGGGAGAACTTGCAAAATCAGTGGCCCACTAAATACTTTTTTGCCCCACTGTATTCACCGTCGGCACCAAAAACTCAGTTTTACAGCCCTTCTACATGAGATCGGGCAAAGTTGGCAAACTTTTGTCACAAATATTTTTTTGCACTGAGAAAAAATTCAGATCCACTCTCCTAAAGTACCTGAACTAGTCACCTTCAATAGCCTTACTAAGACAAGAATAAACTCAATATAGTGTCCTTGCTTGACACAAGACCAAGACCAGAGCCAGAAATAAAAGTGTGAGCCATTTCAAACATTGATACCTCCTGTTTTATCTCCCTACATGTTCTTACTTTATATTCAGACTCAACATTGGCTTTCTTTAGCTGTCTCAGTCACTTTGTCAGAGCCTTTGTAATTTTTGTGAACTCCAGTAGACAAGATAAGAAGAGGAAACAGAATTGCCACACTTTCTGCCATAATTACACCTGCACATCTCCCCTTTTAATACTTAGCTGCGGTTATTACAGCCCTTTGAACTTAATGACACTGTGGTCCGGTGTTTGCCTGTGCGTCTGTGTGCATTTCGTTATTTCATTTATATTAAATGACCATCAAATTACTCTGACAATGGAGATCAAGCCACATTTCCATGGTGAATACTAGTGGTCGATCGATATTGGTTTTTCAACAGCTGGTGCCAATGCTGATGATTAGAGAGCAGGTTGGCTCATGGTCGATCTTGTGCCAATGTCATGTAGTTGTTTTTTAGCATATAAAAGAAACAACATAATGCATATCTGCATATCCATGCAGATTACAATCCAATAAACAGTACACAGTTATTTTATATATATATATATATATATTATATATTTCAGCATTACTGATATTTATGTCAGAAGCACTTTTAAACTGCATTATTCATATGCAGTTCATTTAGAAAAGACAACGCTAATTTAGTAAATCTGCAGCAGAATGAAAAATTGACATCAAGGGGAAGTACTGACATTGTTCGACAGCAGCTCTGAGGAGGCTGCCTGCAGTGTTTGCAGTTAGTATTTGTTTATTGTCTTCACCGGCCTTGTGAGCGCAGGAATCAACCAATGCTGATTATTTAACAGTGCCGTATCGGCCTGATGAATCAGCCCACTGGTTGATCGGTTTATCTCATGTGAGTACTCTCTTAAATAATAGAGACTCATGATGCTGATTTCTCAGCAGTAGCTGATAATAATCCAAATTGCAATGAAGCTGAAATCCATAAAGAAACTATTATTTCCTAGGAAATGCTGTTGAACAGAGGGTCACATCAGAAAACAATTAGGTTTAACTTAGTACAAAGAATAGTTAAACATTAATTTCAGGTCTACCTAAATGTTGTGTGGTCATTTTTTTCTGTATATCAGTACGCACCAGTCAATTATACATTATTTGTGCCAAATCCAGCCTGATCCCAGGACCACGTCCAATCATATTAATCCACTGAAAAACGGAGAAAAAAAAATCCTCTACTTTAAAATATGGTCTAGGGGTGCAACGATTAGTCAATGGTGCTGACAAAATTAGTTGCAGACATATTTGTGGATGGTCGGTTATGTCATCGTGATATGAGCAGATATAACATTGTTTTACGGAGCATAGTGTGGAGTGAGCCGTCTCGCATCTTTCCTATCTCTGCTGAAAGTTTGCATGCAAAACAGTGACCAGGGGTGACAGGCAAACAAAATAGTAAAATAGCGGCAGCAAATGCAACACCATCGAGACTTCAAACTTCTAAAAGTAAATGCAGCATTTCCTTTTCGGTGTGCAAAGAAAAGGGCTGCCTTCAAAAATGTGTAAGTGAACCTTGGTTATCATAGGAACATGGCGAGGAACGCTCGACATCTACTAAATGTCAACCATCAACTTAACAGTCCAAAGTTACAACTACCTTGTGTGATTTTTCTCTCATTTACAGTTTTAGTCACCCATCTTTAAAGTAATAAATGAATATTAAATTTAAAAGTTGATAAAGAGCCATCTAACCAACTGTGCAACTCATAATCTGATTAGTCAATAATGGTTTCAATTCTTGATGAGTAGTTGACCATTAAAATAGCAGTTAGTTGGCCTTGATATGATCCTGCTTCACCCTGTTGGTGTTTTCTCTGCTCTCAGTGTAATTTCTCTTGCTTAACGTTCTACAAAATGAAATGTTAAAAATGCTGCTGGAACAGGTAGCAAAGTAGTGAAGTGAAACAAGCAGCCCTCAAGCAATTTTCTTGTCCTCCATTCCTCTTCATACTTCCATGTACAATTTTAAATGTGAAGAATAATAAAAAAATTCACAAGGTAGTGTAAAGACTGTACTTGAACAAGTGATGGCAATCTTGATGTAATAAACTCCCCAGTATCTTTTTGTCCATGAACTTTCACCTCGAGTGTCATCTGATAATATGATGACAGAAGATGCAATCAGCGTTGCAATTAGCAAGATGAAATCATGTGCTTGTGTTCTTGACCTTATTCTAGCCAAGTTGTTTTAAGACAGTTTCCAGTGCTTCCCTCAGGGAACAAATTATCATAAAACGCTCTCTGAGTTCAGGCTTCTTTCCCCAAAGCTTTCAAAACAGCTATGCTCAAACCTCTGCTCCAGAAACGGTAGCACTTAAAGAGACATCTTTAATCTTCCTCTTCTTGGTTGAACCTTTGGGAAAAAATGGTTTACATCCAGTTATTTTTGCAGCAGAATATATAAATGACAAACAAGCATATGGCTACAAACAAAGTTTTTCACAGCCATTAAAAACGTTCTATTGGTTTCTACCGCAGAGCTGGTGTGGCAAAAAAAAACCCACTCCAACAAAAACAATTAGAAATCTTTTGATATGGAGTAATGCCAGAATTCCTGTTTTTTAATCTTTAACCTTTGTACACAACTATTTTTTATCTCTGATTTTTTAATCGGTACATGATGTGAATTTGCAGCAGCTCTATCCATATGGGAGTACAGTTGTATAAAACTGTTGCCATTAATGTGCAAGTACATCCCTACAGTTGGTTTTTTTCAACCACCCAAAAAATAGGAGTTACATTTTGCCTCTCCTTTTGGCTTTTTTGTTTGGTTCCATTTCCAGATATTAAGGGATGCAATAGCTCAGAGTTCTACGGTGTTCATATCTAGTTGCTAACTTTCTGTTATAGATGCAGGGCAGACAGTTTGTGATGCATTTATTATTTATCAGACCTTTTTTTGGTTTGATACAGCTGCAGGCTACTCAGAAACAAATGAGTAGTAAAAACAAAACAAAACAAAACAGAGTTGCAGAACCGAAGCAATGAGTTAAGACACAGCTTAAATATAAAAAAAAAAACATACCAGTTGGTCTGGAAATAACACCATGATAACACATTCACAACATATTTAAAGGTAATTAATTTTATGTAAAAAAAAAAGAGCAGCTTTTATTATTCTGTTTGATGATTTATCTAAATGTGGCTTGTAGGGATGTGCACATTTAGTTAAATTAACAATTAAACATTGTCATCCTTGCTAACCAGCACCATCATTTTTTGTCTGTCAAAGATATCCCTAATATATTTAGTATTGTTGACCTGAAAGCATCTGTTGCGTCTCTGCCACTAGCATGGACTGTAGCTCTGGTCAATGGTGACTGCTATGATGCTTCTGTGCTGTACTATCCAGATGTAAACAGGCGACATCTTGTACTCTGTTGGGCAGCATTTTGTTCCAGAAAATAGAGACATAGTTGTATGTAGGCTGTTTCAGGCTAACTTGACCAGAGCAATGTGTAACTAGCACAGGAATGTGGCTGTTAACCTGCATGTAGTACCAAAGGCTGGTGGTTCTAGCTCTGCTAATGTTAGCCACAATTGGCATTGCATTTTTGAAATGTTTACCTACAGAAAAATAAAAAACTCTGCTTAAATTTGACAGTTTTCTAAGTTTACTCTTACCTTTAGTTGTCTTAGAATTTAAAACTCTGTTCAAACAACTCTGAAATCTGTGGCTTCTGAAGAACCCTGGCATCATGTCCAGCAAAGGTTTGGAAAATAAGCCCGATTTATACTTCTGCATCGACCTTATGCAGCAGTGGTTGACTCAGGCATGACCACTACATACTTGCGTTGTAGTGCGTTGAAGTGTCCATGTCGCGCAGCAATACTCCCCCGAAACGGTTGAGGGCAGTGGGTCTCTCTGATAGTCGGGTCGTCTGTTTCCGGCCTTGCTACGTTCTCCGTTTACTTTTTCACAGCTGATACATGTTGTTATTTATCATACAGCAATGATTACAGGGAAGAATAGAGAGAACACATTGGAGGAGATGAAATACACGGCTGACGTGCAGGAATCCCTGAAGTGCTGTAAATGCGGAAAATACAATGCAGCTGAGCAGACCAATCACAAGGCTTGCAGTCTGCGTCGATTCCATAGACTGTATAAAATATAGACGTAGTATCCGTGACATCACCTATCTGTTTTTCTGAAGCGCTGTTTTGAGGCCAATTGTCGGTGGCAGCCATATTGCTGCTGTCGAGCGATTGTGACGTAAAGAGGCGGGCTTTGATCCTCCTTGCCAACAGCTACAGTGTTCCCACCTGTCAATCAAGTCAGCTGTGCCTCTCATTGGAAGACTCGTAATCTAAATATTTAGAAATTGCAGCGTTAGAAAAAAAATTCTCCCCTGTACAGTGTGTGCCGATCGAAAAATGAGCTATCCAGACTGCACTCGTCTTTTGTACCAGGCTGTAAACATGTTTATTTCTGCTGTAAAGATCGTCTTTAATGAATTGTTGTGTATGTGGTTTCCGGTACTTCCAGAGCCAGCCTCAAGCGGATCTTCGATGAACTGCAGTTTTTAGCACTTCCGCATTGGACTCATATTTTTAGACCGTAGGTTGTCGCTTGGTTGATTCGATGCGTAGTTACATTTTGGATGAGGTGTGTGTCAGCTACGTGCGTAGGCCTCTGCGTAAGTATGGGAGCTACGCAAACCTACGGCGTAGGCTACGCTGTCTAATTTGTTGCAGAAGTATAAATCAGGCTTAATAAGTTGCATGTAATGCTAACAGTTCTGATGAAGCCAGTCTCAAAAGGAGGTGTTTTCATTGTTTGTATTTGTCAATAAAGATTTATAAATGCATGTATAATATGCTACCGAACGTGAATGTGCTGTGTTACTAAAATCAAGTTCACTAAATCAAGATCCATCCAGCTACATCAGTTCAGTTTGTCCTTTAGGAGGAAATTTGCTCTTCTTTTCAGTATGTCAACATTTCTGTAGCATCCAATGCTCTGTCAGGATTTTCGTCTTTAAGTCTTTGATTATAGTTTGGCATAAATACTGCACTCTGTGGTGTAGAAGGATGAAACATTTTTGGCCAGCGCTGTATCTAATGTTTTTATTGAAGTGAAGTCCCTACAAGAACAGCTTTCTCCCATCCTCTTTGTTTAGCACTCATGCCAGTGTCTAGCAGTTATCATGAATTCAAGGCAGGCATGAGCCTTCCTTAAGATCTGCTATCTGATGTATGGTGTATGAATAACTTGGGAACAAATTTGTCACAATTTGGCCTTTGGCCTTCATTATGCAAACATTTCCCTGTGCATGTGGATGTGATGGTTAGGTATGAATATGACACTTTTGGCTACTCATATTCTTGTTGGGTTCTTAGTAATCCAGGAGGAAGCAGATCAAATTAGCTGCTTATAAAGTGCTGATATTCACAGTTCTACTCAACATTAAAGTGAGTGTGTTTCTAGATAGGGGCAGTCACAGCATGTTCTATATCTGGTCAGAAATCGAATCCAAAAATATCCAAGAAATACTTACATTTCACACACTGAGTCATGTGAATTCCTGGCAACTGATTGTCTACTCTACATTTCCCAAAGCTCCATTTTGTTTTGATGCTCACTCAAATTAGCTTTGAATTCCAGTGATCATCAGACTCATTAAAAAGTGTTTATATTGCAATCAATTTTTCCATGCTTCAGTAAAAAGGCTGCACAGTTTTAGATATTTGCAGCCAATATTGTCTCCCTCTGAAGTTTGAACAGTGCTTTTATGAGGAAACAGTTCCAGCACATAATTTACTTTTACTTGTTACTTATTGAGTATTTAATAGTACACTGTTTTATGTAGCCTTTTTTAGTTTTCCATTGTAATTTAATGAGAAGCTCATTCAGAGTGCTCTGAACTTTTAGATACCATATAAAACAAAAACTGTAGATAGCTTCATGTGCTTAGTGCATGTAATAAATCTAAAGTAGATATGTAATTCAATAAATCTGAATTACATTAAGAGAAATTGCATCTCAGAGATTCAATTTAGGACTTATGAGGCTTGAATTATGAAAGACGATCACTGTCTGCCTTCTGCCATGACTGCTTGAAAACTAAAACTGAGAGATGCATTTTATCAAAACCCTCAGACAGTTGATACAAGTAACTTTTATAAATAAACAGAGTTAAAGATAACTCTTTAAAAGCCTTACATTTTTGGAGATTATGTGCTTCGACTTAGAAGTCAATTGAGGTCAGCATCATTGGCTTTTTATTTTCCCTAGCTTTGTCATTAAAGAACAGTTGCAGCTGTTTCTGTGGCGATTAGCTTGACACATGTGGTGTGTACAAAGTGCCACCAGGCTAACAGCTGAGTCAAAAGAAGAGCCAGACTGCCCTAATGGCATATTTTTTTTAAAGAAATAATTCTCTCTGCTTTTCTGATTTTCTCCTCCTGTCTCTGTGGGTGTAAGTGAAAAGTAAAGTATCTCCCCTTAAAAGTCTCCACGGAAAGTGATTTGCATTGTATTATTCAAATTGCAGTTAAGTGCATAATACAGTCTAATTACACGGTACAGTACTGAGTGTGTTTTGAATTCATGCATTTCATTTTCGGGCATACTAACACAGAATGAATCACATAAAATGAATAATGGAAGATAGCTATTGTACAGATGTAAAAAAGGACCCAGTGCCTTAGCATTTTACAAGGAGAGTGGTCTGAACGCGCATTCCTCTGTGGAAAATCAGTAAATACTCCAGCATATGTGCATGCATCTCCACTTCTGTTTGTTTGTTTGTACATGTGAAGCCTGTTCTCCAGGGGATACTCCTGTTTGTGTGTGGGACACTGGTCATGAACAGTCTGAAAATGAATGCCCAGCACTTGTTGAAACTCGTCCACAAAAGCTGAAAAGAGGCATTGTTATTCAAGTGGCTCTTTTAATTCTCTTTAGAAATACAGTGATCTATGAGAGGACTACGGCCTCACAAGTTAGAATTTAGATCTCTGTCATCTGTGTGTATGAGCAGCTTTAACGGTAAAAAAGCTGCATTTAAAAGCACAGTATCGACACATTTCATAGAATCACCTTAATACACCTGTAAGTCATGTGCTTTTGATGGGGATGTGGCTCAAAACAAATGAGTCTGCTATAACTTAGCATTCATTCAGACTGAAAGCAGCCCAGGGTAAGATAACATAAGGGGCTGTGTGGTGGGTGTGTGTAATTTTACTGAGATGATGAAATGCAGTTGAGGAAAGCCAAATTGAGAATAAGATTGATGAGTTTGAAGGTTTATTGCACACCACAACACTACGCAGCGTTCTATGATACCATCTGGAAGGATTTACAACTCTGACAAGTTATAACAGAAACAAGCACTCAGCCCTCTGTTGAAAGAGTTATCGCACAAACAGTAATATTAAGGCTCTTATGTAACTATGTTGTCTATCATGAGAATACACTTGCTTTTATTTATTTAATTTACCAACATTTCACTTTGTAGGGGAACTTATTGTTAGCCTGCCCTCCTTTCTCTTGCTGGAGCCTCTTTGTGTTTGAAATGAACTACATGTTTTCATGCAGCGCTAATGCTTCTCTGAACCAGCCTCACTCACCTACTGACCTATAATTTAGCTGGCGAGTTAGCTATTATAAAGCTACCTCATGTGTATATGAGGAATGTATCCTTAAAAATGGGATGCTTTCAAATTTTGTAAGCGTATCAACATATGCATTCTGAATTGTAAACTGAAACTCGCTGCTGTCTGAGATTAACAGTGTGATTTGAATTGAACTCTCAAAGTTTGTCAAAGCTGGAAAGACAGATCCAACAACACAGAGAATCTTTAACTTCCCACAAGGCTTGATGGCTTCCTACTTTATGGTGTATCATTCATGATATTATATCTGATGCATCATTTTAAACACAGTCTGTAAGAGATCTGTCTGGCAGAATTGGCACCGGTGGGTGCTTTATGCTGCACAGAGTGTTAGTTTTTATGTCTGCCTAGCTGGAGTGGGAGTTTCTATACGGCTGCTGTGAGCTCACATAAGGACACTGCGATTCAGTTGAGACAAAAGAAAAAAGTAGAAAACATCATGCATACCTTTGTTAACTCTACCTCGTACTGCTAACAATCTCCTTACACTGAGAACAGAAGAGATGGTATGACACCTTGACAGCAGGATAACAAGGAAGAATCTAATACAAGTTAAGCCATCAACTATTCCTTTCTTTCACACTTTACTGCAGAATAAGGCTTCTTCTAGCACATTTAGATAGACTTGCCCTTTCAGAGCAGACACTTTAACTGTCATAGTAAGAAAGAAACTCTGGTGTTACTGATGATGTTAATGATTGCTTTTTTTATTCAAGTGTCATTGTATGCCGTGACAGTGTGACAGTAAGCCACCACGCACAGTACCAGGACACTGAAACAGAAGCAGCTAATACAGCCATGACTTATTTTCGATCAGAGATGACAGAAGAGACAGCATGGTGTTTCCTCTATGGCACGCTCTTAATCAGCCACTCAGAAATGTCCTGGTCACCAATATTTAAAATTAAATTTTAAGGCTGTATTGACCTAGGTGGTTGTTGTGTTGATAGCCTTGCTATTTACTCATTAGAAGTCATTAGTGATGGCTTGCAAAGCATGATTGACATGTTAATTAATTAGATGGCCAGACTGGAGAGAATGGTGGTTTTCCTTCAGTAAAACACAATTTATTGTAGATGTCGAGCATTAATGTCAGTAAGCAGCTACTGTTTTTTCTTCAACTAAACAAATTCTACACCTTCTGTCTAAGCGAAGTATAAGTTACTGCATAATTATCTTTAGGTGACACTTTTTCTGAGGTGTTAAATCATCTTGTTAAAATGTACAAGCCAAGGCGGTGCACCAACACTTAACAGACACCGACATCCTGCAACAACACTGACTTGTGCTTGAGTGATGTTTTCAGCTTGTTTGCATTACCTCCATAGCCTTTATGATCTCATTTACATATAGAAAGATTCTGCTGTCATTCCGGGACAATTCTTGTTTCTGCAAAAATGACAACATTCAAAAAAGTTATACATCTCCGCTTTGAGCCTAGAAAGTCGCTTCATTTACTGCACAAGAAAATGAGAGTCATTTGGAGTAATGTCTTCCTAGAACTCCCCTTACATCAGCAAGAGTGTAAAGGAGGGTGAGTGGCAAGCCACCAGGATGTAATTGTGCTGTTTTCACCGCACAACAGGACATGCCACCTATTCAACGGGAGTGCAACCACACGTAAACATGTGTGGTAAGAGAAACAAAGATATCACCGCACACATACACAGGGCTTCAAAGTGCAAAGGCACTACTACACAGGCACTCACTTAACTCTTAATTATCATGGATGCTCTTGTCATCAATTATTAAGCACACTCTAGGCGTTGCTAATGGTATTTTTGGAGAGGAAGCTTTATCTACTGTAAGAAGGTAGATGTCTAGTTTGGGAGCCTGTGAAATAATTTATCGTGGCCCCACAGGCAGTTTAAATGCTGTCTGTATTTAAATGAACGGCTATGTCTCAGCAAGTTTAGGTGGTTTTGTCTGACCCTTATTTTGTATCTACTCAGACTGCAATTACTTTCTAGCTGGCAAGATAGACAATTTCAATACTTTGAGACAGACGTTATCATAAAACTACAGCTCAGGCAGTTACCTGCAAAGTGTACTGTATTACAGCACAATTTCATCATTTCTCTGACTTGTATATTTTTAAATCACAAAAAAACCCATTGTGAATCATGAGTTATGTAAATGACTTAGTATGCAGTTGGGGAATCTTACTGTACTGTATTTCTATTTATAATAATGCCAGTTTGATTGACAGGATTTCATCTTTGAGCAGATGGCTACCGAATCTGATGTGGATGGTGGACATTTCAGGGGAAGAGAATACCTATTAGGGGATGTACTGTAAGACAAGGTATCCAGTGGCTTAAAACAAAATAAAATACCTCAATACCACTGCACTGTGACGCGGCTCGAAATTCCCCCCCCCCCCAGCTTTAAAACAAATGCTTTCAATTTGGAACAATCCAAGCATCACCAAAGTGAGACATTGTGCTGGGTGAGGTGGGGATACTGAATTTTCAGCAGGAAAGAGAAAGACAGTAGAAGGCTTTAGTGGTGAAATCAGCAGTGTTGCTTGTCAGCTCCTCTGTAATGGAAAATGTATTTAAAATGGGGTCTACTGGATCTCATTTTACGAATCATTAATAATAAATTGGTGCCATCAATCCTAATGATGACGGGTGCCCTATTATCAGGCCAGCATTTGGGGGAAATTTTTGTTGGCTTGGATCAATTAATTCCCTTTTTCCTTATGCATGAAACATCTGTTTGCTTTCTTGAAAAACACTGTTGCATAAAGCAAAGCACCTTGGGGTTTGAATCCTCGCTGGTTGGATCACTGACCTATTTAACCTCTGTTTGCTGCTGCTGTTGACTGCTGATACCAAGAGACAGAAGAGGCAGAGAGCAGTGGATGCTAAGCTCCGGGCAATGACCACATACAGAATAGGAGGTGGGGTGGGGGGGGGAGCCAAACCTACAATAGCTGAGTTAAAGATCCATGACTGTACACGCTCCAGCCATATGACCACACTAATAGAAGAGATTATTTGGAGTACTGGGGGCATTATGGTTAGATGATCATGGATATGTCCTTGAACAACATCCATCAGTCATATTTTCCCCCCTCGCTTCATGCCATGTTTATGAGCATGCCTTGATATGCAGTCATTATGAGGATTTACTTTCACACACACAAAATGCAGGTAGGTCACTGCACATAAGCACTGGTTATCACACGAACACATAAAACAGGGAGCCATTTGTGAACAACAGCATTATTCTATTTCTCATGACAAACATGGGCGCACTTCCAAAATTGGGAATGTCGAAGAAGGTGCTTGCAGGACATTTATCCAGCAGGATAGTTCATAGGAAAGTTTATGGCCTCTGTGGGACCGGTGATGTATTGCCAAGCTGTGAAAAGAAGGGAACTGAAAGGGTGTTGATTTAATTACTTTAAAGCTGCTTTAAATAACAACCATGTCCACAGCCAAAACATTTTGGGTGTTGAATGCTTGTCTTACAATTAGGATTAGACAGAGGAATACAAATGATCCAAAATGGAACCGTGATATCTATTTCTTCATTTAGTCATCAGTATACTTGTGCCTTTTCAAACCTCCATTCATTAAAGGGAGAGCTGGAAACCTTGGTTCAGTATTTGTTTTGATTCAACCAGGCAGACTTCACCAAACAACTGTGCAAGTGGGAATTTGCATCAGCCAAAGCAGAACATCAACTCATGCTTGTGTTGCTTAAAACTGTAACCGATATGGACAGCTGTTGATTGCATCACACACAGTGCTAAAGCAGATATGTAAGATTTTTGTATGCATGGATTTTAACATGCATAAAGGAGGAGACAACTTGAAGCAAGTAATGCAATCACATGCAACTAATGCTACTTCCAACAAGTACTCCTACTTCCAATTGGAAAGAAATCCATGACTTTACTGAGGAGCAATGAAGAGCATCCTGATTGGTTGCCGGCACCATCTGAGAAAGGCTAGAAGATGATTGAGACTACCCAGAGCATCATTGCTACCTATGTAGCAATAATAGTTATATTTGTGTGTTGAGGTCTCATTGCTGAATCCAAAGAAAACTCAAATTCAATACTCATCTCCAAAACTGACTATTGACCTTGCTGATGTCTGTCAAACGATACAGAAGTTTCTCCTGCCATGCCAGAATAATACAGAGCAACTTCCTTCCCCAGACTCTTAGATTTCTGAAATTCTTCCCCTGTTCCATAAACACATATTTATTCTCTTGTGTATTTTTTTTTGTGTTGTAAAAAGAGGCTAGAGCTTGTATTGCTGTACTATGCTGTGATAAATAGGCTAAAAAGCCTTGAACACCTAGACCCTGAACTCCTGAGTGTCCAAGGCAATAACTGAAGCTGTGGGATGTTTTATTTACAACAGATGTTTATATCATTGTTGAAAATACAGAATTTGCCTGGATGGTGCTGACCCTGAACTGAAGGTGCACAATACACAACAGCATTTTGGTTTAAATTTCCTCCTCAGCTAAACTCCTCTAGTTGTATATCTGTTTTAGTACTCTAAAATAAAACTGCTTTCTGCCAATTTTTATATTCAATATTTTAGAAACAATTATAAAATGCATTCATTAGAAAAAAAAATAAAAATACATTAAAAATACATCATACAGTGGTCGAGTGACATTGCAGCATTTTGGACATTCACAGCGGTTCTGTCCAGGCCTCTAACTGACAAAACCATGGCCGCAAGAGGGCTGGTATCAGTCAGCACCCAGAGGCCTGAGTGTGGCAGGGTCTGCTTCAGGGTGCCAGGAGCCCATCTTCCAAGAAACATCCTCTCTTTTGTGTTCCCTGTCATAAATTGGAAGCACTTCATTTTGTTTTCCATTCAGATTAAGATGAGATGTTTTAACATTGGTAGAGTATTATTTACAGTGAATGGTGAAGTGTACCTCCATTGCCGTCAAAGTCATAAAGCCAAAACCACACAAACCTGAAGAAGACTTTTATTTAACAATTGCAATATGTATCTAATCTGCAACCAAGTGTCGCAATTGTATTGAATTGAAGGTTGTTTTTATTGTCTGACAGCTCATGCTGTGACTGTCCTGATATCTGAAACACCACTGCTTGCAGCCTCAGCTCTTTTTTCTCTGTGTTGTTGTCTTTGTATAGACCTCCATCTGTATTTACAACAATTACTAGATCATATATACTGTAGTTCAAGTGTTTGTTTTTCTTGTGAATCAGGTCTTCCAGCAGAATCATTTTTACTGGTGTTTAATAGCTTTGAATAGTGGAGCTTTTTCTGCAGTATTTAATAGAACAAACATTGCTTGTAAAAATAAAGGTCTCACTGAAATGGTATCCTAGACTTTAAAGCCTCTAGGGCAATATGTCCTCTTTTGCCAAGTGGGATCTTTTTCAGCTGATCAATGCAGAGACCTTATTGGTACATTTGTCTGACCATAATGTTAAGGGTAAAATGTGTGCTTTGATATTGGCAAACACTACCTTTAAATATGATAAAACAACCTTTCAGTTGTCATTTGTCAGCCTGCTCTCTCTCACAGCTACAATGAAACATGAACATTTTAATTTCATATGCTGTTTCACAACATTACACATGATGAAAGATTGTTTGGTTGGATTCAGGTTATCTACGGTCAATGGCCCACAGAGATACTGCCTGACAGGTGCTTAAATGCAACATAGGACATGCTATACATTATTCATGTGTGGAAGTATACGCATGTGCACCTGAGGGCTTTAGCAACTTGGTCCAATGAGCAACTTTTAAATCAATCACGTTTTTTATCAAGTGATGAATAAATTTGCAGGCCTCTTGTAAAACATTGACGTTGTGACTATGATCGATAGCGAATTCAAAGTGAATGCTGGAAAAGTAAGATGTTTCTGCTTTGTTTGTGGTCATTCCATCCACCTGGTGGTTTGGTTGTCAGAATGAAAGTTTGTAAGATGCAGCCATTAGGCTTCATAACTCTCTAGCCAATGGGAGATGAGCTGACAAACACCTGAATTACTTGTTTTATGTGATTTTTATAATTGTATCTGCCAGACACCTGAATTTCTCTTTGGGGATTAATAAAGTACATTCTATTCTATTCTATTCTCTAAACTGACTGATAATTGCAGCTCATTTTCAGCCCAACTGACCTTCTGTATAATCCTGACTATAGTTTACACTGGTATAAGATGCAGTCTATTTTTGAGAGGGGTTGGTCTGAGGGTAATAAAAGGTTTGAGCCGTCTTCCAGTTTGGCGATTTCCATTGCATTCAGCAAAGTCCATAATGTGCAGTTTCTGTGCACCCCACTAGTTTTTCTACTATCATCTGTCTTCACCATGGAAGATGTGCAGTTCTGATGGGTAATGGTGCAGTAGTTGAGCTCCACTTATCATAACCTTGATAGCAGTGAAGTATGGACTGCCTGCCTGGAACCAATCTACCTAGGGTCACACCACCCTCCTCTGCTGGTCATTTGTCTTACATTGAAGAGTCTTTTCAATCAAACCAGCACTCCACAAGGTTTGTCTACTTAATATAGTTCCACAGTTTTTTTTATAGTGCATGATTATGACCCAATGAGGGAGAAAAACATTTGAAGTGGCGCCGCCGGCCTAGTCTGTGTCGCTGAGTATCCCAGCAAGCCTTGGGCAACAAAATGGCCGCAAGCAACAATGACTGGGTGTGAATTTTTAACCACATACGGTTGTGTGCGGTGGATGATTTTGGCAGCTGTCTTAAATATGCCTCTCTGCATTTAATAGTATTGAAGTATCTTACTCAAGTAGCACCATCAGGTTAACAAGTGAGTTGTTTGTGAAATGACTGGATAACTAGTGAGGATTTCTGAGGTATTTCGGGACCTGCTGGCTTGTTTGTCACACCAATTTATTGTCAATCAAAACCTTGGTCTGTCTTTACGATGAGAATCCATAGCATGAGAGGAGACTCTCATTCTTATTCTCTGGTGGCATGCAAAATCAGATGCTTTGTAACCCTCAGTGTTTACAACACTTGCCAGTATTGTCTTGGTTAATTAGTGATAGTTCTTTAATTTAACATACAGGTAACGTGTGTCTCAATACAATTAAAATGAGCCACTTAGTTTTCATATTTCTACATTTTTAAAGCCACTTTTAGCTGCAGTTAGATTGGGCCCCATAAAATTTGAGGTACTCGTGCTTTAGAAATTGTTATCAGAAAAAAGGTAATTACCTCCATTCATCTGCAGCCCATGGTGAATTAATGTTTTCTGGCATGCAATGAGTTCTTGAGAGCTAAGTCCACTAAGCCACCGAAGGATGTGCTGCTTACTGTGCTGTTGTGATGCATACTGAATAGTACATTGTCACTGGAAATATACTCAAGTTTTGGTAAGAAATGTAATTTCCACATCGGCAAAGAGACTTTGGTTTACAGGAACATTCTCAGCCCAACGATGCTGATTGTTAGGGCACAGACTGAGAACCACTCCTCCTCGTGCCCACCTTGTCATGCCACTGCTCAACTCATTCAGCAGGTCTAGCACCTGGAGCTACAAATGAGTCACGTCTTGCATGCATGCAACAAGGTCCAACAACCAGGTCTCACTGAAACCGCACTGGCCCTATAGCCTGCAGGCAACCGGTGACCATTCCCAGAAAATTAATCTATCAGTACTGACAACATCCACACCACTCGCATTATGATCAATGTTGCAAGAAGTGTTTTGGTAGCCTCAGGAAGAGCTCTGCTTTGATTCAGTTCCTGTCCTGCACCTCCTGTGCGGTGTGCACATGCAGCCTAATGGAGGTGGTCACAAGAGCCAAATTAAAAACCTGGTATCTGACCTCCAGATGAGGCTGACGGGCTTTTCTTCATTGTTTTCAGAGAATGTAATCAGGCCAGCAGTGCATGAAATAGATGACTGTTTGTCATTATTATTGTATGTTAAGGGGACAATAAATGTCATGACAGATGGAAAACCAGTGTTGAACCAGTTCTTCCTGTCTTAACATCCACTCGTCATCAGAGCCCTCATTATGCGGCACGAGTACAATGTCACTATAATGTCATTTAAAAGGTCTTTTGTCATGTTATCTATTTTTTTTCAATAGGAATTGAATATTAGCTGAGTGTCTCATTCCCGGGTTACATTAACCTGTCAACGTACCGTATCACTGTATATGAGGAATGCCTCATAAAAAAGCTGAAGCTGTGATTTAAAAACAGTTGCCTCTCGGGCAGAACATTCTTATCTGAATTATGTCAAGGCCTGCCAACGCTGAGGAGCAGTGTGTTGCGGAGGAGCTCTGCTGTTATCTGAGGAAGCATGTGAAAATAGGCCTTTATTGTTTGATGTGACTGTTTTAATGCCATATCCAACCCCTCGCAAACAAACAACCCAGAGACAGTTGCACAGATTGCACTTAGCGAGCAGCCACTCAGGCTAAGCAGACAGAAGTCATTCTGAGATGAAGGGCACATTAGGTAAGAGGCGGTGTCCAAGGCATTTCCTCAACTAGATTGGCTTAGATTTGGACGAACAAGTTCATCCCTCCCTCCGCTACAAGCTCAGTTGTGACATTTGAATCCATTTTGTTGATTGTAAGTGACAGTTACCATGTTACGGCCTTTACTTAATCATATGCTGTGACTTTTTTCCACTTAAATTATTTAGGTCTTTGTTGGACAGTGTATTGCACCCCTCTCCCAGGATTTTTAAGAACGTTTGATTTGTTACAAGCCACTCTCAAAGCAGAAACGCCTGCGTAACACTTGACTAGTTCAATTTTGAAGTTCAGAATGATCTGGTACTCGCAGGGCTTTCACACTACACTGATTTACTGTTTTAACCATGGACTGAACCTGATGATATTCATATCCCAAAACACATGCTGGATCTAGTTGTGATTCAACAGCATATCCCACATAGGGCAGTCCTTCACATAATTAAAACATTACCATACAAACTGTTAGATTGTTGGCCACTGCTTTGTTTTGATATTATCAGAGCTGTGCAGACACCTTTTCCTACTCAGTTCATTGAATATAAGCATGCTGTTCAAAACACCTTTTGAGGGCATCACTGTTTTCTCAAAAATCATCCTCTGCTGCACTGTGAGTAATGAGCTTCAACAGCATGAAGGGTGGAAAAAGATTCAAATAATTGTATTAATACTGTATTTTGTAAATGGACAGGGGCATATAATGTTGGGGGATAGAGGTGGGACAATATTTTGATACAGTGATACAGTATATTGTTGCCCTGAACTGTGAGATACAACTATCAACACACCACTAGATAATGATATTTTAACCAAAAGAAAAAACGCTCTCTAATATGATTTCATGTCGATATGACTCTGTGTCACAACCTCATGACTCTCTGCAATGGGTCTAGTGATAGAATAAAGGGAGTAACATGAACACAAATTAATTGGCTGAAGAAGCAACAGAACACCAGCAGAAGACAGCAGGACATTGTCTGAAAGTGATGAAATAGGTTAAGAGATGTGCTAGTCACTTTCAAAACCAAAATAAAGACGGAGAAAAAAGCGGCTTCAACTCTTTATGCTGAGACGAGGGGGAAGGTGGAGGATAAACTCTACAAAGTGAGTTATACTAACCTAAAGAGTAACTAAAGTTATGGATGGTGCCACAGTGTCCTAGAACAGCAAACTTTTCAGCCCGCGATCCCCAATATATAGGCGCCAAAGATTAACAACCCCCCATGTTCCCCAAGGTTGTAAAACGTAGCTTCATACTTCATTTAATTGGTCTGCTGAAAATTACCTACCCTAACCTCAGGAGTCATCTGGCAAAAAAGAGAGGCAAAAAACTAATGAAACACTTTTTATTTGCAAGGTTTTATTTCAAATTTAACTACTATTTTTGTTTATATTTGTATGGTAGTGTAAAATGTGTTATTTTTAGATTACCTTGAAAAAAAAAAAATTAGAAGACTTCTAGCAACCCACCTTTAGCTTCTTGCAACCCCACAGGGGGTCCCGACCATCACTTATGGAACCACTGTACTAGAAGGCAATTACTGCCAACTTTATTGACATTGAGTGAGTGTTGCATTCCTAGACGCTTCAAACTAGCATGATGCGCAAGAGTCACACTGGTGCTTATATGGTAGAGGTGTTTTGACATTGCAGCGATCACTCTTACAGGTATACATACAAGTAAAACAAGCATAAAATATGAACAGGTTGATATGTACACAAGGTTGTTATGCCTGTCAAGCACTGAAAAGTACATATGTTGCTTAATATTTTTGGAGAAATGTTTTTTTGTGTGCTAATTGTACTGTTGATCTATAGTTTTGTAATTTATATGTACAGATTAAACACGTGTACAATGTACAATCAGTCTTGCAATTTATCAAGAGTCAGCGTCCCTGGTTTATTTATTGGCCAGGTATCACATTATCGTGCTGTGAGCACCCGGTGATTTCCCCCCTATCATGGGACCTAGACTGAACTGCATTTCAGAAAATTGTTAACAGCTACTGTAACAGCCCATCAGCCTTCCCCCTCTTTACTTTTTGTTTTTTAGGCCGGCCTTATTAAATCCAACATATTCTGAGACACTTAAAAGTATCTCAGACAGCCAAGTTCCCATTTACCAGGTAGTTTCTGAAGAAAAATACATAAAAGCCACAAGCTCCTTCCAAGAGATGCTCCTTGTTTGTTCTTGGACATATCCGAAATAGACTGTTTAAGGTTGAGCATACACTGTACCATTATCTCAATGCAGTGGTGGAATGTCAACTCGCACTGTACCAGTGTTTCCTTTATGGTGCACAACCAAAGCTAATGAATGAAGTGCTCACACTGTTTGGCACGATTGTCAGGCACGACTTGAGAGCTCACACTGCTTGTGTTAAATCAGGACTGAGCAGAAAGCTTCCTTTGAAACTCCCACTGACAAAAGTTGAAGTCATCCAAGAAAGAAGTGGAAGTGGTTTTGCTTTTCTTGCTTAGTTCACAGTTTGTAAATGTGGATCATGTAAATGAACAGACACAGAAATGTTAATGTTCCTTCATTCATTCATATTGTCAAGTCGTTGCGAAGCCCCATCCATCAAGTCCATAATTAACATTATAGCCAAACTGACCATGTCTTCTAGCTTCTGAAATCATTATTGCATTTTAAATTACCTTTGTGTTTAATAATGTATTTGGGCAATGTGATATGTGCAGTCTACATCACAAGGCGTGCTGCTATGCTGCTTTCAGACACTGTCATTTTGTGCTGGCTCAATCAGGAGAAAAATCCTGAGTTTGGCTTGTGGCTCTGCTTTCAATGTAATAGAGTATGATATCAACCAACCCAAAAAACAGACTTGCCAGAAATTCATCTGTCCCTCGTACCCCTCTTGCACAAAATCTGTCATGTGATTACAACATTTGGGTCACTTCACAGATTGTATTCACAGACTGAGTTACTTAGAAAAATTTAGCCCCTTCTCTGTCCTTATGAAAGTGGCACATTGATAGCCATTAACTCTGTTGTACCATTGAAACCAGATAACAGTGCTCTGTGTATGTGTCTCTGTTATAGCATAGTTGAGTTATGGCTTGGACTACTGACTGAGAAACTTAAATCAGTAGTTTACTTGTTTTTTTGCATCATTTTACAAATTGGAAATGACTCCTGTTTAGGGCTGGGCAATAATTCGATAGCGATAATTATCGATATCATTTTTCTCTATAAATATAACAAATGCTTGATACAAATGTGATATATTTACACTTGTAATTACACCCCCAACCACTTGAAAGGGAGGGCTGCTAATGAGCCTTAAAGGGCTTAAAGACGTTTGGAGCGGAATGTAAACACAGCTGAAACGAGCGACACTGACACTGAAGAAAACGCAAATCCTACCAGCTCAAAGCAGAGTCGTTAATCTAACACTGTGCTGACTCAGCCTTAACTATCAACTTAAGTTAGTACAACTGAACACTAATTAACCATGATGCATTCACTGCACTGTGGGAGACAACATCACTCTGCCCATAACCCTTAGTAACCTTACAGGGGAGTGCACTGATCAAAACACTACTTTATAAACTGATACACAGTACACAATTTGATATATATTTGTTGTAAATTCAAATCAAATTATGCAAATTATCTGAACAAAAATAAAAATCTACAAACTAAAACGTCACAAAGAACTCATCTTACACAAAAGACCTGCTTCCTGTTCACACCATCAAAAATTAGGGATTCCAGAAACTTAATCATCGTGATAATTATCAATACCGACTGATGGGAAAAAATGTTATCGGGAAAACATATTTTTCAATATCGCCCAGCTCTATGCTCAGACATAGTTATTACAGTAGCTGATTTTCAAAGCATTGAAAACTGGAGTATTGGCCCTAGACGAGGTCAGCACTCTCTGAATGAAAAATCTCATCTTACACAAAAGACCTGCTTCCTGTTAGCACCGTCAGAAATGATGAATTCAAGAAGTTTATCAGAGAACTAAATGCAGATGCAAGCTAACAAACCGTCTGGTTTCTTCAACTTTCAGTCATTGCATTATGTTTCCCTTTGTTCATCACCTCACTGGTAAGCTTTTTTAAACAGGTATCACCTGAGTAGGTGCTTTTTACTTAAGATGACTCCACACATCCTGTCCTGGGAATAATCATACTAAATTAGGTTATTTTGGAAGAGTTTCTATTCTGATTTAGTTAGCAGTTACGTCTCCCTTGAGTTAATTTCTCAATGCATCAAGTCCCATGTATTCAGAAGAATGTTGCTGCATGTTTCATCTTTTTTACTCCAAGCTATGATAAGTTCAGCTTCTTTTTTTATACTATAAGTGAAACCTGATTTCCATGGCTGGTTTATATTCATTACCATGTTGAGTGAAAATCGACATGCTTGAGATGCATGATCAGTCAACAGTGAAGAAGGTGTCTGCTTTTGTTATTTTCAGGTTTATGTTATTGTTGTATGGTGAAGCAGGACAGGCTCTTCAATGCAATCTGGATTTGTCATTGCATAAGCATGGTAGGATGCCAAATAAGACACTTTTTGTTCTTCTGTGTACAATGAATGCAGACATACTTGAAGTGTAGAGTGGACAATTCAGCAACACCACTGGCAGAACAAGCTTTTCTTTTCCTTTTTTGGGGGCGTTGAACAAGGGATGTTTGAAATGGACAAAGCTGATGGGGATAAAGTTAGAACAAAGGAACTAATTTGCAAGTTAATAGTGCTTAATCAGTTTGTCGCATTAGTGCCTGTTATAACAAAGGGATATGGGCAGAGGGATTTGGACAAAGAGGGTTTAGAGCTGGTGAAAAGGCCAGGGCCCAGCTTTGATAACATTACAGTGAGTTTAACATTGTGCTGGTTGAAGGTGAACGAGTATGCACTCTGCATCCTGTAATGTGGATAATCATGCTCAGACATGCAGTGGTTAAATAATCAGAGACAAAATAATACAGACCTTCCTACACACATACACAGTCAAATTATAACAGTCCACCTGATCAGCCATCCAGTAAATAGTCTTGTGCTTATGTTCAGACTGGAATTTATTATAATGCTTATATAGCCATTCCTGGGAGGATTATTCAAATAAAGTCCTTCCTTCCTCTCAGGCTGACTAAGCGTTTCAAAAAACTGGGATCTGGAGAGGGAGAGATTTACAACCTGTAACTAATTTCTGAACGAATTCCAAATTTTTGTGTGATGCAGGCTAGACTCCTGACTTATTAAGGTGATGAATATTCAATTTGCAAAGATATGATCTTATTCTGCAAAAGAGCAATATTAATAGGGCTGGGTTACATGCTCTTATCCCAACACATATAAATTAATCATAGCTCCCCGGTGTTTCGCAGAGTGTTCTACAGCAAACATCTGTAGCATAAATAACTCCATTGCAATCACATCATGTCGACCCACACACAAACAGGAGGTTTAATGATTTTCTGTTTACGTGTTTAGCAGGGGAAACGGTGCTGTTGTTCCTGAACTTGGGTAAAGGAAAAAACCTTGCTGCAGTGTTCAAAAAATGATAGTGGCTTCGGTAACATTTTATAGAGTTGTTAATTTGTAATAGGATACTTATTTCCCAGATGTAATGTGATATAGATTGGGGTTTCATTTATATAGAGACTTTAATTGCACCAACTTATCCTGTAAAGAGAATCAGCATTTGTTAATGGGATATCTGTTTCGCCCCCAAAAAGCAAGGTGATCTGATACTGTAGTGCTTCCTACAAATAGCAGGATGTCAAACGAGTGATAATGGTCAGTTTTTAGGTGCTGTACCTCCACCTTTGACTCAGGTAATATGATTACAATCTGGTGAAGCTGTCATACTTTATAATGCATAAACCCTTGTATGAGATATCTCTTTCATTACAGCTCAGTGAGCAGCTCCAGTAGCAACCGAAAAACGATAGTGCTGGTTTAAAACAGAAGCATCAAACAGATGGCATTCTGCAGAGCCTGCAATAATTTTCCTTTATGGCACTCAAGAACTGATGCAACTTAGATCACAATTGGCAACATTCACGCCAAGTGCAGATGGTGTTTTCCACTGTTTATTGGTTATAGTCTAGAAACCAGGTAAAACTGCTTTCCCAGGATATGGCTGGCTTGTCACAGTGCTCTCCTGCAGCAACCCTCTCCAGTCCCTGGACCTCTGATTCCGCTCCCTGCTGAAACCACAGCCTCCTCTCTCTGGTCCCTGATTCGTGTTCCTTCCTCTGACTCTACTTAGGCCTGTCATCCTTTAGCCATCCACCAGATGCCCTCAAACTTTCCACATCCTGCCACTCCCACCTACCAGTCACCTCATTTCGCTCACCTCATTTCGCTCACCTGTTCTGCTACCATGCCACCAGTTACCTGTCTACCTGCCTGTCTGTCTGGTATTCAAGCTCAATACAAAGCATCATTAGTCATTATGCATCCTACTGTCTGCATTTGAGTCCCGTCCCAGTCATTACATGGCTTAGTGCTGACTCACAAATACAGTCACTGTTCCTTAAGAAATCACAGCTATTAACAAATGTTTGAAGATGACAAAATTGAAAACCTGCTTCATTTATACCCCCCAAAAATTAAATAAGATAGCTATTACCTTGGGGATTTCCAGTTCTCAGTAGTATTTCCTTGTTTTGACATCCTTCGTTCAGATACTCTTACAACCAGGTTAGGGCATTTCCCTACACTACATCACATCCAGCTGTCAATTTAATGAGTGCATGCTCGCTTGCGAATTATCCGGTGAGCATGCACTGTAGCTGCAGGTTCCTACAGAGGTCATTAAGAGTCTGGAAAATCTACCTCATGTTTTATTGAAGAGATAGAGATTATTAGGACAGGTCTACCTCAAATAAATCTATGTACTTTTCAGATTCAGTGGCCTGCATTTCTTGACCTAAAGTACCAGGTAGTTATGTACTCTCTCAGAGCTGATAATATAAATCAATTTCTCTGTATTAATTTTCCATCAGTTGCAGTTTCTTTAAAGACATTACTTTAAATATATGTAGCCATCTGACATCTAGAGGACTTACTGATTTCTAGGCATGTGAGATGCAAATGATCTGTTAACTAGAAGGGCACTCAGAGAGTGCTGACCTCGTCTAGGGCCAATACTCCAGTTTTCAATGCTTTGAAAATCAGCTACTGTAATAACTATGTCTGAGCATAGAGCTGGGCGATATTGAAAAATATGTTATCCCGATAACATTTTTCATATCAGTCCATATTGATAATTCTCACGATAATTAAGCTTATTGAATCCCTAATTTTTGATGCTGTTAACAGGAAGCAGGTTTTTTGACACTTTAGTTTGTAGATTTTTATTTTTTTTCAGATAATTTGTATAATTTGATTTAAATTTTATGACAAATATACTGTATATCAAATTGTGTACTGTGTATCAGTTTATAGAGTATTGTTTTGATCAGTGCACTCTCCTGTAAGGTTACTAAGGGTTACGGGCGAGTGATATTGTTTCACACTGTCCAGTGAATGCATCAAGGTTATTCACGATGGTAGTGGTGGACATTGTACAGAAGTTGTCTCCGAGCTCTTCCTTTGCTAACATCCTGAACGTAAATCTAATGAAGTGTATTTAGTTAATAGTTAACGCAGAGTCAGCACAGTGTCAGACTAACGACTCTGTTTTGAGCTGGTAGGTCTTTAAGCCCTCCTACCTCTGACCCTGCGATATGATTGGTTGAATATCATTGGGTGGCAACTAGCGCTTTAGGCACATAAGCGCCCTCTCCCTTTCTAGTGGTTGGGGGGTGTAATTACAGGTTCAAATATATCAAAGTTTTATCGAACATTTTTTATATTTATATTGAGAAACATATTATGAGAATTATTGTCCATCCCTATCTGAGCATGTCTAAAATACTTACTGTTCTGCCTCGGAGCCTCACCCTCCTTAGATCACCTTAAGTCAAAATGGGAGGATGACTTTGGCGAGAAGATCTCAGATGAAATCTGGAAATCGTCTATCACAATGATCCACAAAACCTCAATATGTGTCAGACATAGTGTGATCCAATTTAAAGTATTTCATAGATTGCATCTGTCTAAGAGTAGGCTTGCCCAACTTTATCCAGAATCTGACCCAACCTGTCAACGGTGCAACCGAGATCCAGCGACCCTTATCCACTCATTTTGGACTTGCCCAAATCTGAGGCAATTCTGGGCTAAGGTCTTTGAAACACTTTCGTACATGTGTGACAGAGCCATAGACCCAGAGCCAACTTTGGCAGTTTTTGGCGTTGCTCAGAGAGATCTGAATCTCACACAAGCTCAGGTCCACGCTGTTGCCTTCTCATCAGTTTTGGCAAGTCGCTAATTCTATTTAATTGGAAATCTAGCTCCTCCCCTTTGCACAGCCGCTGGGTTGAGGAGGTAATGAGCCATTTGAAGCTGGAAAAGCTCAGATACACCACTCAGGGTTCAGTTAATAAATTCCATAAAATATGGAAACCATTCCTGGACTATTATAATAACGTTTACACTACATGAACTGTAATTTAAAGCCTGTAGCAGCTGACCATAATCACGCAGATTTGCTGTAGAATCCTGACTTTTTAGTAAATTGTAGATATTTTATTTTATTTTTTATTTTAGAATGTTTGTCTTGTATATTGCTTAATTTCCTTTTGTGATTCATTTTATATATATGTGTGTACATGTATGTGTATACATATCATTATTATCATTATCTCTATTATATATATGTATATTTTTTTTGCTGTTATCTACTCATGTAATTGGTTAGCCAGTCTGTTTGTTGGCCAGTCTCCCAGGGGGGTGGGGCGGGTGGGTTGCAAATGTTTGCTAATGTATAACCTGTAATTGCTTGAAAAAATCCAATAAAAACATTTGAAATGCTGTTCTGCCTCGGTGGGGGTCAAGATCTATTATGCGTTTATTATGCATTTATAAACTGGAAATACTTCACACGTTGAATATATGTCTGTGAAAAGCAATGGACACTTATGAATAAACACTCTATTTACAATCTAACAAACAAAATGCTCAGACCTAAAAGAGAGAACGTGGTATAAATTACAACTCGGTTATCCAACTGTTGTTACAGAAACTTTACCTTCAGCAGGATAAAATGTACACGTTCATGAGTAACATTTACTGAACTTCAGACAAGAATTACAATTATGCACATATTGCTGTTGGTTAGAAATGACAGATCCTTTCTTATTTTCTGCCACACCAGGTTTCGTGTAAAATGAGCTAGTCATTTTCAGTAAACCTGCTGAAAAACAAACCGACCTGAAAACATAACCTTAGTGACAGAGGTCAGAACATGAAGCACATTCTTCTTTCAAGTCTTGTTTCTAGTGTGAGGTGAAATAAACAGACACTGGCATTTAACTAGAAAATGTTCACTCTCTTCTGCGCCTTGCCCTTTGGGATGCAACAATTAGGGATTTTGGTGATACAATAATAATCTGAGTAATAATCATGCATTCATGATTATCATGGTTATTATGCATTCATTTATTTCGCATGTTCTGGAGCCCTCCCTCAGAAAATTTTGAGCACCAAACATATTTGTATTTTGGTGTGTTTTTAAGCACCAGTTTGTTTTGAAACTGTATTTGGATGGGGGACTTATTTCATTTAAATAATAAAGTTCTGCCACTTCCCGGATAATGTTGATGAAATTTCACATTGTAGAAGATTTAAAGTGGCACCATTCACTTTTTTAGTTTACATGTACAACTATGGTGTACTCTCATTTTACTGAATCATGAATTCTCCAGAATTTAACATTTTAGCCTATTCCAGTTGGAAACATATTTGTTAGTTCATCAATTATGGGCATATTCCTTTTTCAATGCATTTCCCAGGTTTGGAATTTTGTTAATGACATGTCAAGCTAATTGCATTACCTAATTGTAGCCTATTAGGTTACAATGAGCTCTTACCTCTGTGGCAATAATGACTTTTTAATTTGTTTTTTATCCTTCTTTTATCAATATGTAATCTTCCTCAATACTTGTGCATGTCAGAGCTTTTTAATTATACACTAACAAGCTGTAACCGAGACGTGGGGGCACTAAATATTTATTAAATTAATAATTAAACACACTGTATTTAAATTTCAATGATGCAGGAGAGAAAGAGAAAAACAACAAACAGACAGACAAAGTAAATTTGAATATGGACAAAGGTGTGAAATGAAAATGGGACATTTGATCATGGAGTCTGGTGTTGTTCTGTATAATTATGAGAGCTATCAGTGAACTACATAAACTGAATTCTGAAAACTTTACGACAGCCGTCACTGTTTGTCTCTGCTAAGAAACAATCCCTCTGGAGGTTCATTGCAATTTCAGAGATCAGCGTGTTACTTTTTCATTTTCGGACTCAACTGTCAATAGGGACGCCCTCACCTGGAGGCGCATAAACAAGACGCACTCTGGAACCTTTTAGCAGTTTTAGCAGAACCTTATCCACTGTACTGGACTGATTCAGAAACAGCGCTGCCACTATGTTACAGTCAGAAATTAAAAGTCTGCATGAAAACACCATGATGGGGGCTGGGGTGATATGAAAATAAGGCAAAGGTGGTTGCCGGAGTAGGTATTGAGGTCGCCCTGCACTTTTATATGCAGGAGAAATCCTGCACAGATGTCACTTTGTTTTGGTTCTGTGCAGGTTGGACTAAAAATAATGTTGCAGGCCCATTTTGACAGTGACAATGGAAACACTTGATGTAGTGGAGCCTTTACGATTAATTAACCTTGACGTTTAGAGTGCAGTTGATTGTGAAATTGGCTAATCCCTGCATCCCTACTGTGTACTGCAAGATAGAGTCATTGCATGTTCAGATTTTCTAACAACCTCGATAAATTATTTAACAAAAATGTTTAAAAATAATATTAAGAAGAAAGGAGCTAATACAGCATTGAACCACATTAATAGAAAAGTTAAAACTAGAGTTGCTTTGACACTGGTACTATTGCGCTAGATGCAGGAGATGGCAGAAAATTGCTGTTAAGAAAATGTTTTTTTATTTGTTCATGGGGATTTGGCCAAATCTGTATAATCTGGAACCCCCCTTACAATGTTAACAAGCAGCGGGACTAGCGAGAATACCCGTCTAGCCTGTTCAAGCACTAGCTGGAACATCTGTGACGGCAGCAGCATCACATGCATGTTTACATTTTACTGACATGTACCACTCACAGACTCTGTATTATATATAATAAGTGCTCAGTTCTCTGCCCCCCCCCCAATTCATTAATTCATTCATCCTTCCCTTTTCTTCATCATGTTTTTGCATTTATCTTCTCGTACAGGTTTCATGTCTGTTGAATTTGGTACATCTGTAATAGTAGCTGCTCCGTTTCTGTTTGTTTCATGAACTATAATATGTAAATTGGTCCTAGACCTCCAAAATAACAGACTGTTGTGTAAAAATCCCTCAATATACCTGAGTTAGAGCCCATTGCCTGCCATTCATGGCAGCCCATCACTTCAGATGTTTTAGTTTTCATTTGCTTTGACAACAGTACATGCAGAGGGGAGAGCATGACACGTCTTTGACAGACTGGGGAGTAAAATAGGCTTGTATGTGTTGTTTTCCTGTCACTCTCTCCACTTTATATAACAAACATCTCTAAAAGCAATGCTGCTGCTTCTTGCGCAGTCCAAGCTGCTTTGTAGAGCTGATAATGGTATTTTATCAAGCGTCCGCAGACATCCAGACCATTAACAAATGCTCCCTGGCTGGGTGTTACATGATGCACTAAAGCCAACTGGTCAAATCACAAGCTGGAAATTAAACCTTTTTCGGAAAGAAGGGATAGAAATGAATGCTTTGTCCCCCAGTGTGCTGAAACAGACACTGTGCTGTTCAGTTTAACCATCCAACATACTGGTTTGGCCTCATTAATGCAGATCAAGTACTGTCATCTATTGTAAAAACTTACAATTATTCAAGAAGGTTTGCTCTTATTTTAAACCCCTCTGACTCAATTAACATCCTGGTTGATATGGATGAAAACATAAATGGGTCCTGTCTTCTACCATTAGCACAATCGGATATTTAACAATCAGTTATTACTGCATGTAAAAACGGTTATTTCAGAAAGGTGCTTCAAATCAGATTGTCAGCTTTGAAGAGGAGTCATATGATATAACAATGGTATTCTTGAGTGATTGTGTTCACATGAATGTGTCAACAGTCAAACATATGCTACTAAAACAACATAATACCCAAGCTATGCACTGTGGATGCTGGAGAATGAGAGATACAAAATTATGATGGCACAAGGTTAGAAAATAAATCTGCTGGTCAAACAACCTGATGCCAGAGCATGCAGCAACAGTGATGGCTGACGGCCATGCCTCGGCTTGGCCTGGCTTGATATTTACACAGCTGTGTCTGGTCTGGAGCACAAAGATGCAGGTCAACCACCTCACTGACCACAGTGGGTTACCACAACATGCAGACACCAAAAACAAATGAGCACGATCTGTTTTGACTCAGGAACTTGTAGGTGGGTGCTCATTAAACATGACTAACAGTAAACACAGCAACTAAATATAACAAGCTGTGAACTCTCTTCATCTCACTTATTGCAATCAATTTTTGTGTACAGCTCTGTTATGAGGCAGCTGTTGTTATTTATAGAACAATTTCATTGCATTATTTAAAAATGTGTAATTGCATCTAATCAACATAAAAATAAACTCATCTTTGTGAGAGAGGCTAACATAGGTTAGTACAAATGATTGCCCTTACAGCGACTTCTCCTTGGTTAGTGAGCATTGTTAGTCATTACTCACAGGCAATCACTTTTAATGTCTCTTGGTAAAATTCCTTATATATAATATAAGAGACAGTCTTTCTCTGCATTTTCTATAGCCACTTCTACATGACCCCTGAGTATCTCACGGAAGAGACCCACTGCCGTCACCAAGTTTTATCCTCAAATAATGCAAGCCTTTGCCAGAGCACCTTTACTACTGCAAAAGTTTGCAATAGCCAGAGTGGAAACTAGTGCTCTGCTCCCCCTGAATTGTTCCAGCAATAAAAATGACTTGCAGGTACACAGACGCAGTCCTAAAGCTCCAGGTCTTTTCCTATGTTTTCATTTTGGCATTAAAAAGTGAATAGTGTATGATTAAATACATCAAAAATGGTCTTCTACTTCGTCAACAGCTTCATCTTACCCCAATCTGTGCACTTTGACCCCTCAGATCTGAGACAGTAATATCATTTGAACAATTAAAACATCTTTTTTTACAGTATTTCTTCAGACAGGCACCTTATTATAAGCTGTTGAATATTTAAAATAAATAAAATGATTTTATTGTTTGCTGCAGACGTTTCCGACTCGGGATGACAAGGGAGAGCAGAAGAGAGAGAGAGAGCGAGCATGTATGAGTCATTGAAAGGAGGGGGGAGGTGGAAAAGTAAAGGGTAAACACAGACTGTTAGAGAAGATATTTAGCATATGGTTTATGAGAAATGTAGCTTTCAGTTCAAATTAGAAATTGCAAAAAAATAAGAATAAAGACTGATCTAAATTGTTTCAATTACTGTTTCAATATAGTTAAAATAGTGTTAATTCTGGCCTCCAATACTATACTTTGGCCAACAAAGCATAATTTGCCTCGTCACCAATGGGGCTAATGCTTGAAAATATTGGTGGTCAGAGCTGTAATATGGATAAGCTCCTACACTCTTCAGTGTTACTGTTGGTAGTAAGTGATGTCCATTCAAGTATTCTCAATGATTGATCTTTGGAAATGGTAACAATCAATTATTGATTAAGCATTAAAAAAATATTTGAAGTTTTCCATGTCAAAAACAATGCCAAATGCATATTTTTCCCCTGAATCAAAATTTCCTTAGCGTCCACTCAATGTATATAACTGACAGTATTGAGTAGCTCCGGGTCATATTGAGGCGTTCAAAATGGTTTTTTTTTAAACTTTTTTTTATTGCGCATTATCATTGTATGCAGTTCATAGGTGACAAATAGAAGCAATCGTATTCTTCCATTTTCTTATAACAACACAACAGCGGCCTCAAAGAACATACAGTCATAGTAAATAGTGATGAATATTATTTAGCGGATTTTGTACAAAGTGATGGGCAGGAGAAAAAGAGAAAAAAAATAATAATAAATAAATTGTAAAATCGAAACTCACGTTAGGGGGCAAGAACAAATAGAAACAAAATTCAAGTCATTAAATGACAGATCAATACAGGTATAACACATAGCCATCAGTGCCACAAGGTTATTCCTACTCTCTCATCCCACCCACATTCTCCCCCAGACCCCTCAAGTGTCTCAGCACTGGTCCCCATGCCCTATCAAGTACTCTCATCCTTCCTGCATTCTTGAATCTAAGCTTTTCCATATGCAGGGTCTCGCCCAGCTCCCTCAGCCACATCTCGAATGAAGGAACAGCATCGGACTTCCACAATCTTAAAATAAGTTTTTTAGCCAGAGTAGTACCAAAATATACAGCCCACTTGTCACTGCCAGAGTTCAGAGTGGTGTCACTAGTAGCTCCCAGAATGGCCACCAGAGGGTCAGGCAGCCATTTCTTGTTGAATGCTTTGGAATAAAAATCAAACACTGAAGTCCAAAATGAGTGAAGTTTAGGACAGGTCCATAGCTGGTGTGTAAGGGTGCCAGCTTGATGCTTGCATTTGTTACACACTGCCGATACACTGGGATACATCTTGTTTACTTTTACTTTTGAGTAGTGCAACCTGTGAATTATTTTGAATTGTATCAGGTTCAATCTGGTATTTACTGAGCACCGGTGAATATTTTTAAGACATGTTTCCCATATCTCCTGAGTGAGGGGTACCCCTATTTCCGTCTCCCACTCAGTCCTGGGCCTTTCTGTGCTGACTGCTTCCTGGCTAGTTAGTGTCTGGTAAAGAGCTGACACTGCACCTTTACTCCCTGGTATAATATTAGTTATCTTTTCAAGAGCCTGATGTTGTGGTATGTCTGTAAATGTGGATACGTGAGTCTTTATAAAGTTCCGGATCTGTAAATAACGGAAAAAAGTGTGAGACCGGGAGATCATATATGTTGCTTAATTGTTCAAAGGTCATAAAGTGCCCCCCCCGGGTCAAAATGTTAAACATGCTGAATATCAACGTTTGGAGCAGGCTCATAATCTCCGCTGATGCATTCATATGAAGTGAAGGCTCAGGTCACAACATGTGGATTTACTGCAACAAGAGAACTGAACAGAAACACATTTCAGACTCAAGGTGTCCAGCTTTCTTTCTACTTTTTCTTATTGAGAAAAATAAGCATGTGAGTGTGTTTAGGTGTCAGTCGGGAGTGCAACAGAGTCAATCAGTCCGGCGGCAGAGAAAAAGGGGCTTGTAGAGACCTGTTGCTCAGACGCAGCCCCCAGGGGAGCGTCTGCGCTGTGCGCAACACCTTTAGTCAGCTGATTCACATCAAAACATACTTTAAACGTAAAACATAACTTAATGAAATGAGATTACATGATGTTGTTCCACGTGATAGGAAATCAAAACAAAGTAATGTGTTTGAGTAAGTTCTTAACAATCAATTAATTGATACTCGATTACTTGTTAACATCCCTAGTTGGAAGAAGTTATTCATTTGTTCGCCTCTGTATTTTTATTTAGCGTACTGTTAACTGAACCTTTTGACAAAATGAACACATCCACTAGAGATGCGCTTGTGAACACTGGACAACTGTGCTGAGGATAAACTTACTTTCAGCCGCACACATTTGCAGACAGGTTGAAAGGCTGTAGTGATTTGATTGATATTCACATTTAATAAACGGTGTGGGATTATCAGCACATAAAAGCATCTGTCTGGCAGGTTCCCAAGTCCTTTATCTAACTTCTTGTTCTCTTGTATCAGTATATTGAAGCAGTTATTGTTAAATATTGATATATAATACAGATAAGTAGGGTGATTCAGGATGCTCTCTTTTAGTCAAAGTTGCAATAACTGACAGCACTGGTGTAAAAATAAATTAGGTTTAAGATTTGGAAATTGTTAAAGTTCAGTAAAAGCAAACAGCTGTGCTCCAGGACCATGTTGCATTAAAAGCTAGCAATCTGTCTTTAAATCAAGTGGGGCAGTTCAGAAATATCCCTGATTTTCAGCTGGAACCATGTCCTGTTATATAAGTAAGGCGGAGGTGGCAAACTGCCGTCCTACTGCCAACGCCACTCAAAATATATGTTGATGTTTTCACATAAAATCTCTCCCTGGACTTAAATAATGTGGCATTGACGAGACAGTAAAAAAGGGGTAGAGGGAGAGAGAGAAGACGAGATTTCCAACCCCCTCAATGCTTTGTGAGAAATGTTTAATTTAACGTCAAAAGAAATATCCCACATGTTATGAAGCTGTGCATTTACAGAAGAGTGAGAGTGCTTAATATTTCAAGAGCATAAAGTACTTATATCTTTCCTTGATGGATCCAAGGCTTCATTTAAGTAAACACGGTAGATTTTGGAGCGCTGCGGGGCTGAGGAACCAACTTACTGCTGTGATCATTTACCCTCTCTCCATTAATCAGTCATGCTCAGAAGTCATACCTCACATGTTAGTTTTGAACATTAGATTGTGAGTGTTTGAAAGTGAGCTCATTGAGCAAACACTAAAACTAATCTACAAACCTCCTCCAGTCTTGTAGAAGCTGCCTGGGCTGTTATTTGAAACGGCTGTGAAACTATGTGTTTTAAATTTGCCTTCACAAAGTTTCAGACATTGGCGCCAGATATTCCACCAGGATCCGTGGGTAAAACCTCTATTGTGAAGGAGAGAAGCACACAGTGATTTCAGCTTGCATAGACTTCCATCTTAAGAGGGATTTCAGAGTTTTTGACTTCTTGATGTGCTCCATTGTTTACTCTGAGATAAGCTGTACACTGTGCTGCCCAAAGTAGACCTCTGCAGTCTAAACAATGGAGCCATAAATTTCTACATCATTATGAGCTATTCAGATGTTCCCCGCTTGATGTGCATATTTTAGAAGCCAGAGGCCCATCAAAGTCAAACATAAAATACAAATGAGGTCTTTATGAACCGAAATTCATTCACAGTCTGCCGCTGTGTTCTGTTTAATTTTCTCTATCTCGCTCTTTATCTTTATCATGCTCCTCCAATCTGTTCAGAGCTTAACATTAAACAAATTACAACAAACACAATCTCTTTTATTAGGTCATTAATCTGATATTATGTTAGCTGTGTTTGAGCAACACGCCTCCTCAAACGACTGTATCTCCAGCGTTAGTTTTTGGCATCTAGAGTTTATTTACAGAAAATACTTCGACCCTAACAACTACCCATGGGAGTAACCACTAAAGTAGGAGCCTCCGGCACAATCAGAAGTATATGCCCAGTGAACGTCATTATTTCCCAGACCATCTGATAAATCCTTTCCAATAGTCAAAACTCACACACCTCAGTTCACCTGCCAAGAGCAAGTGCCCAAGGTCACATTTAGCCTCAGGTTAACACAGTGCAGTCCACCTTCACCATGAAGTACCACAGTGAGGCATTAAGCCTCCTGCTGCACAGTGCTTAAAGTTGTTGAAGTTAACTTTCACCACACATATATATAAAATGTGAATTTAGTATGAATATTGAGCTTTGAGAATATCGCCTTGTAAGAACGTATTTTCCACAGTATTTGTTTCACAGTCTTTAAGATGATTCCAGTTGAGTGGTTAGGAAGAAGATCCCCCTGTCAGACAGTCACATTTTGTTTTTGTAAACCCTGACAACCTTTTCTGAAAGGCTGAATCTCTCAGACTCAAAGAGACATTTGAGGAGCTGACTGGTAATCGAAACCGGGCCATAAATATATATTTTTGAAGTGTTTTTTTTCTTAAAACTGTCTCGCCAAAAGAAATCAGAAAAAGTTTGAGTTATTCCACTGATCATTTCTACAGCCACACTAAGTACTGTTAAGAAAATAATCTTATTAAATGGTTCTTGTAAAGGCTGTTTTATTGCTTGGTTTACATGACACGTTTTTCCTCAGCAGAATCCAAGCTGTCTTCTTCACCACAGTTCTTAAAATGCTCACCAAAATACTGAACATGCAATAATCATTAGTTCACTGACAACATGTGCAACCCAGTTTACAAAGAAGTTCGGATGCTCTGTAAAATGTTAAGAAAAACAAAATGTGATGATTTGCAAACATTGAAACCTTAGATTTAACTGAAAATATTAAAAATACAACATATCACATGTTATAACTGAGAAGTTCACCAGCTATAGAAAATGATATGCCACTTTTGAATTTGATACCAGCTACATGTTTGCAGACATGATGAGTCAGGGTCATGTTTACCTTCCTGTTGCATCACCTCTTCTTCTAACGACACTGTTAGTGTGTGCTTGTGACCACTTGCTGCAATCTTGACAGTTGAATATCCCATTCTTGCTTTATGTAGGATGTCAGCAGCTCAATATTTCAAGGTCTTCTATGTTGTATTTTACAATTCATGATGGGCACATGTTTTCAATGGGTGACAAATAGAGACTGCAGTTAGTACTAGACTAGTTTAGCACCCAGACTCTTCCACCACAGAGCCATGCTGTTGTGCAGAATGTGCACTTATACATCTTGTTCAGCATTAAGGGTGCCTGTACAAATGTGCAGGTTAACAATACCACATGCACTAATGCACCTCCATATCACCACATATGCTGGCTTTTGTGCTCAGTGCTGATAACAAGCAAGGTGGTCCCTCTTCCCTTTATTCCGAAGGACACAGTATCCAAGATTACCAAACTGAATTTCAGATTTTGACCCATCACCCCAGTCCATCTTAAATGAGCTCAGGCCTAGAGAAGTCAGTCATATTTCTAGATGTGGTTCACCCATAGTTTCCTCTTTGCATGGTAGAATTTCAACCCCTCATTTTCCTCAATGTAATGTTGGGAAGCATTGTTCTTAAAATGTTACATACTTGCAGGTGCAGTGTTTCACAGAGGTGTGAGCCCCTCCCAATATTTACTTCTGAATGAGTCAGCCTTTCATGGATGCTCTTTTTACACCCAATTATGTGACTAACCTATGTCCAGTTAACCTAATTCATTGTGAGGTGTTCCCAACTCTTATTAAACATGTAGCTGACATTTGATTTAATATTTCCTGGTAAAAAAGAATTGTGTTAAAGAGGAAAAGTCAATCAATCAATCAATCAATCAATCTTTATTTGTGTAGCACCAAATCACAACCAACATTATCTCAAGACTAGGAATGAGCATTTCAAGCCAACATACTATTCGATAATCACTGGCATCTATTCAGCAATTATTCGGAATCGAGCGGGATGAGGTTTTGCTAGTAGCGGGCACTTGCTGAGTCTGTCTTAACCTTTATGTCAGTGTTTCTGTGATGCAGCAATGTGCCGTGTATGTTTTCATTTTACAGTCATGCTCAGTCTCCGTTATCTCTGTTTCTGAATCTTACACCACTACATATGTATTTCCAGTGCCTGTCGCTAATGTTTTCAACTAATTTCGCTATTTAATGTAGTTGACATTCTTCTTCTGTTATAATGCGGTTAGCTAACAGCTTTAAGACGCTCTATAGCCACTGTCTGGCGGGAATACTGTTACCACCAGGTGCCATAAAAAATGAAATAATATTCACATTAACTCTTCGATTTTATACTCGTGAACGAATATTCGAGCATTGTAAAATCATGTCCCATCCCTACTGAAGACGCTTTTACAAACATAGCAGGTCTAGACCATACTCTATGTTAAATTGATAAACAAAGACCCAACATCAAGACAGGATACGACTCATCTCATCTCAATCCACCATGAGTCAAACACGTTGCAGTATTTAGCTTGATAGTGATGAAAAGTGTGTATAAAGTGGGTGAACTTTGCATAAGTTTGCATTTTCATTAGGGATAGTCTGATTATCAACGCTGATATTCGGCATTTTGATGCATATCAGCATCGGCCTTTTTAAAAAATCTGACAGCCGATAAGAGATCAATTTAAAACGGAGTTATTTTGGCTCTGATGCAGCCACGCCTCTCTATCTGCTGTCACTACACCATCTGATTGGTTACAAGCAGAGCCACAGCACAGGCAACAGCCAATCAGCCAATGAGAAACTGCAGGGAGAAATGGAACGCAAGCTAGGCTACTGTTTCTGCAGACGGTGCCATTTCTGCCACATGATTAAGCAAATTTTTAAAGTTTCCATCCCGAGCACTCACTTCTGTTTAGGTGGATTTTTTCAGCACTTTAATTCGCTGCCAGAAATTCAGTTTGTTTTTACACTATTTACGGTAGCAAAACAGTGCTCTTCCGCCTGTAGCAGTTACAGGTCCAAATATCAGTTATCGGCCTCCTTGACTACTAATAATCGGTATCCGTATTGGCCCTGAAAAAACCAAAGCGGTTTATCTCTAATTTTCATACTGGATAAACATTATCATATGTTTAGTAGTTGATATCACAGAGTCAATTGAACAAACTCTTCAATAATAATTTAGATATTAAATTTGGTTTTGTACAGTCAGTTTGGATCATCACTCACTTCTATCCAGACAACAAACTGAAACATAACTACTGCAGTTGTTCTCGTTGACAGTCACAAATCTACATCCTTGCCATTATAGGGTCAATGTTTAATGCAGGCACATCATATATTATTCAATCACATTGTGAGGAACTGCATTAACTGCATAAAGAAAGGGATGAAATGTCTTGTACCCATTCATCAGCTCCATTAAAACAAATCAGGATGCGTCGCTTTGTTTCCCTGTATACAGATGTAAATCAAAGCGGTCTCAGTGGGTGACAAAAACACTGTTAGCAGACAAATATACCATGAAAGCTGATTACATAATCATAATTTACAGCCACAACAAATCTTCTGTCAGCATCTATTTTGCAGTATTGTTTTCCATGTCTGCTTTACTGTATTTCTCCGCTGTCAGAACACTGGAAAAGGCAATGATGTTGCGTTATGTCATCAGGAAGATTTCTGACTCCCTCCTGTTTTGAAGACATGCTCGCTATCACAAATCTAGACTGACCTTGTTCAGTGTCAGACTATGTGTGCAGGCTTTCTGAAACCTGCTCTAATTCATTAGGTGTGGATCAACCCAATACTGCACTTTAACTGTTTGGAATGACAGAGGGAGGCTACGAGGCATGAGGGAAAGTGGAAACATTTCTTCAGCAGAGTGAGGATGAAAATAAATGAGTGGATGGAGAGGTGAGAATTAGGATGAATCTGCCATTGATCCTCAGAGGTGCTCTTCAACACACAGCATCTCTCAAAGTAAAGATAGTTGAGAGGCACGAGCACTGGAAAAGCTGTTTATCTTTGATTTTCCCCAGAGACTAATAATAGCTCAAGTTTGATCAATTATGTGTAATTTGTTTCTTTCTGACAGCTTGAAAGCCCTTAAGATTCAACATAGCTCAGAGTCTCACAGAAAAAGGAAAATCCAGACTTTACTGTCTCTCCTCATGAACTGGGAATTCAATATCCTCCTTAGTGAACATATCATTTATAGGATTTTAGATTGTTTAAATACCAACACAGCCTAAAGAGGTCAAATGTTAGAGCCCTGATGTCAACAGTGTGCTTAGCAATTCAAAATGCATCACCTCAGCTGACACCAAAGGTCAATCTGCTGAGACTCTGCTAAAGAGGAAATTGATCACGACCCAAAATTGTCAGATGATCAATCTCAGAGTGAGGGTTAAAGGTTGAAATGTCTGTGCAGTGCCTGGGTGCAGAACTGATGAGGTTAATGTCTTTGGTAAGATTAAAAATATCATTTCCCTGTTTATGTGCACATTATGTGTCAGTAAAATACTCTAAACAATTTTCTCACTGCAATAAAGAACCACGTATGCTCATTATTACATTTAGCCAACTCATTTGACAAATCGTTTTTTAAGTAAAATGCCAATATGAAGATTTTTTTTCCCAGCAGCAGAACACAGAGAAACAGAAATGAAAGCCAACAACAAAAACATCTAATTCAAGTGGCAGACAATTATTCAACATTTTGAAGATATCGTTCTTCATGTTTGGCAAAAAATAGGAGTTCTGTGCTTCATGGTATATATTTTTATAGCATCTACTTTAAAATCCCATCCAGGGATGAGCTACACAAGAATAAAGAATCCTTTCAACTCTGCTCCATCTGCCTCTCTGCATTTTAAAGTTGAAATCAGCTCATACAACACACTCACACTTTGTTTCCTCTCTACAAATTCATCTTTTCAACTTAAATCAAATCATACGAGTTGTCCCCCAGCAACACGGAAACTGACTGATTTATGCTTCCATGCTTCCTTTTATCTAAGTGCATGCTGTTTACATTCTATACTGTATTAATGTATAAGTATGAGCCATTTCATGCTACACATGGCATTGTTTATGTATAAGGTTGTGGAGCCACATGTAAGAACTGTTTGTGTTCCCCTGGAGTGGAGGTAATTACCAGAGTTGGGACCAATGTGAGCTTTCTTCTCCTCTGCTTCCATTGATTTGCCCCATATATGATTTTCAACACACAAGAAAATATGTACAATGTGTTTGACTGACACGCAGTAGGCAATGGCTTTGGGCCTCAGAATGACAGTGTGGGCTGATCTAAAGCAGGAGTATGCATATTTTTAAGCTCAGAACGATAACATCCAATTACATGAGTCAGTGGGAAGGTCTTCTTGGCTGATCTGTCTGGATGTCTTTATGCCAGAGCCTGATAGTCCACACTAACAGGGCATTTTTCTATTCTTTTGATAATACCAGTGCTGATGGGTTTGCAGCCTGCACTTGCCTTCCATATGTTTACTTCTAGTAATGGTCAGCTTTTCTGCTGCACGGCGGTATGCATCTCTCTAACAGGCCAAAGTGCACTCTGTAGGTTATTAGATGGCAGAGTACCAGAAGGTATAACAAAAACTATCTCAAATGTCAGAATATGCAGCAATATCTCTGCTATGAGTTCCTCTGTCTGTCTTTCCGAGTCAATAACATTGTCACTGCATTGAAGAAAAATCAATGTGTGCAAGACATGATGGTATTGTGAATTCTAGACACACCAAACTCCACTGCAGAAATGTCTCCTGATGATTCAGGATGGTTGCTGTGTGAAAATTGCACATCATCTGGCAGTCAGAGTGAAGGATGCAAAGGAAATAAGTCAAGGTGAAATCAACCATTTCGACACCATCGTGTGTCAAAGACATGCACCTCTTATTCCCCGCGTGAGACGCGCGCATCCAAAACATGAGAGGGGCGGGAGATGAAAAAAGAAAGAAAACATACCAAGAAATCTCTGGTTTCTCTACAGTCATGTCAATATGAGGCTAAGTGACTGTTCAATATTCTCCACCGACCACCAAAATGATGAGAGAGGGGTGATGTAAGAGTTACAACTGCTGCAGTGTACTAGAGAGAGAGTTGGCGCAGAGAGGAGGGAAGGGAGGAGCGAAAAAAGAAAGGGAGGAAAGACAAACTGACAGACAGATTCGGAGACAAAGAGCACAAAAAATATTTAGTGGAAGCCTTGGAGGAGATTGTTTACATGGCTGTTGCGCTTTAATTTGCCTGTAATGCACTCCCATCTACAGCCTGATCAATTATTTACAATTTTTTTTTCCTTTTATACTTAAGTCGTGCTATTTAGTGGGATGAAAAAATCAAAAACATTAATTGCCTCTGGTTTGATTCAAGCTCCTCTGTCGGCTTTCTGGTATATTCAGGCTTAGCAGACATGCTCTGCCCACACTGCTAGTGTTGACGATCAGATCACAATCCACAGTCAATGGCTTTCCCTTGTACCTTATATCTACTCATTCTCAGGGGAAAACTCCCCCACACTTATCCTGCTCCACAGTGGTGTGAAGATGTGTGTTGTGTTAGATTGGCTGAGGTGACCATTTGATAAAGTGCCGCTCTCATACAAAACTCGTTAACAGAACGTGATGCTGTTGTGTAGGAGGACATATGGAGTGTATTGTAAATGGTGAGCTTTGCAGGAGACAGTGACACAGTGGTGCAGGCTCTAATGCAGTCGTTTCAATAGAAAGCAGAAGAAGAGATTTTCCATTTCATTTTAGTTCAAGTGGATCAATTAGGTTTAGTGCTGCAGAAGGAATGTTTTGAACATTTGAGGCAGTAAGGCTGCAACAAAACAGTTTTCGGAACAGTCTTTATTTAAACTAGATAACAAAGAACAAGTTTGACAGCAGTGGGGATCATCGCCCTCTTTGCTTCTATCTGAGTTTGCCTCCTATTTGTGCTGTATAGCTTAGCAGTTGTTGAAGATAGTCGTGAAACCACTTTTCAGGAGCATTTTGTCCAAGTGAAAAAGTAAGACTGAATCACAATGAAATCTAACTCCAGACAGAATAAAGTCTGTGGGGAAAAGGGGCACAAAAAGAGAATAAATCAAAATGCCACAGTAAATGTTGAATGTTTGCTCTATACTCAGAGAAATGTAGCGTGGAGGCTACGGCAGGTCAGAGTGATACCTCCTCAGGGACCCATAAAGAGATTTGTCAAGTCCCTGTGTCTCGATGTCAAGTGGGCGTTTAAAGGGATCGAGCACGCTCCCTGACCTGGGATACTTGTCTTGTCAACCTAACTCCATAAAGCCACAACAAGCGGATTGAGTCAAGTGAGTTTGACTGATCTCAGTGGTTAAGGTTTGTACTTGTAACCATTCAGCTGTAGTGTTTCTGAGCCCACTGAGGGGAAACTGTCATCTATGGAGATTCATTGACCCTTCACTCATCTGCGCAGGCTTACTTTGCATTTAGACTCATCATGATCCTAATCAGGATTAGTGTAATATAAAGATTAATTAAAGGATAATTCTGTGTTTTTTTGGCAGTATCAGAGATCCTTGTGGCCTGGGATTTGTCAGGGTTCTGGAGCTTGTATTTATCAAACATCTCAGAATCACTCTAAGGCATTATGCATACAGTTTGTCTTGGACCAGAAAACAGTCAAAGCTTAGATAAACATGAGAGATAATATAAATCCTTCTTCAGGCACATTAGAGGAGGAGTACAACTGGAATGAGACGATTTATTAACAACAAATTTAAAATTAGGATGGAACTCATTTGAATAATAGCTTTAAATGTAAATGGAAACAGAATAATATCAAAACAGGTCTCCAGTTTGCCTCAACTCCTCGCATAAGCCTGGAGATTGTAGACTTTACAGCTCAGTTCAATGCAGAATATGCAATCTTTAGGTGGACCAGGCACACAGGATCAAGTCCAGCTGAGTGCAGACCTATGCAACGACGAGTGAAGTAACCATTAAAGCCTTTTCAGGCTCTCAGACACCTTCAGTTTCTAGTAGCACAATCAAAACTTGGGCAATTTTTATTTCTCTCATTCAGCTGAACGTTTTTCTTCTCTCCATGTTCAACCCTGAACCACAGAGCCGACCAAAGTGTAGTGAGACACGAACAATTGTGTTAAGCTAGGTGGAGACTTATTGTCCAGAAAATGGAGCACATTATATTTTGGCCCATTTTTGGCTCTATTCAACAGGACAGCTGAACGGAGACAAAACGTTGGGAGGAGCGAGTGAGAGGTGTCATGCAGCAAAGGGGCCAAGGTCAGATTCTAACCCATGAGTGATGTGGCAAGGATTAAACCCTCTATATATGAGATGAACACTTTAACCACTGAGCCCCGAGGCCATATGTTTAGTATTTAGTAGAGAGTGCATGATAAACTGAAATATGATATACTTCTTCTTTCAATGTGTTACTAGTTACGGTATGGTCATGCAAAGTCAGCATTTGCACATGCAGTTATTCTACACTGTATGAGGGTGTCCCACACAGCTCTGATGTTGTTGCTAATATTTCAGCACAGCAGCTGTACATTCAGAGTGGAGCAGCCAGAAGTGACATTATTTTACATTAACAGTGTTTGCCAAAAAAGGATCCACCCTAATGCCAATCTTGAAGAAATAATATGACTCATCCCATATATTTGAACCACCTTAATCCTGTAAAGACTCTGGATCAAATAAATCTCATTGCTAGGCCTGCTGCAGCAAGAACTCCCTTAACACGAGGAAACAAACACAGAAGGCTATCCAGATCCATCCTACCTAAATAAACATCTGCGAGCAAATAAACACACCAGATTCTTACGAAAGGTCAAGTGTTTGAATCTGAAACGGAAACATGACCAGGCTGGGATCCAACATCTCAAGCTTTACCAGAGCATCAGGAGCCATGTTTGGTGCAAATAGAAATGTCAGACAAACAGATCTCCACAGGAGGCTCTTTTCATCAGTGCAACATGCAAGATAAATTGTTTACATGCCAGCCATCAGGGATGAAAGCAAAGGAGACAGGTACATTAAAGAGAAAGGAGATCAGGTACAGATAGCGAGGGAGGCAGAGAGAGAAACAGAGGGAGGGAGGGAGGGAGGGAGGGAGGGAGGGGAGGTGATAGTATGTGCCTATAACCCTGGACTTATTAAACTCTGGGGCGTGCTGCTGGGTTTTTATGTTAATAATGCGCACCAGCACATGGAAGACAAAAGCGTCATGGATGCTCCTCTCATAAAATGAGGTCATTTACCAGACTAGTGTAGATGAGAACAATCTTATCTGCAGCATGATTCTGTGATGCTTCACATAGAAGACATTTGATCACTTATGTTGCACTGAGAGCCGGATACACTGCTAGATATTCCCCTGGACTTCTAAAGGGACAGCTAAATGCATTCCACTAAAGTGTACAGCATGCAAGTACCTAATCAAAAATGATGCACTTTCAGTCCATTTCTGACTCTTATTTTTCAGTGGCCCTGTCTCAGTGCTGCTCACTAAAATGTATTTTCTGAACATATCGTGTTCCTCTTACTGTCCATAAGGACAGATGCCCACAGCCACTGAGTACTTCCTGGTTCACTGAGTCTTTCACTTCATCACAATCTTTGTCTCATCAAATCACGTCATAGTTATTTCCCCAACGATGTAGCAATTTGTCATTGTAGTTTCAGTTGAGTGCATTGTAAATGCCCTAAATCCACCTTATGTTTACTTTCATATTGTGATTAATTTAGCACGTTGAGTTGAGCCCAACTTTTCATAAAGTGCTGACCTGGATGTCATGCTATGGTCTATTTATCACTACTATTGTCATCATTATAAAGTAGTTGCCCCTCATGTATGAACGCACTCTGGAGAGTTTAAACAATTGTGAACATTATTCCATGTCTCTGTTATCTTTGCATGCCACTGCCTTTGAACCTGAATAAGCAGTAAAAGCCTGAAGAATAACTCAGTACCTTAAACTGTGAGCTTGCAGGAGTCGCTAAGCCCCTTATGCATAAAGCAGTGTTGTTTAAGAGTTTACTTTGATCTCCTGCAGTGTCACACACACACATACACACACACACACACACACAAACACACACACACACACACACACACACACACACACACACATACACACGCACAAATGATAATGAATAACAAACTGCAAAATTCGCCATGAACCCAACACTTTGATGTGGGTGTATAAAAACAATACAACCATACACGAGTGTGTTTGTTTCTCTTTAATAGAAAAGACTGTTTACTCTTAAGTAGCTGTCAGAAATGCTACACTTTTAACAAAAAGCTTACCATTGTACAAACTTTATGAAAGGAATCAGAAAACGGAGTGATCCAAGTAAAATTTTCTGGCAAACTATGCTGTCATAAAAATACAGTGTTTCACTTCATCACTCTTCAGGTTTTACTTTATATTATGAACAACTCCACCCACTCTTAAGCCAGCATCCGACTGTTTTTTAAATCCAAAGTAGCATCAGTGTGACAGAAAAGGTAGTATTCAAGGACTTAGTTCCATGCAAATGTTCCTTTGCTGAATAGAAATGGTTTATTTAACCTGCCGATAGTGTGTGAATTCACTCTGCATGCAGGTGTACACCTTAATATCTAATACTTGTACTTAATTGTGCTCTGGCCCATTGGTCAGCTAACCACTACTGCAAATGAGAACAATTACAGCCAGTTTCAAATCGACCTCCTGTCTCTGAAGGTGCATATTAGGACTCCAGTCTAGGCACCAATAATTCATTGTGGTTCTGGTACAGCCCTTGCTTGTGTACAAAGTTAGCCTGCAGTTTTATTGCTGGTCCTTGCCTCATCAGGCGTCATCTGATGTCAGCAGATATTGGAGACTTGTCCGCTCTCTCAGATATCAGCTCTCAGATGTCTCTGAAGTTGTTTTGTTGTTGTGTAATTTTCACAAGAGCCGGCTGTACTTTAGCAAATGATGCACATTGTTCAGTTGTTTCATGCAAATACTCAGTGAAATCACACCTCTGGGAGTTTGATTCATCCACAAACACAAGGCACATATTTTCTCTGTGATTTGAACATTTCACTCACGTTTATTTTCTAAATAGTTTATTAAAAGTTCTGTTAGGCACAGAGGTGAAGAAGCAAAGATGAGCGGTTGTCCTCTCAGTGACTGACTCACTGACTGATGCCCGTTTATGACAGTTTCTAAGCGACCCAATGGTCTGTGGTCAGATAGTCAGAGAGAAGAGAGTTGGACTGACAGACGCAGGGATGCACAGAGGTGCAACTCATAGGGAGACAGGAGAGATTGCGTGCAAATCATGATTTATTAAAAGTTAAGACATGTCACAAACTTTATTGCCTTAGAATAATACAGATCTCTACTTTTCCTGATTTACTTTTGAAAGCAGTGTGAGCTGACACCCTGCTGGTGTAGTGGAATTCAGAGAAAGACCTATAGGATAGGAGTAGGTTAAGGATCGAGAGGATGGTTTATTTGCAATACTTCCTCTATCATACTTTATTATTCTGCCAAAATACTGTGGGACTATTCCTGTCAGTGACAATGAAGTTCACTGACAAACCTTGTTGAGTGTAGATATAAAAAAAAAGTTGGTCAGAAAAGAAGTACAAATCCTTTGTTTGCTGACCTGCTTTCTTTTGGATTTCTCTTAGAGGTTTTATTTATTTATTTATTTATTGCTACAACAGAATGTATCCCTAAAAAATAAAACCCAGCAAGAACAGCATAATTAAAAAAAAAAAAAAGTTAAACTTTGCAAACACTTTGTCCTCAAGGGTCTATAAAGCCTGCGGTAGGGGCCTTTCATGCAGAGTGGCATCTCCTGAGTAGAAGCAAGGAGGTTTTAACCTTCAAAAAAATGTTATTTTATCTGCAAAGCGGACAGGTTCATGATTATGCCAAGTACAGAAAAACACAATCTCTCTCAAAATAAAACAGTATTTGGATGAGTGAACTTGATGGCGGTACACTGTGGCTTAGAATCATGGTTTATAGATGCATCACTTTGAGAGCACATCTGACAAGCAAAATGCCCTCAGACAGGGGACACATGGGGACAGCTGAAAGAATAACTGTGTACATTCACAACACACAGTATATAATCCTGAGGAAAAAGCCCTGAAACGCTGTATGTGTATAGGAGCGTGTATAGTCAGGCTGACACAGTCAATCAGACTGGTAATAGTTTAGTAAATCTGTGTTTCAAAAGGTTATTCTCAGTTCTCAGTGACAGTTTATCAAAAAATTCTGCTTCAGCTTTTTTAACACGTTACTATAAATTCCGAAGCTTGGTGATACATTTTCTTTGTGCCTGAATGGATGCCATTTGTTTACAGCTGTTGCTGTTTCTTTGCCCTGCCTGTATGATTTATTCTGGATTCAGTGTCTGTTTGTTACCTAAAGCAAGAACAACTCTTAAAAGATAAAAGCTTGTCTTCAAAGTCAGTTCATCTGAGTTCAACTGTGTTCATTTTCTGTCTTTGACACAAACTCTCACTGTATCAACGCTTCATTCACAGAACACAGGGGGAAAACACTGAAAATCGTTCGCATGAGCTTTCAGGTAAATGCTTAACATCTACTTTTTCATAACCGTCAAATTCAGGAATTTTTAAGCATGTATCATGGCGCGTTTTTCTGTTTCTTCTTGCTTTTCAGCAATGAGGTCAGTTTTTCTTATTGTTTTTTCCTTTTTCAGTATTCTCAGAACTGAAGGTCAGAATATTAAATTATATACTGTGTGTGTATCTGTAAGTACAGGACAAATGATCAATAATCAGTTAACTCTACGGTTTTAATAGGTTGGAAGAGCAACAGCAATAGGAATAGTTGAACGCCTCAAATGCCAGTCATGTGTGGTGTCTACGCCGCGGCCCAGCCACCCACCACTACCCGTGGCTGTAGCCCCATAAATGGCTTCTGTCATATAGCTATTTTGCTCTCTGGCCACAATGTAAACAAGCACAGATGAGAGACAGCATGTTGTAGCGTGCTGCAGTTTGGCTGTGTTGTGATTTAGGACAATGGCAAAGAAGTTCCATGTAGGCTGTGTCTGGTTAAACTTGCATACAGGCACTTGACAAGAGCAATGTGTAACCAACACAGGCATGCAGACGTTAAGCTGAAAGTAGGATAGAAGTCTGGTGATGCTAGTTCTGCTAATGTAAGCAACACTCGGCAGACCAATTTGACATTGTTTCCCCACAGATATGACTTGTGGTCAACTTTGATTGTTTTCATAGTGTTGTAGTCTTGTCATGATATCAGCATTTTTACTTTGGTTCCAATAAAAAGTTTAGAATCACAGTTCTTGATACTGAAATGAGACTGGTTCAATAGATAGATCAGAAGCAAGATTGATGTGCTTGGCGAGGTTTAAAGGGCTTCTTTCCTAGCGTGACACTGTTTTGTAACATCTTCTGCACACAGGTTCTCATTCAGAGTCCGCTCTGTAGGCAAAGTATCGCAGACGACCCTGGCAGCCGATTCTTTTCACCAGCACATGGTGTAGAGGTTCATGACTCGCTGTTGTTGTGGACATGTTGAGGCAGAGATATAGCTTTTCTTTCTCAGTGAAAGCGGATGCTCATGCTGTCTAAACATGAATGACTGACAGACGCATGTGTACCTGAGCATTAACCGTTTGACATGCCTTCCTTGCTGATTCTGTCGCCTTGTGGAGATGAAGGTAATGATACTGTATTTCATCCTCTCAGTCCAGATAATACTGCTTTCTCAGTCACTTAACCATTTGACAAATTTCAGAAATTCTAATACTGTACTGTTTTGAATATCTAAAAAAAGACTGAAAGGTTATACTGTGCACCACTGCTGCTCGACAGCACCTTACAAAACGTCATTTCTTGGCTTCATGAAACATTTTCTTTCTTAGATTTAGTAGGGAAATGCTGATCTGAGTGCAAAATTAAAAGGAAGTGCACTATTTCACCTATATAGAGTACAGGAGTTTGAGAGCAAATTGGGTTCATTGATAAGTACCAGAGGGATCTAGTAACCCCCATCGCCAAGTGATTCAGTAAATGGAAAGAGGGAAGCTCTGCCAAGTTCTGCTGAACAGCAAGAGCTCGTTTTAAAATGTGTACTGTAATCAAGGTTTGCATGTTTGCATTCTCCATCCAAATATGACAATCAGACACATTTATTTCTTCAATATCTGATTCTATTCATTATGATTTCCTTCTTTAAATATTGAAAAGTGAACCACTGAGCAGCACTGCCAGTTGAAACACCTAACCATGACAGAGATCTTGAATGGTGGACTGTAAATAATGAATGCTCGTCTTCTGTTGTCTCTATATCATACATGAGAAAGCTTTTATGCAGTCAGGAAGTGAAGCCTGAGAAATCAATGTACCGTAGCCCAAGTTCACTTAATTTGTATTGTCTGGATTTGATACAGAAGCCTTTGAACAAATAGCAGACAGAAGCCGTGCTGTTGAAGTGAAGTGAGGAGAGCAGGGTTGGAGAGGTGCTGGAAGAGATGAGTCTTCCTCGGTTCAGTCACATGAAAAAGATTGGAAAGCTGAAGTGTTTGTTGTGCCTTTTCTGTACATTTTGCTCTTATGTAACCAAACAATTACATGCCTTTGTAATCCCAGCATTTATGTTGCTAAACTCTGTCATACACAACATTTCAAGGTGCTTTTTTTTAACTTTCCATCCCATCACACCCTTTCCTGACCCATTAGAATAAAGAAATAAGAATATAAAATACAAGGAGGATTTGTCTTAGGGATTTGAAAGATTTCTGCAGTGGGTGATGAAGTGAAATGCAAATCATTATGAAGAAGAGACACTTCCTCTCTTTTTATCATTAAAGAAATAGCTCTTTTTCTCGTCAATACTGTCAATAAAACTACCAAACCTTTTTCATCCTCATTCATAGTCCTAACTCTCAATCTCCATTTCAATAGAGATAATTTCCCAGAGTTAAGGTTTGTTATTTTTATTATTTGTATTGTTATTGCTCACTCCAGTCACTTCATTTTTGTCTTTGATTTTCTCATTCCAGAGTTTCTGTTAGTTTCTCTTTTTCTCTCCTACCACTCTGCCTCTACAAAAGCTAATTGAGTGAAATTATGCTGTCTGCCTTCAGCCATCGGTAGTCCATTGTAAGTAGTTTCTTTTTCAATAAAAACAATAATGTTTCACACTTACAATTGAAGCTTGTCAGAAATTACATCTTAAATTACACCAGTAGTTACTGGCCTGCTTTTATTTGAACTGTAAAGAAACCTTGACTGTTGAACATTAAAGTAATGAATGTAAAAACACTGAGTACATAACACCTAGACATCACACCTGGTACATACAGTGGGGCAAAAAAGTATTTAGTCAGCCACTGATTTTGCAAGTTCTCCTACTTAGAAAGATGAGAGAGGTCTGTAATTTTCATCAGAGGTACACTTCCACTATGAGAGACAAAATGAGAAAAAAAATCCAGGAAATCACATTGTAGGATTTTTAAAGAATTTATTTGTAAATTATGGTGGAAAATAAGTATTTGGTCAATAACAAAAGTTCAACTCAATACTTTGTAACATAACCTTTTTTGGCAATGACAGAGGTCAAACGTTTCCTGCAAGTCTTCACAAGGTTTGCACACACTGTAGCTGGTATTTTGGCCCATTCCTCCATGCAGATCTCCTCTAGAGCAGTGATGTTTTGGGGCTGTCGCTGGGCAAGACGGACTTTCAACTCCCTCCACAAATTTTCTATGGGGTTGAGGTCTGGAGACTGGCTAAGCCACTCCAGGACCTTGAAATACTTTTTACGGAGCCACTCCTTCGTTGCCCGAGCGATGTGTTTGGGATCATTGTCATGCTGGAAGACCCAGCCACGTTCCATCTTCAATGCTCTCACTGATGGAAGGAGGTTTTGGCTTAAAATCTCATGATACATGGCCCCGTTCATTCTTCCCTTAACACGGATCAGTTGTTCTGTCCTCTTTGCAGAAAAACAGCCTCAAAGCATGAGGTTTCCACCCCCATGCTTCACAGTAGGTATGGTGTTCTTGGGATGCAACTCAGCATTCTTCTTCCTCCAAACACGACAAGTTGAGTTTTTACCAAAAAGTTCTATTTTGGTTTCAGCTGACCCCATGATATTCTCCCAATCCTCTTCTGGATCATCCATATGCTCTCTGGCAAACTTCAGACGGGCCTGGACATGTACTGGCATAAGCAGGGGGATACGCCTGGTGCTGCAGGATTTGAGTCCCTCTCGGCGTAGTGCGTTACTGATGGTAGCCTTTGTTACTTTGGTCCCAGCTCTCTGCAGGTCATTCATCAGGTCCCTCCGTGTAGTTCTGGGATTTTTGCTCACCGTTCTCATGATCATTTTGACCCAACTGGATGAGATCTTGCGTGGGGCCCCAGATCGAGGGAGATTATCAATGGTCATGTATGTCTTCCATTTTCTTACAATTGTTCCCACAGTTGATTTATTCACACCAACCTGCTTGCCTATTGTAGATTCACTCTTCCCAGCCTGGTGCAGGTCCACAATGTTCTTCCTGGTGTCCTTCGACAGCTCTTTGGTCTTGGCCATGGTTCAGTTTGGAGTCTGACTGTTTGAGGCTGTGGACAGGTGTCTTTTATACAGATAACAAGTTCAAACAGGTGCCATTAATACAGGTAACAAGTGGAGGACAGAAGAGCTTCTGAAAGAAGAAGTTACAGGTCTGTGAGAGCCAGAAATCTTGCTTGTTTGTGGGTGACCAAATACTTATTTTCCACCATAATTTACAAATAAATTCTTTAAAAATCCTACAATGTGTTTTCCTGGATTTTTTTTCTCATTTTGTCTCTCATAGTTGAAGTGTACCTCTGATGAAAATTACAGACCTCTCTCATCTTTCTAAGTAGGAGAACTTGCAAAATCAGTGGCTGACTAAATACTTTTGTGCCCCACTGTAAATCTTGTGTATCAAGGTCTCTCTTGTTTTGAATTGTAAAGGCATTATTATTATTATATTATTATTATTATTATTGTTATTATTTGTATAATTAGTAGTAGTAATTTTCATTTATTTTATTTGTATTTATTTTGATGTTGTTATTATTATTATTATTATTATTATTATTATTATTAGTAGTAGTAGTAGTAGTAGTAGTAGTAGAAGTATTAGTAGCAGTAGTAGTAGCAGTAGTAGTAGTATTAGTAGTAGTATTAGTATATTATTTTGATTTTATTTATTATTATTATTATTGTTATTATTAGCAACACATGTAAGCAAATGAGGTCAGCACTGGCAATACAGTTAATGACTTATAATAACAGAAACTGACAGTAGCTGAAAGAAACAAACAGACAGCGTGTAACCTACAATTTAGGAGTGACCCAGTAATAAGCAATGGACGCCAGGTGACAAACCACAGAAAGAAGCGAATAAAAACACAATAGGACAAAATTAATAACATAAAAATCTGTTATTACAGCAGACAATTATATGTTAAAAAGAAAACACACAATTGTGACAACCTTGCCCCCAGACCACTACAAAAAGTCTGTCAACACAGACAGAGCAGCAACCAGACACAGAGTGGCCTGGTGGTGGGGTCATCACGATCACAAGAAGATCGTGTTATGGTAGAAGTGGTCGTGGTGTTATGGTAGAAGTGAGTGACACGCCGCCTGCACACAAGTGTGAGAGGATGGATAAGACAGGAGGAGAGGCTGTGTGAGATGTCCGCAAACCTGTCTGTAATCAAGTTTGTTATTCAAAACCACAAGGCTTTAATCTGTAAATCAACAAGCAAACAAAAACATTTGGCAGTGTGTAAATTCTGCAGTGCACAGCTCACATAAACTGCTGTTAAGTCTTGTTATCCGCTTTGATCACAGTGCAGCATTTCATGTTAAACAAGAACTAGCAGATTGTTGCTGTCAAGGTATTTTACTCTCCCTTAGTTTTGCTACACCATTAATAACAGTCCCCACTTGGTCTTGTCTCGGTCACGGCCTTAGTCTAAGCCTTGAATCTGTCTTGATCCCTAAAAGTCTTGGTTAGCGTGGTCTTGACTACAACACTAGCCTTGGCTTGAACTTTATTGCACAAACACACACATGCACAGCTAGCCAGATTACAACAACAATCACTTCACAGCAGCCTACTGTAACTCTTTTAGGGCCAAATGGTTCAAAAGTTTAAAACATGTACAGAACACAGGACAGTCCATTACACTTTTAGAGGTGCAATCGTGCTGCATATGACTGAAGATATGGTTCCCATATTCTGTAAATAGGAAAAATTGCAGATTTGAGATTTTATTTTAAGGCCATATCGCCCAGCCTTAAGACAAACTGTAAAGTAGGTTATAAAGGGCTACCATGTATGAGAATATCTATCCCGTGAGTCTCTTTGTGTATATTTTCTCTCCTGGAGTCTGAGAAAAAATGAGATCTGTAAGCTAAAGGGATATAGACAGACTCTTGGGAGCATTTCAGTGGTAAAGTACAACATGCATGGCTATGAGGGATGTAAATGCAACTATTTGCCTCTGTAAAAATGTAAAACCTTTCTACAGGGGTTATACAAATATGTAGTAAGAGCAGAAGAATCAAAAAGTACATAACCTTTCAGGATGGATTATTTAAAACAGAGTTTAAAAAGCATGTATATGCTAACTGCATTTGTATCTTTTGCTGGTGTTGATGATATATGGTGTGGGTACAAAATCAGCATTAATACCGTAAGTTGCACACTGTTATATCAAGCATGAAATACTGTAGTATGTATTCTGTCTCTGGCTGCCTTCCACCACACATTACTTAACTCCATCCCCAGCTCTTGTACCCATTTAGTCTTAGTTTTAATACCACTATCTTTAAATGACTAACGGGAGTTGTGCAGTTAAGAAATTAATGTTCTTTGGTATGGTTTTAAAGAAAGCAGATCAACCCATACTTGTTTTTTGGAGAATGATGGAACACTGAAAAATGGAGCAGGAGAAAAAAAAAAAAAAAGAAAAAGAAGCAAACCCCTGAAAAGCTGGAAATGTGGGGGATGAATAAGACTCTCGAGAATATGTCTTATACATAAAAATGATGGAAATTCTGAAATCCTTTTCTTAAAAAAAAAAAGGCTGAATCAAAAGATGAAGAATGCAATATATTAGTATTAGGTACTAGATGCAGAATTGATTCAAATCAAATCAAAAATTAAAAAGATGATGGGTAGTACAGTAGAGCTCCTCCACGCTGCGCAAGGGGCTGTTCAGGGTGTCAAGCCATTAATATTTAGAAATAGGTATAGACTTTTAAATGATCTAAAACTTCAGAGATGTAAATATAGCGTGGTGGGGCAGCTGTGGCTCAGTGGTAGAGTCAACTGTCTCTCAGTCTCTTAAATTGGAAGGTCGCGGTTTGATCCAAGGTCCCGCTGTCCACACGCTGAATTGTCCTTGGGAAAGACACTTAACCCCAAACTCCCCCCGGTGGCTGTGCCACTTGAGTGTGAATGGGATTAGTTAATGCTGATGGGCTCTTTAGGAGACTCTGCCATTGGTGTATGAATGTGGTGTGAATGTGACATGTAATGTAAAAGCGCTTTGAGTGGTTAGAAGAATAGAAGAAGCCCTATATAAACACAGTCCGTTTACCATTTACCATTTTAGTGTGGTATTTTGCCTTGCATCAGTTCCATGTGCTGATTTTTGGGGCTTTCCTTCCTTATATTAAGGAGTTCGTAATTGAATTGACTCTTAAAAAAAATTGTGCCTATAAAAGGGACTTTATAATATGAAAATGTTGTTGGACTATTAATTTAACCTGTCTACAAATGAGTTGCAGACTAATGAATCTCTGACAGTCAGACTTTGTATTGAGATAAGGGGTGTGTGGATGGGAAGAGTCTAGATAATATTCAAATAGCTTTAAAGCCATGGAGAATCTGTGTTAAAGAAATGGGGTCCATGTATTAAAACATGTTTTGAAGGTTTTGTTGACACTCTGAAAAGAAACAATTTCCCAGTATAGATACAATAGCAGGAACACCAGCTGCAGGAATAGACATTAACACTAATACATCATCTGCATATCAAAGTAGGCTGCACATTCCCTGCACGTACTACAACTTTTTTTTGAGCTCTTGTGACAAACGTTTGGTTTGTGTTGATTATGGCACCCCCTGTTTACAAAGTGGTATCCTACCTCTTTGCTAATCTTGTCCTGTGCGTGCCTTGTATGACACCTACCCAATAGCAGCAGTTACAAGTGCTAAAAAGTACAATATAGAAGTAGTCGATCTTGTCACTGATGATCACGTTTGCTTCCGCAGGTCATAAATATACACTTCTGTTTGTCTCCCAGTTTAAAACTTGTCACAGAAGAAGTCAAATCGACACATGGGGTGAAAGTGGACAGACTTGGCCAAGTGTTTGCACAAGAGAGGGGCTAATTGTGGCAATCCAGAAAACAAACTGTACTTCAAATTATTTTCAAAACTTGGTTGAACCACCAGAGATGGTCAAGTGCTTTACTTAAAAAAAACATGTCAGTGTTAAAGAATATTTGCCTCTAAATATGAGACATGATGTTTTTTGATACTATACACTCAGGCACTTTCTAGAAACAAGGTGCAATTGGTAATAGTTTGACATCTACTTGTAAAGAAATAGAGGCCTAAGGAATGACAGGAAGTGGCATCCTTACCTAAAAATAATAATAAAAGTAATTCAGCCAATTTGGCAGTATGAAAAAAATGCAGTTATTTGTGTGTCAACTTTAGGCTTGCTCCAAAAGCCAAGTAAACCCCCTAGGAGTTATTTGGTATGATCCTTCATTTTTCAAAAATATGTTTTTCATGCTTTGATAAATCTTGTAATAATAAGATTCCATTTTAAATTAAATTTTAGAGCAATAATTTCTGGAATAATTCATAAGTCAATTCAATAAAATGCATCATTAGCCAAAAAGGAAAGAAATTACTCCCATCAAAGACATGTATAAAAAGCATTGACGCTTGATTGGATGAACATCTGATTATTTGAAGCACCAAAAACTCTGAGCGCTCTAAAAGAAGAAGAAGACATATGATGCAGCAGACTGAACAGTCATGTGACTAGGCAACTAAATAACATGCAAATTGAAGGCAGCAGTGAATTACACTCTGAGGAGTTGTTTGCCCTGTGGAGAGTGCCCCTGGCAGCCAGTGTGCCAGCACGAAGGGCCACTGAGTGAGTATGAAACCATTTGGCCTGCTGCCTCCAATTCCAAACATTCAGAGGCTCTGATGGACCACTCTTCTGTAAGAGTGCTTAGCGTCCACTTTGAATAAATGAACTAGATTTTTCTTTATACACTCTGACTTCCTGAATTCTTCAGTTTGGCCATGATTTTGTCCTCCTGTTTCTTACATTGCCAGAGTTTTTTCAAAAGCACGTCTCATTCTGACGACAATATTTGATTCTAATTCATGCCTGTACTCAACTTGGAAATCTCATTCTGGGCTTTACTTTAAATTATTTTCTAACTTTGAAACTTTCTTTTACCATTTTTTCTCATGAAGAAATCTTTGCTTTCAAACTTTCCTCTCGAACTGCTAACCTGATCTGTAAGACCAACTTCATCCTTGTGATGAATACATTTATTCACAAAGCATATAAATAGAGCACACTAATTATCTTACATACTTCAACATGTTGTGTTATTAGTGTATTTACAAAACCGCAGGAGGCCAATCTATGTGATTGCAGCTTCAACTTCAACACTCTGACTCATCCTTGTTAGCTCTTAGAAAGTTCAAAGGTGAACTGAGGTTAATAGAGAGCACACCGACACAAGCACATGCCCACGTAAAGCGACTAAACTATGATCAGTCATTATCGGAATATTGAGCTGCATTCATTTCTGTGTTTATTTATAATCCAATTCATCAATTGTCCTTTGTAATCCAACCACACATCTTAATTACTCCACTGCTATAACATGTCACGGATACACAGCAACAATTTTCACCAGCCGAGCTGCCCAGCTGAAGGGATATCTTGACTTTTTTTTTTTCCTTTAATCTAAGTGTTACTTTGGTACGAGTTAAACCCTTTAATAGTCATAATACACTCATCAGGCATCCTTTTTTTCTTGCAGTTTTTCCAGCGTACGGTAATTAAAATAACTTGTCCTCTTAGTCAGCATAATTATACAGCCGCTCCAAAGTGAAGTCCCTGCATTATTTCATGATCAAAAGCCTGACTGTGATATGATGACCAAGGTGTTTGGGGTGATTGTTTGTACTCGTTTGTTCACCAAATGGAAGCTAATAATAAATTGCAGGGAACACGCATTTCTTTTCAATAGAATGAGCAACTCACTGGAGCATGAAATCGTAATGAAGCTGTGGCATATGGGAGAGAGATGGCAGGTGACTGAAGAGGACTCACTCACAGCATCTGAATCATCTGAATGAATCAATCCAAAATCAAATCAAAGCAATCAGAGTGTTATCAATAGATAATCATAGTGTTTTGTTTGGCGGTGTTCATGAATGGTGGTATCAGAGGCCACTGTTCCCTGATTCCCCTCAGTGAGAATAGGGACGCACAGCAATTAGTGAGAAAGTCAATCAGATATCAGCTCTTCTAATGAGTGCCCTGGTTTTGATAATAAGTAGTGAGACATGCAGCTTAGACAGGTTGAATCTTAGTGTGGTGGAGAGCTCAAGTTTTGTAGATGACACACACTCTGTGCCTCCAGTGTGTACCAGCATTGTGTTTACTTTACATGCAGTATTTCATAAAGACTCAGATGTGATTCAATATATTTACAGCATACTTTAAATTTAAAACTTTTTCTTTATGTTTTAATACTTTACAAAATGTAATGTACCCAATCTAACAAAGAACACTGACTGCTCTCATGTGCAACACTTTTATTCTGGCCTTATATTCAGCCAACATATAATAAAAAAAGACAAAGCTTTACTCCTCAGTGGTGCCATAATTCAGACAATACAATTATTTGCTTGGAAGGTCAAAGACAGACAAAATACTGTATATCTGAATGGATGTCAATATGTGCAAAGGTCAAGGTGCCATAAAAATATTTTTTTCTCAGATTCTGCTGCTTATCACCTTGACCAATGATGTTTCACCCGAAGAAAAACCTTCAGATATAAAAGAAAAAACAACTCCAGCACTGTTTCATCCTTGGGAAGTTATCTTGGAACTCATTCAATGCCTTTTCTCCAGCTCCGGTGATACATTGGGTGCTACTTTCTTGAAACTGTGCACTGTAACAGCTGCTAACTCAAACAGAAAGTGCACGTGGGTCTAGCCAAATAGTTTTTTTTTTAGCTTAGACACCAAAGGAAATGATGCATTCACAGCACAAAAGCTCCTGAATAATCCCATCCCATCAGCTCATTCATTCTCTTTGAAAGATGTTGCTGGCTTTATTTGGTTTTCTATTACAACAATTCCCTTTATGAGGAAATTAGTTTATGAATGTGTTCTGTTAACAAGTATCTTCTCTGTGGCTACAAGCAGCTAATGCATATGTTTACTGAATGCATTTTTTTTGTTGTCACAAACCAAGAAAGCCATGCTGTCACATTTGGTTCAATCGGTGCAGCCAGTATGGTTCACTCTTAAACAGCCTCTCAACATTTTCTTTCATTCTCTGTGTTACAGATGTTTGGCTTTGGGATGATACACAGTGGGGTCTGGTTTCTGTCTAATGAAAGGTAAGATAAAGAATGCTGACATTACTTCCTGTTTTATGGTTACATATCCAAGTGGCAACCTCCATTCTTAAATATGAAGCTCATGCAGAAGCGCTAAAAACTGCAATTCATTGAGCGTCCACTTGAGGCTGGTTGTAGAAACACCGGAAACCGCATACACACCCATTCAAAAAAGATGATCTTTGCAGCAATAATGAACATGTTTACAGCTTAGTTCAAAAAACAGTTTAGGGCTAAGGAGCTCATTTCTCTATCACACACACTGTACTGTTTTTTCTATAATGCAGCAGTTCAGAAGATATTAAGATTACGAGTTTTGCCCATTTAAGGACATGTCTGACTTGACTGACAGGGGGGCATCCTGTAGCTGTTAGCGAAGAGGCTAAAGGCCTGCCTCTTTACCTCACACTAGCTCGACAGACACTAGGTTGCATTCAGCATTTCAGATATGGCACTCTGCCCACAATAGACTTCAAATCAGAGCTTTATACTTCCATTAAAAAAAGACAGAAAAACAACCAAGGAGAATACTCATGTTTCTGTTCAAGTTACAAGTTACAGAAGTTAGCAATTTTCAACACGTTGCTTTGACCTTTGAAATTGAAACAATCAAACTGGCAGCGCCTCACATACTGTCTCTGTTGACTGTAAACACCATGGTTAGTGTCATTTCAAGCAATTTTCACATTTATGTACTCTCAGTAAATGACAAGTATCTGTTAGACATGACTTCGTATAAAGGTCTATACCTGACTCTAAGGCTATAGCTAGCGTGTTGTCACTTAACAGATCAAATCTCAATATCACTGTGCTTTCCTCACACCGATGTCCTCTCTCATATTGTTTGTCATTAGAATGATATCTCCCACTTGAGCTCAACTGATTTGAGAATTCTTAACAGAATCATATCATCATCTCCACTTCTGAATTTAGTGGGATGTTAGCTGATCTCCTCCCCCTGGTGGTATCACTATGGTACATGCTGTCTCTGAGATGATAAGATTGCCTGTTAGCTGTCCATGCTGTTCTCTTGTGCTTATCATAAATGGTGTATGATTATATGATAAGCAAGTGCAGCATCACACAGCACGCAGTACACATTCACTCTGTTTAATACCTGCTGGTGTGGTCAGCAGTCCTGTTAACCTGAAGCGGGGTATACACTACGAAGTAATTGGACTGATTTTGAGCCTGATTCCTCTCTTCTGTCAATAGTCCAAAATAATAATTTTTTTCTCTTGTCAGATTTTCTTGTGGTGGGAGGTACGTCAAGAGTCAGGGTGGGAAAAAGTATCCATACAGCAATATATGTCCTTACCTGTGTGATATAATTATTGATGCACTGGGCTAAATATTGATGTTCTAATGTTATAAATACTGCTTTCAAAACACATTTCCCTGACAATTTGACTCATCACATCACTATAACTTGACCTCATGTGGCGGTGCTAATGACATAAAATGTGAACTGCAGTTAATTGATCAAAGAAGAAGACATTGACGGCTGCAAAATACAAGAAGACGACAGCGGTAGAAAGAGTTGTGCTAGCTGCTTTTAAAACAAAAGAAGCAGAAAGAAAGAAACTGTGCCAGCTCTTTATCTGACGACAAAAAAAGATGGAGAATGCACTGAGGTCAGTGAGAGTTTCACCCTCTTGCGATGGGTGGACTACACTTCTGTGTGACAATTACTGCCGTTTTACTGAAGTCAATAGAGGAAAGGAGCAGACTGATTAAAGTTAGATGGGTGTCACAAATGGGGGACCAACTTGTTGGTTTTTAGCAGCAACAGAAGTGTGTATACAGTGTGTCCAGTCAAACATACTATGAAGCAACAAGGAGTTGAACAAAAATGGCTACTACATTGCAGAGGTAAACAGCTAGATACGTCTTGTTTGTTCACTCAAAAGTCATGTTTGATCTCCAGAGTCTTTGCAGGATTTCCAGTTTTGAGAGACTTGGACTGTGTTAATGGTGAATAGAATCTGCTAGCATGGGGTGTGCTGTGTTGGCTCTCTCATTGCACTTCACTCACAATAAGAACAGAGCTCTTCAATCTATCAATATTTGTCATGTGTAGGGTCTTTTACATTTTCAACATTTGGGCTGGGGTCTCGTGATGTCTGCAAATGTTCAACCAATCCACTTTTATTTTCCTTAAGAGATCAGACCACATATTCACAGATGGCAGTTCATCAGAGCTGCCTGTAAAACACTCAAAATGTTGAAATAGGACCATTATGTTCATATGTATTATAATAATATAAAAGTAAAATATGATTTTGATTAAACAGACAATGACACCAGACACGGTCACTTGAGTCCTCTCATCAAACATGGTTTGGACTGTTTTGCTAGTTTGGCGTGGGTATAAATGAAATTAATGAATTACATAATGGCAGATTAGTGCTTGAAATATAGACAGGAATGGTAGTTGTGCCTCTCAGTGGATTAGCTTCCTCTCCACTTGGTCTTCTTGTTTAAAATGTTTCTATAGAAGTACTTTTATTGCTCTCTGCCTCTGCCCATCTTCTTAGATAAATGGCTTTCCACTCAACCACTTGACAGCAAAAACTGAGCTTGTCATTTCTACTGTGAACAAACCAGGAACATTTTTTACTGCAGCTATTATTTGTTGATGGTACTGCTTTCAAAACATGCTCATCTCTTTACAGATTTTACACAGTACCTAAAATCAGGGCCATTTTGTAATCTTACTTCAATTGACGATTTTTTGTTCAGAGTAAACCACTTTTGAATTGTAAGTTTCAGTAAATAATAAGAGGAACTTGTAAACCTCCCCCTGGTTCAACTGTTAGAAAAAGGCCTCTTTGAAATTATCTAGTGCTCTAAACAGCACTTTGAGTGAATCATGCAGCAGGGCCTTCAGACTTAGGAGTGTTAAAATGTAGTGTGTTTAAGCTGAGAAGTGCATTAGGCCCATCTTCTTGTAGCTGAAAATGCTTTAAGCTAAAAGATTCATCTTGAACAGAAGAGTGCTGCACTGCAGAGGGTTGTCTGAGAATTAGCCGCAAAACTTCCCTGGCTCATTTAACCATTGGAGAGCTAACCCCAAGATGACACCCTTAAAAAAAACTGGCTGAAAGCACAGGCTTATGTCTCTTCTGGTGGGTTGAGGTTTTGCTTATGAAGTCAATTTGTTGTCTATCAGTATTGCCAGGGGAGAAGAGTAATGGTGTCATCACAGGGAATAATCAGTGGAGCAGAGAACATTAGAGAGGAAGTGTTATTGAGCTATGTGTTACCCTTTCTTGTTACTTCCTGGGAGAACAATTACTCTGTTTGACTAACCAATGATTGAGACAAGTTGTGGTCTCTGTATGTGTAATTGATGAGAGTTGTTTCATACTAAACAAGGTGAATTTGCTTTTAAAGAGGGCTCTGGGTTTAGTTTTTCTGTCCTTTTTTTCCTCCTAAGTTGCTGTAAGTTTCAAAGACACTTTCCTACTCCAGACTTTTCCTCGACTGGTGAGAAACCTGAGCAGCAAAACATATTTTGAAAGCAAATAGCGGAGCAATGTCCCCATCAGTGGTGCTGAGCTGTACCGTAACACAAATCCATCCATCCATGCAGGGCCGACCTGCAGCTCACTGCCAGAAGCCCTCTTTTCAGACACACACACACAGCCACACACACACTGCCACACGCTCAAAATCATCCATACTTTATATAACACTCAGTATGTGTGTTCTTTTATTGAATATAGCCGATTCAAATATTGAAAAGAATTCGCAGTGTCCTTTTGTATTCTATCCACTGAATGGCAGGGTCCTGTGGGAGTGTTGGGGGTATACTTTACAGCCCAGCTCGTGAGCTGTTGACACAATGGTGATTACTCATTTCTTTTCAGCCACTATGAGAAGTCCTTTCTCTGAATTTACATAAATTCTCAATTAAAAGTCCTCCAAACCTCCCTGCTGCAACTTGAAACTTGAAACTTTGTGGTGGTTATCTATTTCAGATCACGTATTCATGTTGCATACACTCACTGCATTACTCTGCTGCTCAGATATCTCAGAGATAGGTTTGAATCATCCAAATAATTTACCCCCTTGGCCTCACACATACTATGGAAACATTTTTTGAAGACCAAATCTTGGTTTAAAAAAAAAAAAGAACAGATATGATCATGTGGGTAAATTGGGTACTTGTGATGTTGTTATTTAAATAACATTAACATTAAAATAACCTGCAGTCAATGAGATGGATGATGGACAAGCAACATTCTTAACCACACATTTTAATACAACCTTTTTATCCTCACCATCTTCAGTCTTCACACCATATTTTTGGCCACTTGACCATTGTTTCAAATCTCTGCTGCACTGATAACCGTTTCTTGAAAATGGTCATCATAACTCTGTCTCAGTTGTTGGTTTGCTTGTCCTACTTTTGTGCTACTTTGTTCCGGATGATCGCCATGTCTGTACATCTTTCATGCCCCTTGAGCTAGCATACCTGACAACTGGCCTCAGTCACGAAATGTACAATCTTGACAAGTGGCGACGTCCACTGTTGTGAAGAAGAAATTGGCATTTAATCATCAAACCCTGAAAACAAGACAGTCCTACTTATCTCAGATGTATTTCAAGGCAAAACAAGTCTTACATATGAGCCAATGAGATATTTATTTCAAGGGTAGATTACAAAGTGCTTAAGAAAGAGGGAAGTTATATATCATTACAATTTCTCAAAGAAAAGGGATTTCCCTAGAGTGGGAACAGGGAATAGGCAAATGGAAATCTATTTTTAACTCAAGAGGAAGAGAATCGGATGTGAAAACCACAACCATTTGCCACAAATTGCTTCAACTTATTTCTATTTTGTTTGTGAAGTTGCAGCTGTTAAGCTATTCTCAGAGTAATAGGAGTTTTATTTGTAGACCATTGTAAGGAATACAAATATAGGTGTTTGAAGTATCTTCAATTTGCAAGCTTTAACTTATCAGTTTCTGGTAATTTCTTGAGAGTAAAAACAGTTTTTTTCCTCTCAGGAACTTATGTGGACTGCCTCTAGTGGAAAAATGTTTGAGATTTGAAGGGGCATAAAATCCTCTTCAGTTGGCTGTTACAGCAGTGCTTTATCAAAAAGACCGGCTACATAATGTTTGGTATAAACTAAGTGCACTATAATGAGTATGAGATATAACCTTGGAGGGGTTTGGAGGTACCACATAGTGGGAATCTGATGAAGAGGATAATGTGATGAATAAGATGACAGGTTTATGTAACATCTCTTTAAAAGAGTCCTCTGTGAAGAGCAGCTTGTCACCAAATGCTCATTGTGACTAATGAATAGGTCCTTATTGTCAGGGCCAAGGTGAAGCAGAACTCTTAAGCTCTCATCTTTTTCAAACTAAGGAGAAAAAATGTTTTCAAAACTAAATTTTTAGTTTTCATTATTAATACTTCTTCATTTTAGGAAAATGTCTTTTGAGTGTTGATCAGACAGCCATTTATGTTTCATGGAGATTTAATGAGGATTTCATGGTGTCATATATTGACTTGTATTTCTTGCTCTAATTATTCAGTCCTTGTAAAAACAGTGATACAGTTTTCGTGTCTCCCTTTAATGACCGCATAACCATAGACAACATGGGATAAAGAGTAAGGTGTTTGTAGCATTGGCCATAGTGAGATTTGAACATGCAGTATGTAGGGATGTAAAGGTACAACTCAAATTCTAGAAAATGTTAATAAAAACAGAATTTGATGTTACTACTACAAGTAATACTAGTACAACATATCACATGTTGAAACTGAAAACAAATATTACTCTAGGAAAAAATACATGCTCATATTAAATATGATGCCAGCAACAGGGGCATGTTTACCCTTGTGTTGCATCACCTCTTCTTTTAACAACAGAGCTACTACAGAGCCATGCTGTTGTAACATGTGCAAAATTTAGTTTGACATTATCTTGCTGTGTTGTGTCAGGCCTCCCCTGAAAAATGCGTTACCTGTAGATGACAGCACGTGTTGCTCCAAACCCTGTTTATCTTGTTCAGCATAAATGGTGCCTTCTTGATATGTAGGCTACCCATGCCATGAGCACTTAAGCATACCCATACCATCATGGCTGCTAATAACAAGCTTGGTGGTCTCTGCACTCTTGAGAGCTGAGAATGTTGTGTTCATGATTTAAAAAGAAAAAAAAAAAGGTCAAATTTTAATCAACATTTTAAACAGCATTCCAACTTTTATGGAGTTGGATTGTACTTTGTGAGATGCTTAAAAATCAATACACATAATGGAAGATTTCTATAGTAAGGTGAAAAATGAATTACAATACACTTTTTTACTTTTTATCTAACTATCTGCCTTCAACTTTTGTACAAGACATTATTATGTCTCTTAAGGCTTGTCAAATTATTTCTGCCCATTTTTTTCTTTAAAAAAAAAATCATGTAAGATTGCTATAGCAGTCACCTGCTCTCAGCCGTTCTGTAAGCTTTTCTATTTCCCTTCATTTCCACTTTTGCTTACCTTCTAATTTAAAACCTGTTTGTCATCAAACCAGGATATAGAGGAACTTAAGTGTGAAGCAAGGAAAAAGTAAAATAAATGCATCATAAATAACAGCTCTGTGAACATAGACTGGGTTACTTATACCCTAATCATCATGAATCATATCTTATGGTGTACTGAGTGTATTGTTGCATCCCTAGCTTTAAACTCTACTCTTTCACACACTTATTCAAATTGCTATGATTTGTATTATGTGAGACAACTTCATGCTGTCTACTTTCCCGAAGTAGATGTATACTTGTCTATTGAGCTACTTTCAGAAACAGCAAAGAAAAGTCTAAAAAATGCACAGCTCAGTCATTTAAACAGGTGACTAGTGGGAAAATCTTGATGTCATGATGAGTTTCTTTTTTAAAACTGAAAAATCAAGCAAACAAAATGTCTCCTTGTAAACTGTGGAGGTGTTTATCTTACCAATACACAGCTATAGCCTTCAGAGTCCTGAATAGGCTGAGTCAGATTTAAGAATTTATCTGTTAGTCCCGAGAAGTTCCTTTTTATGAAAACTAAATAGTACCCATAATGTCATTTAATGGCATTTTCAAACTCCCTTTTTTTATTGTTTACTCTGCTTTTAGTTGATGACTCAAACTTGTACTTTCAGCTTTTTCATTCCCTCTCATCTTTATCACTTAGAAGTTGTGAGATTTTCTTGTCAATGTTTACATTATAATTTAAATTTTTGATCAATCTCAATGAAAAAAATAAGAGCAGCAGTGAAAAGCTGTTCAGCATTTTGAAGACATTTGGTCGTACATGCTGATTGCTGTGAGGTCAGTGACGCTAGGTTAGAAGGTTTAGAACAGGGGTGTCCAAACTTTTTTCAAAGAGGGCCACATATGATGATGTCAGAATACCTCAGGGCCAGTGGCTCCTACTGAGACTTAGGAATCCTAAAAGTTATATATGAAATATCTATTTGATAACAATTATTTTAATTGTTTTCTCAATAAAACAGTAACTAGGAAGTACCATGCAAAGATTAGCAAACTTTATCTTCTTCTGGGGGAAAATGTTTTTCATTCGGGTCGGGCGATGTGGGAAAAAATATTGTATCATTATTTTCCTATGGCAGGATCATGATCTGGATTTCATCACACTTCTTTTTCATGTTGTTTTTAAGATTGTTCTGACCAGCAGACAACATATTTAGAACAAAATAATTATTTTCCTGAGTTCTGAATTTTTTATGCACCTAATTTTGCCTTTTCTGTACAATTTCATAATTTTAATCTTGTCTTGTGTCCTCTTTTGTGTCTACTGAACTTTTAGTGTTCATCAAGAACATTTTCAAATCATGATGAAAACATTAATTTGAAAACCTGTCAACTCTGAGAGTTCTTATGTTTCTTCTTTATTGCTGCCTTGAAGAATTCCCAGAGCTTTGGCTTTAGAGAGGTAGTCCATATGTAGCTTTTTGAAACATTTCTCGATTGACTTTAGTTTTGTTTGTGCACTTGAAAGAAACTGCAAATGTACAGATCATTCAGAAGGTTATTAATTTCTGTGCTATAAATAACACAATTTAAGATGAAAGCTTGGGGCCATAAATAAATGGACCTTGGGCCGCAATTGGCCCCTGGGCCATACTTTGGACATGCCTGGTCTAGAAGGTCAAGGGCTTGATTCTGAGAAGAGATTTAAAAAATGAACCTACTTTAACAGCTCCAAGCTGTGACTGCATGTTTTACTTAACCTGTAGTAAGACTGCCGAGTTAGCAGGTAACAAAGTGGGGAACATCATCAGGATATTTCCATTAAACCTCGATAAATGATGATTATACAAAAGGGAAAATTGTCTGCAAGCTAAGTCTAATAGGTGATTTACATTGGTTTCATTTTCATTTTTCAGACTAACTTTACACCACTCAGTGGTTATTTAAACACAAATCATTCCAGGGGACAGCTTAAACTTCTCCCCATTGTCCCTTTTACAGTGAGTAATAAAACATGACAGAACGGTCTAGGGTAAAGGATTTAGATTGGCTTATTCATCAGCCATTCAATTAAAGTAAAAGCGGTAAATTAGACCAGTAAGTGTCCTTAAATATTCTGAAAAGGAGAATGTGTGTATGCTTATCAATACAAGTCAGAACATAATAAACCTTTATGGCTACAGATTGAATTTTCTTGTCAGTCCTCATCCTGATCAAAAAGTTCCTCAATGCATAATAAGAGCCTGTTCAACTTTCAACATGAATAATATAAAGATGTCAAATTGTGTTTAATAATCTATATCAATTGTAAGAGCGGTTGTAAAAAACTAGAACCTCTGAGTCAGTGACAGAATTAGTTAAATTTAAGAGTTTCAAAGAGGCAAAAAGAAGGAAACCATAAAAAGAGAGGGGTTGCGTAAGAGCAGCCAAAGGGAACAGATGCCCCATTTTTTTTTCTGTAGCCTCCATCAATCAGACAGAATATGAAGTAAATGTGTGTTCAGCGCTTGGTGTGGTTTATTAAGCAGACCAGGGACAAAGAATTACCTTACTTTTATTACCACCTGAATAATGGATACCTTGAGACACAACAACGCTCTGAATGGGGACTGTCTTTTGTTGTTTTACTGCTATTGTTACTTATCTGGGTATCTGTTGATACGTTTACAATTCCCCATTTTTTCATGTGCAATATTTCTTCAACCCGATTACAATCATTCTGACTAGAGCTTCCTACTTCACCGTTTACATGCACACTAAATAAACTGATCTGATTAAAACACAAGAACACACAAGTATCAAGCATGCAATCAGAATATAACCATGGGACATGTGCAGGGTTACGTCTCAGCATAATCTGATGTAAATAGCATAGGAAGAAACTATTTTTGATTTGGTTGATTGTTTGGTGGCAACATGGATCTTTGAAATAGTGCTATCTATCAAGATGTGCTACTGATGACAGCACATGCGTACAGAGCATATCCTCAAATTCAATTCGGTCCAATTTTATTTGTGTAATTGCAGCCAAAGTACTTCACAAAGAAGAGACAGAAAAATCACAACAACATATAAAATAATAAAAGACTGAAACATGAAAGATGATTAAAAAAAACAAGAGAAATCAACACAGTAAAAACAACAAGAAATGTAAGAATCCAAAATTTGAACCAGAAAAAAAGTTGAATAAGACTAAATAAAAAACAGAAAAAAAGATGTTCAAACAAATACAATGTAGACCAGCTATTCCAAATTAAAAACCATATTGAAAAGATAGGTCTTAAATTTAGTTTTTTGATTATAAAAATGTGATTTAGTGAGGCTAATTGGTTACTTTTGCTATTGATTAGTGCTAATTTTTTCAGCAGCACATCTCGGCAGAAAACAAGCTTTATTCAACTTTTCTTAAACGTCTTTGAACAGCTCTGTTTCCAGCATTTTGGGCATCGAGATGTGCAAAAATCCTGAGGCTTTTATTATTATTATTATTATCAGGCCAAAAATTGTATCAGCTACATACAAGTTTCACTTTGCCCTTTCAATGATTCCATCAAGTACAGTAATATCATCTGTGAAAACTAGTCATGCCGCATGGAGCAAAAATGCACATTGAGACATCTATACCTCTACCAGGAAGGAATGTTCAGATCAAGTGTTTACGTGGATATTGATTGGAACAACAAACAGCATGCACTGAATGGGCCAGATCAGAACAATCTCTTCCTATTGAGATGTTTTCATAAAGCAATTCTGTTCTGAAGGGCTTTTATTCAGTTATTATTAGTGGTCTGTGCAAACACAGCTAGTGATGATTCCGTATAATTTCACCTCAGCATCATTATATACTATTTACCATGACGTGAAACATTTCCTTACAAAGTCCATGAAAAGAGACTTTCAATCAATGTATTTTTCTCCTTCAAGGGATACGTTTGTTAAAGGCATGGCATATGAGGACAATGGGAATAAGCCCAGATTTGTATGTCAGTGATTTACATCCAGAATTTAATCTTTTTGAGGTATTTTAAAACAAAGTCTGTGTTATACAAAAGGTTCTTCTCACATATTTTAATACAATGAACAATAGAGGCAAACAAGTATAGATGAGCTATATTTGCTTTTCTAAAAGATATCTTGTATAAGTTTCATCTCACGTTTTCTTTTCCTGCCTGGTTGGCTGCAGGCTGGTAGAAAATAACTGGGTAAACATTTAAATTCATGAAGCAAAAGAGTACAGTTGGCTGTAAAATTGATCTTGGCCTCACACATACTGTTTCATCTTGCAAAGAAACACATTTATGTTTACCAGTATATTGTAAGGTTGTCTGTTTGAATAGTGCATGGAATGACATTTAGAAAATGCCCTTTACTCTGCTGCACTCATTATTGGTAAGGCAAACACAGAGAAATGGCTTTGGTTTATGTAAAATAGCTGTAGCTGTGTGGCCTGAGAGGAGCTGAAAAGTTCAAACCTTTGACACTGTCCCTGTTAAGAAAGAACTGAAAAAGGTGTGAATTGAAAAATTGTTCACAGTGTTATTCTACGTCAACATGTGATGGCACCTGGCAACACAAGAAAATAAAACATGCTGTTAAGCCATTGAATCTTACATGTTGGCACAAACTGCATGTCACTAATCTTTCTCAGAGATGGTATAACACTCCCACACTGCTTGCACAATTTTTTTCATGTTTGAGCATGAAAACAAACCCATTTGTCCATCAGGTGACTGCTGTTGCCAAATAAAAACCCTCTTCAGTCAATCAGCACTGAGGTAAACTAGCTTGCCAACATTGAATAGATGAAATAAAGACAGGAAAAGGATAAACATCAGCTAATGACATCTATGAATGGCACATTATTTGCTAGTTTGCCAGTGTCCGTCACGAGGGCCAATAACGATATCGATGTTTAGTACATTGGTGCATCACTACTGTAAACACAGGTCAGAGTGGAACCCTTTAATGGAGCCCAGAAGTGCTCCAATCATGTAATACCCAATTGTGTTGTGTCTTCTGTTGAAGTGGGACAGATGTTTTTAAATATTAAACTGCCTTATTAAAAAACAAATATTGCCAACCTTCTTCCTGTTAAACTGATGAACTTGTTTTTCTTCCTTTTGAATTATTTTAAGTGGTTCAGGGACGCTTCTCTGACTTCCTCTCCTTTGTCTTCATGTACCATTGTCCAGCTTAGACTGTTGCCAGTGCCTGAGTCAGGTTAAGGCTGAGAACTAATGATCCCTGCGCTCTGAAGTTGTTTTGCTCCCAGATGTCATTGCCAAAACTACAAATACAGCCTAAGGCTGTTAAGCCTAATTAAAGCCAATAACCCGTACGGTTTGATCACAAACTTCAATTCCAACTGTGAGTCTGCACCCTCTGTGCTTCTTTTTTGGTTATGCTAATTTGTACTGATGGACCAGGCAGTCTTCTTCTCTTTTTTTCTTCTAACCTTAAAGTGAACCACATCAGCCTCTACTATATACGTTTATCTTTAATGTGTAAATGAGTCCTTCACAAGAGCGCCAGCTAATTTTTATATCCCGGTGAATAATTCTGATGAGTAACTGCATGTTCAACAATTAAATGTTTGCAGGATTACAGTTTTAACAGCATCGCCTTTGGTCTGTTTATTTCAAATTGACTCGTTGTGTCTTTGACTTCCTGCCATCGGGCTTTTCACAGCACACTTGTCATTGTAGGAAAAGCACAGGTGTTACTAATAACATTAACGACAGCTCTGTTCTATACAAGTGTCCCAGTAAGCCATGGCAGGGTGACAGGAAGCCAGTGTGTGCAAAAACCAGAGCCCTAAAACTAAAATGGCAAAATTATATTTATCCATCATTAATTTAATCATTAACACCTGTGCATTTTCTCCTAGCACGGTAGATTAAATATCCGGTGCAGGGAAGTTTTATTAGACTACCATCCTGACATATTCTGGTCAGTGTTACAACTGGCTGCATTTAGTTTTATTTTGTATACCTTGATGAGGTGTTCAAACATGAGGGGGTGTTCTTATTTTCCTCTTTGCTCATCACGTGAAGCACTTCTGATTAAATGTTTAAGTATGCCAACTAATCAGATGCTTTGTTTAAGACATGCAGCATTACACACAAATCCTCCCCAGCTCAGACACCTGGTAATACACGTGAGTAACACGAGTACACAGGAGTTTGTGTGTGATACATCTTGATTGCACAAAATGACCAGACTAAGACTACTAATGAACTACCTGTTTGATGTGTGTTGGGTACAAAAAACACGCATCTTTTCAAAAGTCAAATTTATTAGCTTGTTTTATCCCTGAATAAAATCATCCATGGCTGAAAATAATTCTTAATGACAGATGCCTACAAGGGGGATATACATATTAGAGGAGGCAGTTTATTTCTGAACCATATTTTTATATTTGTTGAAATTGTCTAAACAACCCCTCAGCAATGAGCACATTAAATACACTGACAAAAAAGACAAAAGAAGCCAATCCAGTATCAGTGGCTACAGAAGGCCTCTAATAAGGCCGTCCAATAATTTTATTTGACCAAATTATATCATTGGATACCTGCCTGTCTTACTTGCCCACGCACTTCATATGCATGATGGGACTCCTGACAAGCTTTAGCTAGATGGCTTCATAGCAGGAATAGCGGAGAAAGGTAGTTGGAAAAGTTACCACTGATATCTCTATAAACACTTAAAGGAGACACATTTAACTGTAATGTTGGGAAGCGGCTTTGGCATTCTATTGGATACCTCCAAATTCTGCTTCCTGTTTTTGTGTCTCCATGATGCCAACCAGAGTGTTAATGAGACAGTGCAGGTATGTTTTATGTCACTTCGAATTAACATAATCAACGATATCTAGCGACAACTGACTTCACTGGCTTTTGGCATTCATGATTATAGTTGGATGAGTTGACCTTTTTACAGCTTGTTAAGGCATTTTTAATTTAGTGATAATTAAGAATCATGATTATTGCCATTAAAAAGGTGCAATCTTTAAAACTGTGTCTTAATTGTAAAATGTCTTACCTTAATGCCACCTCAAATATTACAAGTGAATTGCCTTTCATTTGAAAGTGATTTTATTTACGTCTTATCTTATCTGAGTCTGGTCCAGTGCGTGTCCATGGACCATGTTGGTTTTCATATCTGTAAAGTTAACTTTTGGGAGCAGAGTCTCCGGGAGAAAGCAACAAAAACTGTGGGTGTGTTGAGTGTGAGAAGTTGATGTGTGTTTGTGGTAAACCTGGAGTGTGAGCTAGTGTCAGACAGAGGAGCAGCATGTGTCTACATTAAAACATATTTAGCTAGCATGTTACATTCTTTACTATGTTTTAGATGTTTTCTCACAGCGCAGCCCACAAGGAATGACTGAACACATGTACAGGATGATTTCCCTTCCCCTTGATCACTCTCTCATTCCCATATTCCCCCCCTTCCCTCCCCACTGTGTGAAGCTCTTTTACCTCATATAAACCCAGTCGGTGGTGGGGATGCAGAGCGGCAGTCTGCGGTAGGACTGGCTGTGTTTCCTGGTTTGAAGTGGAAATGAGTAGCGAAGCTGTCACTGCATGGAGCCTTCTTATACCTCTTAAAATCTATAACAACATGAGGAAGAATGTAGAGCTGTTCAACGGCTTGAAGAACAAATTCTCAGTTGACATTTGTCTATTTTGGTTTATTTCCTGGCCTCAGATGTCATGCTGAGAGTTTCCCTTACATTCATGATATTTGCTTAGTTCCTGCACAGTAAGCTATGATGAGAAAATAGGAATCTTTGCTAGATAATTCCAGTCATCTCAATTCTTCTCTGTGTGTAAAAATGACAGGTGTGTCATTAGAGAGGATATTCTTTGAGATAGACATTAGGCTTTAAAGGATGGGCTGTAGATGAAACATCCCTGGCAGGAACTCTGAAAAAAACTGTATATTGCTTTTGTTAAACACAATGTGAATTAATAGTAGTCTGCTCCGGATCAAGTTGGCATCTGCAATTTTCAGTAAAAAAAAAAAAGGTATTTTTAAAGGCAAATTATTATTATGCCTTTTTATAGGAGGTCTAAACTGTTAATTAAAACAGAATGTGATGGTTTTCAAATCATTTTAATACTATATTTAATTTAATATAGTGCAAAGACAACATATTGAATGTTAAAACTGAAAATTTCATATGGTTATATGGAAATGGTATTCTTGTTTTTGATTTGATGCCAGCAATATGTGGGCAGTGTTAATGCTGGGCTATACTGTATACAGGTTTCGAACCAACTTATTCTGCCATCCACGCTATGCTTTTTGTAGGGAAGACTATATTTCAGCAAGACAATGGAAAACCATATTTTGCCCGTCTTACAACAGCATGGCTTTGTAGTAGAAGAGTCAAGGTGTTACACTGACCTGTCTGCAGCACTGACTTGTTACCCATTGAAAACATTTGATGCATCATGAAATGAATACTACAAAAACTGAAGACCATGAACTGAAATCCTATGACAGGCAAGAATTGGACAATATTTCACTCTGAAAACTCGAGATCTGCTCTCCTCATTTCCGAAATGTTTACAGTGTTGTCAAAAGAACAGGTGATGCAACACGATGGTAAACATGCTGCTGTCAGAACTACTTTGAAACTGTGGGTAGAGCTGTAGTAAGTCATTCAAACACTGTAACAGAAATGAAAAGTCTGGTTCTACTTGTAGCTCTTCTTTCATTTCTGGCAATACCCAGTAGATAACATAGGTTTGTGTTGGCTGAATGTAGCTACATGTTTCAGGACATATCTAACATATTTACTTTTTAAAATGTATTTATTTTCATTTTATACTTGCTTACTTAACATAAACATGTTTTAACAAGGCTCTTCTTCTGTCAACCTTTTATATGTACATCATGACCATCTGTGTCAGCTTTTGTATTATGACTGATGTGACAGTGGGAACATTGTTGTGAACACTGGTCACAGCTGTTCGCTATCTTTATTCCATTTCTCCAAACAACTACTTTAAACTCCTAAAACATGAAACCCTGACTCATTTAACTGTTTGTAGTGTTATGTGCCTTCTATAAATACCTCTGTTTTTGTTTTCTTTGTATAAAACTGAGCTCATGTTTGTATTAATTATAATCACAAACCCTAAAACATACTTTAAGCATAAACATAGTTGGTTGAAGTCTAAATCCAGATTGCCTGCAATCACAGAAAAATGGGTCTAGGCATTTGTAAGAGGTCATGCTGAATTGTGACTTGTTTTATAATTTAGGATCTGAATTTAAAATCATTTTTGTGCCAACTTTTTTTTTCTTTTTCATTTTTACCGCCAGGGTAAACGCGAGGCCACCACTGGACCTCAGGCAATGTGTGTGCAGCTGAGCCAATGTAACATTGTGCCTTACTTTTGAGTGAACTTGTTTTAAACACACGCAGAGTGGGAGAGAGAGAGAGAGCCTGCCTGCCTGCCTGCATGTGTGTCTGTGTGTGTGTCCATGTGTGTGAGCTGACCGTGCCCCATGCTTCTTTGTAGTGCAGACTTTGTACTCTGGTGTGGCTGGTGCCCTTGTGCACATCAGTGACAAAGCCATGCTAACACTTTTTCAAATTTCAGTCGACATGCAGGTTAACCACTCAATGATAATTGTTTTCCCAGTTGCGATGAGAGTAAAACAATTTTAAGAAAAAGGTTAAGATAGAAAATGTCAGTGCTATTTTTTTGCATTTTTGAGTGTACGTCATGCATTAACCTTAAAATCTTAATAGTTTAACATCACCATCGTAATGTGCTAAGGGCAAATAAAAGAGCATGGTTGTATTCGTTTCATAAAACAATGTTCTAACACTAGTGAGAGAGATTTGTGTGTTAAGACAACGACAGATGAAAATTATGCTGCAGCCTGAGACATTTATGGGCTCATAGCTGCAGGGTGTCTGTACTACAGTAATGCTTTTGTTTGCTCAGTGTTTAACTGTTGCCAGGTTACCACCTTAATGTCTAAATATCTGTTTGGAAATGATACTGAAAAAGCTGTAGTTATATGGTTAATTATTCATCCATTGTTTGTATATATGCTTTTCTTTCCATCGATTTTGTAGTATTTTATGATCAGCTCTGATATTCACCTTTCAACATTCGCCAACTTTGCCCACAATAAATACGTTCCTTCTTCGATTCTTATGCAATAACTCACTGAAAGTCTTACATGTTGAAATTCTGCACATACACAGGTTCTGGTTAGCCCTCCTGTGTCCTTCTTTATTTCCCTCTGTGCTGAAAAAACATTTGGAAAAAGTTTTTTTCACCAGAAGAACATCGGCCAACTTTACCTTTCCCTTATAGCTAGATATCCTGTTTTCTACCTCGCTGTGATGAACAGAAAGCCAAACACTGAATGTGTTTAAATGATGCCGTGGAGTTTGTAGAGGCTGTCCTACTTTGTGATTGTTGCCATATAACAGGCTTTCCATTCTTGCACAAGGTTTAGTGTAGTTCAGTTATAAAATAAAAATGGCAGATTTTCCGATCAAGTGTCATTCTATTGTTTAAAATAATGGGTCCTTGATTTCACACAAAGGTGAAACAACACGCTTTTATTTCCAAGCCATCACCCATTGCTTTTATTGCCTGAAATTACATCAGTTTCTAGAAGATCAGTAAGATTAACTGTAACTCAAGGGCTAATTACTGTAATACTGAGCCCATGGGATTTTTTTTATGTTTCCAGCAGTCTCATAATAAAAAGAGAATAATGCACAAAGGTTTTTAACATGAGCTTGGTGGCTACATACATGATACATAAGCCTCTTATTAAAAGCACAAAGACTGCACTCTCATTAGTTGAAGAAACTGGAGTAGAAAACATGTTTGGAGGCTCCAATGTTCTTGTCCTGCAGGGCAGAGCTAGGCTCAATTAGTCGAGCTGTAAAGAATTAAATAAAAAGGCAATATTGGATTCATATTAGTTTTTAAGCCACATGTCTGATCACTGTGGGATAAGGAATAAATCATATGAAATGTAGATATAATAATGAAATGTGTATATAGTGGACTGGGCGTTGTGCCTTTTGACTACTATTGCTGCATTTTGGGCTATATCCTGTATCACTATATAAATGTTGAATTTAATAATGCAATTATTTTACAATGAAGTTATTATTTATTATTTGTTTCACTAAATTGAACCATTTGATGCATTAAACTCACCACTATAATACATGTAGACCCTTTTATTGGATTTTTCTTGTATTTGCATGTAAAAGAGGGAAATCACAGTCAAGTGAAATTGAGCAAACAACTTACTACTTACTAACCTAGCAGCTGCACTTCTAAGCATTTAACAAATAAAAATAAATAACGGCATAGCAGAATTTCCAACTGTTGCCTTAAGACCTTAAAAAAACAGAACTCAAAGCGACAAAAAGTTTATTCAACAAGAATCCTTGAGAAAATGATTTCAAAACCACATAAATGAAAGAGGGGCTACACGGTGGTGCAGTGCAGCTAGAAGGTTCCTGGTTCGAATCCCCGGCCGGGCAGGTGCCTTTCTGTGTGGAGTTTGCATGTTCTCTCTGGGTACTCCGGCTTCCTCCCACAGTCCAAAAACATGCTCACCAGGTTGATTGATCACTCTAAATTGCCCGTAGGTGTGAGTGTGTGCGTGAATGGTTGTCTGTCTCTCTGTGTTAGCCCTGTGATGGGTTGGCGACCTGTCCAGGGTGTACCCTGCCTTCTGCCCGAAGCCAGCTGGGATAGGCTCCAGCCCCCCGTGACCCCCAATGGGATAAGCGGTCAAGATAATGGATGGATGGATAAATGAAAGACACTCTTTTGTTCGGTCATGTTTGTAACAAGATATCATATAAAAAATGCCTGATTCATTGTCTCCTGTGTTCTGTGAAAATTTGATTTTCAGTTATGTCTATGAACAAGCAATAGCATTTGTTTTTCTCACACAGTCATCCTCCAATTTTAAGACTTGAGCACAGATTTTCATATTCACGTAATTTTATAGTTTTTATTGGTTGACTGTTTTCTGATATGCCTTTTAAATGGAACCTTTAGCACTTTTATCATTTTATCATGTCTATTAATTTTACCATTTTTATTGTTAGATTAGTTTTAGGATATTTGTGTATGTTTAGCACATAAAGTAGTTTGTTCTGTCTGACATCTGTCTTCTAACTCTGTATTGACCCAACAACTCACTGGCTGCAAAACAAGTTAACATATGAAGATGTAGTTTATGCATTAGAGCTGAATGTACAAAAAAAAGTAAAAAACAGGACAGACCTATATAATGTTGATGATCCTGCACTGAGGAGGTAAGAGAAGCAGTTGTAACAAGAGTTGTGATCAACACGTGTTTTATAGTATTTCATGTTAATGGGATGATACAAGCAGATATCACTCTCATATGTTGCTCTGTTTTTCATGCTGTTTCTGGAATGAGCTGTCCTGTGTTTCTGTTCACACCTTGATAGAAAACATAATTAATGCCTCCTCCTATCAGAGTTTATTAAAGCAGTGCAGTTATGAGACATAACGTGGATCTCTGGATTGTTTTCTTCCATTACATAATGAGAGAGTCCAGTCTGCTGTTCAGTCATTTTAGTTCAATGATGAACTAACATCAATAGGGCGTTCACACCAAACACGAATAAAATCATTGAAACAAGTGAATTACATGTAAAGTCAATGTCAAGATGCGAGTAGATGCAAGTTGCACATGATATGAATAGGGCAGCACAACTTGCACATTTTGTGCGAATGAAGCTAATTATACGCATGAATGGTGCTCCACTCACTTCGGCCGCTTATTTAGTGCTCCCTTTAGCATAACCGGCCTCACCATTCAGTGTAGTGAATATCAATCTTGTTTGATGACAACAGACTGGAGTGGCAAATTAAACAAATGAAAACAAAACATTCTGACGTTTGTATACATGCTAATTAAGTGCATGTTGGCGTTTTGTGTGAACGCAACACACCCCTCTGGATGGCCGGAAACGTGTGCTGTCTGCAGTGAGACGGTCATTGAGGAAGCAGGAGTGAAGCATAACTCTATAGATAATTACATGTAGACAGCTTATAACTTTAGCGTTACCAGGCATAGTGTGACGTAAAGGGGTGGAGTTTGAACCTCTTAGCCAACAACTATGTGCTCCCGACCTGGAGTCAAGTCAGTCATGTACTTACTTATTTGGGCAAAAACTCGTATTCTTAATATCTTCTGAACTGTCACGTTAGAAAAAAACTCACCCCAGTACATTGTGTGCTGATAGAGAAATTAACTATGTAGGGCCAAGCTGTTTTTTGAACCAGGCTGTAAACATGTTTATTAATGCTGCAAAGATTGTCTTTTTTGAATTGGTGTCTGTGGTTTCTGGTGTTTCTGCAGCCAGCCTCAAGTGGATTCTCAATGAACTGCAGTTTATAACACTTCCGCATGGGCTTCATAGTTTGAGACCGGAGGTTGCCACTTGTATATTGAACAACTATATATGTGATGTGCCCGATTGACTAACCTCAGTTCATAAACATGAAACACAAAAAATCAGCCACATGTTGCCAGAGACTAAACAACCTTCAATGAACTTTCCTTTTGGCATCCTCTAATTTTGAAACAACTCTGAGCTATGAGATGCAAACCTTTTTGTTAACATATTTCTAAATGAGATAATATGCAATACTTCAGTAGACTTTTTGATAACTTTATGGTATGACAAACAGGGGGTTGTTAGCAAAAGCATCTACCAGATAGAAAAAAACACACAAAAAAACACAGAGATAAAGTGGAAGTGAAATATGTATATTACATGAGCATGATAAATGGCCTTGCACACCTGGGGTTGATTAAATTATAAATTGGCTCTTTGTATATTTGTGGAGCGCTTCAAAGACAGCGGGATGAGATTTTTACCACAGAACACAACTACGCATGTATGGGACACACTCAGCGAGGAGACAAGATGTACTTCTTTGTCCATGGGGGTCACCAAGATTAATGCAGAATGAAAGCTTCTCACGCTGCTTTAATACACTGCTCTGAAATTAGTGCTGAAAAAGCATGGTGTGTATGTGTGTGTGTATGTACAGAAATTGGGAGCAAAGTTAAAAGTATAACCCAGCATAATGGTCACATTTTGCAAATACTCTGCAATTTTCAAGTATGCTTGGTGATGAGGATTGATTACTCCTGTTATTGTATTATAGTAATATATTTTGAAAGTACAGGCTGGTGAAGGAAAATTAACCATATCTAAAAGCAAAATAGCTTTTTGTAGGTTTAAAAAAAATGAATGATACCTTGGGTAACAACTGGGTTTGAAGGAGAGGGAGAGAAGTGTAACATCAAATAACTACAGCAAAAATTGCTACAAAGCCCCTTACTTCAACACTGATACACCAGCATCTTATCTCTCATACACTCTCCAGTCCAGAAAGTCTGACACTTAAACAATGGATATGTAGTTATCTGCTCGGCTTTGGCTGAAATGTAACCCCCGCAACCCTGTTAACTAAGGAAGTGGGCTGGGATAGCTAACATTTGCAGGCTGCTAAAGTAAGGTGTTGGCACGCTAGAAATGATCTGTAGTGTGCTGTCTCTTTTGACTTTGCTTCAGTGAACATTCCTTGTACATGATACATTTGCTTACATGATGAACTCAACACGTAGTAGGATACTGTTAATGCAAAGCATCAAACAAATCCCATGAACATTAGTGTATTTTTCAACTTCTCGAAGCCTTTTCCCTCTGCAACCTGGTCCGTGATAGGTGTGTAAAAATGCACAGATGGGGTACTGTGATAGCAAAAATATGTTAAAGAAGTGTTTCACGCAGGTTTGAGTAAAATCCAAATTCAGAACAACAAATAAAAAAAAAAAGAATACTAGCTAGTGCACATTTGGGCGACTTGTGTATTGTACTGAATATTAATTAACTTGTCCTTGTTCCTATTGCACAGACGTAGAGCTGGAGAATGTGTTATGTAATTAATGCAGTATCTAGCCTGAGAAAACAGCTAATTACGGTAGGTGTAGCTTATTCATGCTGTTCCTTATGACATCCTGTGCCTTGGCCTCCAGTTATATTGACATCAGACATCTGCCTGGATCGTACAACGCACACCATCTCTGCAGAGGGGAATGTCACTTCAACAGCATGCAGATCCCCTCCAGTCATGACCCTATTTGGATTGTAGTAGGTGCAGTGCAGCATGGCAGAAGCTGCTCCACAGGATTGGCTTGACTGCCTTTAGCCATCCAGAAAAAAAGAATTAGCTCATTGGAAAGTCTCCAAGCACAAAAATGAAAGTGATAAGCAGCACAATAAAGGAAGAATAGCCGTTTGGTGCAGCCTGTTCTCAGTGAGCTTCAAAGAGCAGTACAACAGACCAGATGCAGCAGCAGACATGACTTACATTAGTTACTGATGCAGAAATGTTGATTTTTATCTGTCATTATGTGCACTGTGAACACATGCTGTGGCCCTGTTGGTATAGTAATGAGATGCTGGGACTCATGATAGTTGACAGTTCAGCGATAGGTCAATGATATTTTTGTTTAAGACAAAAACGGAAAGTGCAAATTGTACGTTAAACAGTACATATACAGTATACAAGGTTTGAAATGCGTTTGTACTTGCTCATATCCGCATGGGAGCAGCTTTAGTGTGGTGTTTTCTACAAATGAGCAGACCTCCTGCTTCACAAGTACGTTATCACCCAATTTGGTCAAACTTCAACAGTGTTACAAATTATTAGCTCAGATAAGGGAGAGTTCAGTGAAATATGAGGCGCTGCCCTCGAGATAAGAGGATTTAAAGGTTTCAAATTATTGGCATTGTTGACCCCTTGGGAAGGTGTTGAAATATACCCAGGGGCAGATATGCCTGTTAAAATTTCTGTATAATAATATGGATTCAGACTTTAGACCATGGTTAAGTGTTTTATGGACAATACATTAATATGTTAGATACATGATGTTGACGAATTGCTGAAACGTCATTAAAGGAGAATACATATGGAACCAGAGTGTGCAACTTTATTTTTCACTTTTAGTCTACTGCCAGTGGTCAGTACTTCATGGTGTGCGCCACTTCTCTACAAAATATTAAATACAACCACAGTATATCACTGTATTGACCTAAATAAAAGACAACTTCAAGACTACTTTAAGAAAGGGATTCTTGAAAGACCAAATCTTGTTGTTTTGAAGAAAAACAAAAGATTTGAAATAATAATAAAACAAAGTTGATAAATCTCACACCTTTTATTTCTGTGTCTTTCAAAGTCTGCAGACCCAAATAGCTGATCACTGCAGGGGGAAGAAAATGTATGTGCTGTGTCCAAGAATAGTGCAAAAACAAATGGGCTTCCTGCTGACAAATGAAAGCACTGATATATCTCCATATAGAGCGTACACTTAAACCGAGGATAGTGCTTTGGTTGAAGTTTGTTGAAATTAGCTATATGACATGGTAGAGCTCATCCCGGAGCAGCGGTTGATAGCCTAGCTTCTGTTCGGGTTCTCTTGCCACTTTCTCAACAAAGCGGCTGAGCTGACCGGCATCCGCTGTGGATAATATGCTTACTTTTGACAACAACCTCATACAGCCATACTTAAAAAACCTATCCCTTTAAATGGAAGCATTATGAGTTACTCAACTAACTGCTATTACAATTGCTGATGATTGTGTTTATTTTGTGTAAGTCAAAGATAAGACAGACAATTCTGTGTTTAAGAATACATTTTTGCTGTAGTAGTAATCCAAGTTTGCATAGGGGAGACACAGAAGTACCAGAAAATATTTCTACACTATCCCACTGTGTGTGCCCAGCACACACAAGGATTACATGCAGAGGCTTTATCAGGCTGAAATGTGTCTTTTCTGAACAGCCCTCCCGAATGTCTATCTATCATTTGGATAGGGACCCTCATATTAGCTTCCAGTTTGCTTTCAGATTGTCAGGTACAGGTCCTGTGTCCCAGATCCCATTGCAGTATGTAAAATTAGCATATTAGACATGCAAGACAGTCATATGACAAGGCCCATCTGGGCTCAGCACTTCACGGCTTGAAACTGTCTATGCGTGCAGTGAAAGACATATTTTACAATCCACATGGGTCCTGTGTAGGAGTCATAGAACTACAAGCTTGCACTATGAGTTTTTCAGGAAATTCTAAATTAATAATCCTATATTTGACAGTCTGCTCCTTTCATAATGACCAATAGACGTGCTGCTGAAATATGGTTCATGATGGAATAATAGCTAGTTTAATATGATGAACAGGTGCTTGATTTATTTTGATCTCGTAAAGAGGGATCATTGATCTCAGCAAATTCATGTTGTCACCCTTAAGTCAAATAATTTGGCAGTAAATAGATGGTTACATCCTCCTGTGAAACTAAAGATGACAGACATAGTCACAGCTTATAAAACAGGGAAAATGTACATCTTAAAGGCTAATTTTAGCTCTCTGTGCGGGGTACATGTTCAGGAAGGCTACCTTTCATTCCTCCAGACAGGTGCACATTATTATACAATTGGTCTTTTAATGAGCATGCCGTGTTTGTGCAGATCTGTCTGAGCTGGAAACCCGTCTTCATTCATTTTAGATGAAGTGCCTGGAGAGAAACCACATCAATATTCATGTACTGATGATTAGAGGAAGCAGGCAAAGATATTACTGCACTGTTAAGTGCAAAGAAATGTCAAATGTAAACATGTAAAATTGATTTATGATATTTAAATGACACAATTAGATTAATGGTTTGAACTAACCTTTTTGACCTCCATTAAAAGCACTTTTAATTATTACTATCAAGACATTGGGAAACACTTAAGGAAACTCATTTATAATGAGGGAATGGACTGATTTCAATGGTTGGTATTTGATTAGCTAACATGCTGGAAGTGTTTTCATCCATGAGCAATCCTTCACTTACTACAACTTACTTATTACATGTAATACAGTGTGTGCAAATGGGAATATTTAGTGATATCTAACAATCAGATTCTGGATTGAAAAGCTCCCTTACTCACCCTTCCTGTTGGTGAAGCTCCACAACCAATGGTGGCCTTAGAGGACAAGTAGCTGCTGTGATGCATGCTGGGTATGACCCTACTTTTTGATGCTATCACAAGTATCCATCAGTACAAATCAATTGCAAACAGCAACAACCACTCTCTTCTTCTTTGTCATCCAATTTAAGATTTTGAGGCAGCTACTCACAAATTACAAAAAAAACTGTATTGCCTTTGCTAGTTTGTCCGTTCTGTGCTGACTGTGCAAGATGGCAGCCTCCTTAAAATCTAAATGTAAAAGGCTCATTATAAGTTAACAAAAACACAGTATAAACATGCTAATGAATGTTATATTCCATTTCTATCAATGTTGTCAAATACTACAATCTGTACCTATAAGGGAGCATGCGGAAATAACACCAGTAATAACCAGCTCATGCAATGATGAGGATGAGTTACCTTATTACTGCTTCCTCTGTATATTCTAGAAGCTCAAACACCTCAGAGATACACCTGAATTTGCTAACGCAAGCAAAGATTTCCACTAAGGATTTCAGCTTTTTGCTTCTGAAGCATCACTTCTCAGTTGATATGTGTGGATGGCTGATTCCCAAAGTAGCTGAGGTAGGTATTGATTTGCTGAGGATAAGAGGGATAAGGGTATATCTGAGTGGGACTGTGGGGAAGGAATGAATACTCCACGAGAGACTGGAGAGAATGTTAACACAACTCCACAAGCACCAGTTTTGCCATGAGGTAAAACACCAGTTTATATTTAAAGACTTTTTATCTCACTATTTAAGAGGAAAACAAAGATTTTCTCATGGAAATAAGGAAGCCCTGCCTCCACATAAAGTTGTATTTAAGAAGTAAACTATCTCTTAAAAGTTTTCTTAGCATGAAGTATAACAATGAAAGTGTGTCAAACTGTAAAAAACTATTTACCAATGAAAATTGTGTGTTGTGCCTGTGCTAATTTGTTGACTATTACTCTGACTTGTGTGGACAGCTGCTGCAGCAAGACGCAGCTGAATAATATGATCAGCTGTGTGTCTTGTTGCAGCATGCAATATGATGACATCAGGTTAATGAGAGATCTGCCAAAATGTCTTGTTGACTGGGAAAATCAGATCTCTTATTGTTTGGTTCTTCTTCCCACCTGGGTGTTAAACAGTCTGATAAATACAGAGAAACACTGATGAATAGCTTTTGTTTGCGGAATTAATACAACAACACAATCTTGGCAGTGTCATTATGGTGAGCCATCTCTACTGACAAAAGAAACTGGGTAAACATACTTTATATTCATCAGAAGCTTTCAACGGAGCAAATGAAGTGGAAAAGGAAGCAAAATGTAGACTTAGGTGTTATTTACACCTATTTGAATTAACTGAAACATATTTATTTCACCTTCTCTGACGCTCTTCATTGGTTCTTTTTAATCATCATTTAGGCGTAGTGTTTGAGGTGGTGCCAACTAAGGACACACTTAATCAACGGTGGCAAAATCTGAGCACACAATAAATCATGAGAGGTCTTTTTCTCCTCTTTCGGTACTCAGCCGAAGATTTCGCTTTTATTTTGAGAAATTGCTTTTTAATTCCATTTATTCACTGTGACATCTCCACGCCCCGCTTAACAACAGGAGCCGTGAAAAAATGTAATATTTTGTTTTTATTTGAATTACCATCTGTTCATAGATCGAGAAAGAAATTAGGGTACTTGAAATTGTGAATGTATGTCGAGGAGGGTGCAGTACTGCTGAATGTGTAAAACGGGAAGCAGGTTCTCTTTAACTTGTCCTATGCATCATTTTTCTTGTAAATAACAGTTGCACTACGAGGGAAAAGCTAATTGGGTATTGGAAATTAGAGAGAAACGACATGATTACCTGTAGTGCAACTGCAGGTGATTAAAAATGCTTGAGTTTATTACAAAGACCCCTGGAAACTGTTAGCCTGCTGTTACCTGTGATTGCAAACCCTGACCTGTATATGCATGAAGCCAATGAGGTGCAATTGTAAAGCATTTGTCTTATAATGATTATAATTCAATGAGAGCGGCTCATTGAACAGGCTTGTAACTAACAAACCGTTGACTTTCTATATCCAGACTTCTTAAGCCACTTCATCAAACAAGAGTAGCAGTAGTTGAGATGTTGCCACCCACAGCAAGCAGACAACAGAGCAGCGGCAATGTCAAAGCCTGCACCATCTGCAGGCCATAAATGTCACAGCTGTAGTTGTTACAGCTTGTAGTCGTATAACACAAATGGGGTGTATTTGTGGTCCTTTTTCAAGCGTTTAACAGTCAACCTGCATTTGTTGGGAGTCACGAGTGTTAGGGAAACTCTGAGGCATATTTTAATTATTATGGGCAGTTTGGTTATGGAGAAGTCTCAATTAAATATTGATATCCTAATGATCTGAGGGAACAACCAAGTCAAAGAAATAATTGTTGTAGATACTTGTCAAACGATCACGTGGTACAAAATCAGATCATGGTTTGAGACATGAACATTGAAAACAAAATAGCTTGCGTAAGAGAAGCAGAGAGATTTTGAGTTTTGAGAATATTATTTTCACGTTGTATTGTATTTTTATACAGGCCGGCACTGGGGAATGATCAGCAAAGAGAAACAAAGCTAAACAGATGAGGAAGAACGAAAAAACCTGAAAGACAAGATCAACCTTGGTTAATCCTCTACAGAGCGGAGAGGAGGCTTCCTTTGACAAAACAACTAAGCTATTCTGCTTCTTTTTTTTTTGATCGATGGCACAAATTGTGAGAAGTGGCTTGACATCAATGCCACTAAGCAAACTTCAGTGGCTTATTTAACACCAGATAATGATTTGGCAGTCCATTTTATACAGCTCAAATTGGCTGCATTTCTTAAGCAAAGAAAGCACTACAAAGCTTTTTCTGATTTGGGGCATAATGACCAACCTGCACCAGCATCAGCAGTACTTTCTATAAATTTAACAAGCAGGATCACTGAAATGACAAAACCTGCTTATTAGCAGGTTTTCACCTTGTAGAATCAAGGTTTGATCGCCAAACAATTAAAGCAGTGTGGGTCAATGTTAGCTTCTCTGTTAGGTGGGCTTGGTAAGACTAGTTCAAAGCTATAAACTAATCACTATAGTTACATTGATTTTACAATGTGTGTTTATTTCTGCAAGGTAGTTTTTTTTTTTATGAATGGAGCCTCAGCAAGTAACCCATAGCTCAAGCAGAATCAGCAGCAATTTGTGACATTATGAGGCAGTGTCATCATAGAATGTTTCATAGTCAACATAACTAAACAAACAAGAAAGGACACCAGGTTAACTCACAGGTCTGTGTTGTCTCAGAGGTTGCATGAATAGAACTCATAAATTACATTTATGTTTGAGAGCAGCTAATTTATTGCGATCAGTAAGACCTCCAAGTGACAAACTATAACCAGCGAGTAATTTAAATGTTCATCCCGTGTAGTATTTACTGCACCAGAGACATTCTTGTTGTATACTATCTATTATTTGTTGATCGTTATTAGCATAACCAGTACTTGATGAGTAATAGTTTGATCATTGACATTTTTGTTTAACAACCAGAGGAGTTAACACCAAACAAATACACAGCCTTAGTTGTATATTTAGTCTGATTTAGCATTGGAACATACTCAGTGATATGTTTGTATCATTTATTATGTATTTCTTTTTAAAGAAAGCACAAAAATAAAAATGTTTTTGCGTGATGAAAATATACAAATAATTCTCATTGTAGAAATCAATAACACCCTATTTGTTTCTTTTACACTCTGCTTGATGGCTGTTATGTTTTAACCAGTGATTGCTCATATAAAAAACATCATGCTGTTTGATATGTGTGGTTAGTAGCAATAGCATATTTTTTTCCTGCTTGACTGTTTGCTTGAAAAGAAAAGTACAACTGAAAACATTATTTACTCTTACTGTGCTGCAGGAACTGTGCAGATTTTTGTTGAGTGAAGTTGCAATTTTGTCTTCCAGAAGAGATGTATATTTCGCTCTCCCAACTGTGCATTGCAGTTTATCAAAGAACCCCAGATTGTAGAGGATTAACAAGAAAAGAACTGCTTATGTTTGAGTATGAGTCACTCAAGTCTCTCTCTGAGTGGCGTTGTGATTGAAGATAGAAAACTATCTCCAACACTTGTGCTTTCTTCTGAAATGTTACATCCTATGTAAATCATGGCAGAATCATTTTCAAGTGTAGTAATAGCCACTTCTGGGGTCACGCTTGACGGGTTGAAGACTGCTTTAATATCTTGTTGTTGAAAAAAGCTGTCATTTGAGTGACGATGAGACAGCATGGAGTACCACACATATCAGTATTTCCAGGCTGTTTGCCACTGCAATGTGACGATGACCTCATTAAAATAAAACATGTAAGGCCCATGAACACATCTTTAGAAAACTCAGCATGTGTCCAGTAGAACAGCCCCACTATGCAGATCTAAATACAGGGAAAGTGCCATTTTTGTACACCATTTGAGCTGTAGGAGGAAACTAAAAGCAAACCATAATGGGATGGGTAAGCTGACATTTAAAAAAAGGTATAGCTGAACAGGTACACTCCAAGGCAGTCTTATTTATGTGCAAAATACCTTTGTTATTGTTGTGGCATTTCCATAAAAAAGGTATATTGTGTAGTGGCCTCCCTAATGTTCCTTGGGTTATGGCTTCCTTGCAGAGGACTCAAACACAAAGTTCCAGCTCACAACTCTGTGGTGAACTTATAATTGAAGAGAGTTTTTACACTTTGTCAGATTCTTACCAACTGATTTCCAGCAAGTATAAACCTTCCAATGAGGGTGCAAAACTAAGCAAGAATACATCACTGTAGACAAGTGGTCATCACATGCATGTGTCTTTCTGCCTGCATGTATGGATTGAAACATGCAGACTTCTGAATCCACTTGCTTTTTTACATTTTACCGAATGATGCGTCTACAATAATTCAGAATCTGAGAAACATCTATTTTTCTGGCAGTTTTGCATCATCATTGAATGTCGTATGTCTCCATGGAGCAGGCAGAGAAGGAACCAGGGGAAATAAAGCTGACTTAAGGTTTGATCTAGTTATTGTAAGTGAGTGCAATAAAACCTTAACAAGTAAAATGCTGGTATATTATCAACACAGCTGTTCAACAAGTATCTCATGTGAAAATGTGATAATGTTAAAATGTCAGAGACCTGCTCTGTAGGTGAGGTCTTCTATATAAAGCACTCATGTTTTGAATGAAAAATTGACTCTTATTTATATATAGCACTTTTCTTGTCTTTTCTCACCACTCTCAGTGCTTTAACACTACTCGTCACATCGAGCCATTCACACCACATTCATTCAATAATGGCAGAGGATGCTATTGTAGGGGACCATCAGTATTGACTAATTCCATTCATACACATTCATACACATTCACACACTGCGAAGCAATTCAGACTTCAGTGTCTCGCCCAAGGACATGTCAGCATGTGACTGTGAGAGACTGGATCGAACCACCTACCTTTTGATTAAGAGGCAACCAACTCTACCACTGAGCCACAGATGCCCCACAAGCACAGGACCTCAGCTAAAACACAGCTGTCTATATATAGTGTGTTTATTTGAGTCTGCGGTGTATTTTACTTTAACTGGTTGAACTCTTGTGAACTTACCTGCTGCCTGCAAAGGACTAGCCCAGAGCACAGGATGACTCATGCTGACTGCTTTGTCTCACAAGCATGACGTCTGTAAGTGTTTCTAGCAACATTATGGAGTCTCTATAGTGATGCAAATACTAATGTTACTGCTCAAACACCTTCATAAATGTTTTGACTATAAATAGATCAGGATTTAAAGCAATTATTAAAAAATGGCACCAGTGACGAAACAAACCAACGAGGAGCCCCCCCCCTTTAAGTGCACAATCAAGAGTGAGCAACACAGACTAGTTCAACCAACCAGGTTTCCTTCTGTTCACTGCCAAACTGAAAGGGCTCCACAGATACCACTGAGAGAGATTAAATGCTCATTTGTTAGTGAAGCAACAGGGAGGCAGGAAGGATGCTGTTCTTCAACCACATTCCCTAAGATACACCAGATAGAGATATTTACTCTACTGTGTGCACTTCTCTTGTTTGCTTTCTTGAATGGGTGTAGCAAAATAAATAAGAAAACCAAGAGTGCCTCTGCTTTGTATTTCCTGTTGTGATATCCTGGCCTTATTGGTATCATATCAGTGGGGAAGTAAAGTAGATAAGGTTTTACAACTACTCATTTTTACTGGTTGCCAAGTTTTTAAAAAAAGTTAACAGGTCGACGAGGGAGATGCAGAAAGAAGGGATCCAGTGAACAATGAAAGTTGTATTCTGTAATGCCAACAGCTTAAGTATTCCACATTGCCTGCTGATGCTCGTGTTACTGCTAGTGCTAGCTTTTAGCTGAGGATGTTTCATCTTGGCATGGTTACACATAGCAGACCTGTTCTTGTTACATGTCAGTACAGCCTATGTTATTGGTCTAGCAGCTGGTGACGCCATTGTGAATCTGGCACCGTGTCTTCAGAGTTGCGTTCGCAACATTCAGAATAAAAGCATATTTGTTGTCAAAACAGGAAAGGTAAGGTTAATAAAGGTGAAATAAAAGCATCATAAATATCAGTTTTATTGGGAAATCTCTTCTCAAACGTGTGACATAAACTGGGCTACTTACCCTTAAAACTGGGGTTGGTAGTCAGATTTAGATACACTTTTTTTGATGCTGGTTAAAATGATCTTTAAGTCCCGATGACAATCAATACATAATGTGTTCCTAAAAAAGAGCGAAAAAAAAAGCCGCTATCTACAGCCAGAGTATACCTGGGGAAAAAAACAACCGTTCTGCACACTTCCTGCGTGTACATTTCCTCGGCATGCACTCCCCGTCCCCTGCCTCTGCTTCCCATGCCTCTATTTACTGCCCCTCTCGCTCGACCTCGGGCCTGTCCCCTCTGACCCGATGAGGTGCTTTGCTCAGGACTGTAGTCTGGATCAGAGTCTAAAAAGCTCTCACCACAGGGGCACCGACAAGCAAAAAAGTTAATGACATTTAGTAAGTCGTACAGAAAATTTAGATGTATTATATTTATTACAGCTTTTCTCCTGATATCGTGTCAACGGTACAACTGGACAATGCTAGTATGACAGTTATGAATACAAACAATAACCATGTTTTTTGTGTTTTTAACTTTCACTATGATAATGTTTTGGTGTTTTCTTACCACTGAGTGAGACATAAGTTGACGTAGTGCAAAACACAAACGGTGTGCTGAGGACCGGTTTTGAATCAGGCACGATCATATGGTCGTGAATCAGTGGCGCTCGTGCATGGAGGAGCTTTGAGGGGAGGGGGGGAGGGGTTAGACGGAGTCCTGAGGAAATGCTACATTCAAATTCATGCTAGTTTTCCTTGACTACAAACCATAGCTTTAAAGAAATTATAAAAACATTATATTGTGAACCTAGCATGGCAGACTGTATAGAATCACCAGTTGAGTTTATTGTTACGTCCTCACTATTAATATGAAGCAATATAAATGGGTATTGCATTTGTGACAATATTATCCACATAAGAACTTGCATACAAATGCCATCTATAAACAGCACAATATCATTTTCTTGCAAATTGTCATTAGTGCTGTAATATTATCACTGATCCCTTGAGATGATGTGGCATCGTGTCTTCCCCTTTTAAGGGGAAAGTGCCAGTTGTATTAAAGCAACTACGACCAATGTCCACCTTAAGAGGTCAGCGAAGATGGGATGTGGATGGTGCACAGTATGATAATAAACTATGATTTATGATACCCCCAGAGAGTCATTGAGTGTATGACTTACTTCACCATGTCATCATGTACCTAGTTATGTTTCACACAAGTTCACCACCATACCAGGCCTGTAAAAACACTGCTACAAGCATGTCAAAAACTTTGTCAAAAGTACATTTCTGAATAATAAATTAATCAATGTGTTAGACAGTGCATCAGCCATTCCCATTACCAATACGAATACAAGTAAATGTGTGTATGCACGTTAGACCTTGAAGCACTCTAAAGCTACAAACAGATATATTTTAAAAACACTTTGCATATAGCTCACTATAAAGGCAAATATTTATCTTACAGTAACTGACTACAACCAACACAACCACAGGCCTGAGGCACAGAGCTCCGAGGCCAGCTCGTTGTAAATAATGTCATGAATTGTGCTAATGTGGCATTGTAATTTCTCTGCCCCCCGATATGAGGTGCATGCCTAACTGATCACTATGACAAAGATATTTCATCTTTAAATATGTGAAATGGATGGAGGACGGTTGGGTTGAGGAATGAATAATGTATTAATTTAAACATGGAATTGTAAATTCCACTCTGGCACAGGATCAGAAGAAACTTTAATAAGGGGGACAAAAACATTGAGATTTCACACAGTGAAGACACCAAAAGACTACAGTCGCAGCCCACAACTGCAGAGCCATACCTGCTTTCTGTGGCACCAACAGCATATATGGTACAAGTATGCATCCAATATGAGACTTTGACAATTGAACAATTAAACTATAGTTTTTGTAACACAATTGGTACATTTGCTCGGTAATGTTATCTAAATAATGTCAATCTGTGTAGGATTCTGCGTGTTATTTCCGCTTCTAAAAATGTGTAATTCACTCATTCTGACAAACCTTATTCTAAACCTGACACGAGTCTGATGTCAACCAGACTGTTATGATAAGTTACCCAAGCCTGATGTAAACTGCAGCAATGAGTTTGTATTACATTTTATTTAGCGGTATGTAAATTGTTTAATAACAAAAAACAAAAATGGTCCCAGGGAGGGTCCCATAACACATATTGTCCATGTTGGCATTGATCTTCAGCATTTCCACTTGAGGTCAGACTTTCTTTGCATTGAGTGAAAATGAACCACCGTGGTTATGGTAAGTTTGGGCTTTCAGGGTTAGGAATAAGCTCAAAAAAGTTGATAGGAGTTGAATTTGGTCTTGGGAGTCACAACATGACCTTCTCCAGAAACTAATCTTTCCAATCTGAAGTAAGGACTGACCATTTAACATGCAAAGACTTCACATTTGTCTTGTTGCATAAGCACTTACACTTATTAAAAAAATCAGAGGAGAAACAAAAAAATTAAGAAACCTTCATTCCAGACACTTTGGCCTTTGGAGTCAGTAAATTTCTCCCCAGACTTCCAGATTAATATATTTAATTGTCTTGTCTCTGTTTGGCCGAGTCTCACTCTCAATCACCTCAAACCCTAAAACATTCCCTGCCTCCTTCCCCCCATCCTCAGCCTAATTCCGAAACTCCAGAAATATTGAGGTGCTTTGTAGGATAATGGAAGATTTGGCCAATGAATTAGCTAATGGATTAGTAAAGCTGAAATCAAAAACAAAAGAACCCTTTTCTTTGAAGCTGTTACTTTGGATATTGGATTGTGATACAAATGGGAAAAGTCCATTTAGTTGTAGTTCACAGTGACCATTGCTATGATACTACTGGATTATAAAGTAGCATTTTATGTTGCTTCACCATGCGACTTTAATGTGGTTAATGTTAGGGACACAGTGTTACAAGGGAATGCTCTCTCAACAAAAATGTACTATTACAACAATCAAATCAGTTAGTTCTGGGCTTAAATGTTAACAGGCTTTTTTTTTTAATTTAGCGGACTTTAATAAGCAGAATTAACTGAATGAATCTCCTTCACCATAGGTCTCATTTACAGAGAGTTAAAGCTGGACCCAGAAGAGAACGCATCAATGAAATATGACACCTGTATGTACTCGTATATATCAATGTTGGACATCAGTGAAATCAGCAGTATGTCAGCATCTGAAAGCTTTACTGTGATTCAGTCCATTAAGCTGCAGTATTGTGTCTTTATACTCATGCTGTGTCATTAGGTCTGATCCACTGTCTGAAAAATCAGTTGCTAAATGGTCCAACCATAGTCCTCGTCTGACCTTAACATCTGCATAATGTTATAGACACAGGGTGCAATGTCATTTGTTGAAATAAATGAGTCTCATAGGGATATAGAATCTGATAAAAGATTGCATTTCTTAAGGATTTTATATTTATATTTATAAAATTATCAAATAAAGAGGTCAGCTGTTAGACAGAAAAATATCTAACCAGGAAAAAAACACCACTGCTCTCTGAGTCCATTCAGTCATGCTCAATGACTATAGTAACCATGTAACATACACTAGAAGTACCTGAGAAAAGACATTGTCGTTGTTCTGATTATTTCAGTTTGAACAGTCAGTACAAGTGTCAGAGTCCTTCCACTCTCCTGTCACTCAGTGTGGTGTAGATATCTCTAGATTTCATCCTGATCAACTTATGGAAGACTGTAATGCTGATCTATTCTGTGCTCGTACGCTGTGGATTTACTTGCACCGTTTAGAGCCTGGTTGATCATTAGGAGTCTCCTGATTTGCCTTCTCAGACAGAAGTTGAAGTCAGGCTGTCACCACTCATAGTTTCAAAACCAACAGAGAGGCGTTTCCTGCTGTTTTGTTGAGCATTCAAGTTCTACTGTTATCTCTGTGCCACTATGTCAATTAATAAACGTGATGTGTGGCATTTGGGTAAAAGCACAAAAATCAGCTGCTTCACTGCACAGTTGTGAACAAATGTTGGCATGTAAAAGTGTAGACCCTGAATATAAGACTAGCCCACTTTTTCACAAGTATTTCAAGTGAAATAATACCTTACGTTCTTATATTCAGACCAATATAGTTATTTGCATTTGGTATTTGACATTTTGCCCTGGGATATCTGTATATGCCGACACAACTGCACGTGAAACCGATCAAAAGCCAGAAAATACTGACTCATGCACACACTATAGCAGTTAGTGTTGAAGGGTTAAATTTTAGTGCAACTCCCCTGCAGTGAAAACCTTTTATGAAGCAGTAAATTTGTGTTCAGAAAAAATTGAGAACTACAGATCTGAGACAGCTGACATAAAAAATTAATGCTGTGTATATATTATACAGTATAACAAAAATGTTCAAAGTGTGGGAACACAAAGCTTTCTTTTCACTAAAGCAACATGAGGAAAATAAAACAGTAAAAGAAAAATGAAACATTATAACTGTTTCTCAAATATCGTCCCTCATTTTCTTTTTTGCCCACATGCAAGCACCAGTGACTGTTTTCGAATGCGTGTACCATTTGGTTTAGCAAGCTGCTCTGAGAGTTCTTCTGCAGGCTGCCAGCACAGCACTTGTTGTGTTGGGGTGAGTATCTGTGCTGAGCCCACCTAACCACTGATGAGCTTCAGCCTTTAATTAAGATACTACTACAAAATCTTCATCATTTTCATTGACAGTGGCTGCCCGCTGAATTTGAGTATGTGACATACAAGTCTGTCACTTCAGTGCTTCAGAAGCCAGAATGCAGGTTTGATAGTCCACTGCATAAAGTGGGACTTTATCACCACACACAATCACAGAATAGCCTGCTTTATTTCTTACCTTCCCACACAGGAAGGACCTATACACTATTACATAAAACCCCCTAAAGATTATGTTACCTCTATAACCTTGGCCACGAAATATTGGATCAGGTGGATAAAGATTGCAGCCTCCATGATGTTGTTTATTTCTCCCAGAGTGCTCTGCACACACAGCATTTCTGAATTGGCAAGAGCAAATGTTGAGACCTGGATGATTTGCACAAGCCTGGCAAAATCATCGTCCATGGCAACAAGGTCAAACAAGAGAAATCTATCTATATCTTGGGTCTGAGCTGCAGCATGACTAATGCAGTCTGTATTTTTATTTCAGACTGTCATTATTGGCATCCAGGCAGATTAATTCTAATATCAGGCAGAACGATCCCAATCAGTAAGTCTCTCTCCAGGACAATGATTCATGCACTGTTTTTCAGTTGTATCCAGCTCTGAGTGAAAATGCCCTCTGACCCCCAGTCCTTCAATCAGGTAAACACAGGCATTATTTCAACCCTTTTTCCTGTGAGGGGGATAAAAGAAACAGTTTTTGTCGGTGGATAAAAAACAAACAAAAAAACGGTTCCAGAGAGCTGGAACTAAGCCCAGCTCTTCCAATGCATGCTGGTCTGTCGGAATGAATGCAGGTCTGAAGGTTAATTGCTACCAGATGTTCATCCTCGGTAGTTTGCTAATCAAGTCAAATTATCAGCCTCCTGCTATGAAAAGCCCAACCTATGGAAAGCCTTTTATTTACAGAGCTTTGAAGTAAATACAGTACATGATTAATCCATGGTTTAGGCCTGTTTGTACTACAGTTTGATATTGAGGATGAGTCAAACCGCTCATCTGCTTGGGTTCATTTAGACTCCCATTTGCTTTAATTCCAGTCTCTGATGTAATGAATACCAGCAGCTCATCTGATCCGAAGGCTTTATTTTAACATTTTCTTTTAGGTCTTGAAAATACTGTTAAATTCTCAGAATTGTCTTGGTTGTTGCCTTTTTTGTAAGTCAGGTATCCGGTATGAAATAGTCTGAAAATGAATGGATTCAGCTTGAATGATCCCCATTCACCATTGAGGTAACTGATAATCAAAGAAAGGCCTTCAGTCTTTCAAGGGAGCCTCCACCAATGATGAGATTATCTAACACATTGCTTGGCAGTGGACAGTGTTACTGAAAAGAAAAGAGGGAGTATTAAGGACATAATCTTAACTTAGAGCAATAAGAGACCTGAAACTTCAGAATAAAACAGGATTTGCCTGGGAGGGAGGCACCTGGGAAGTCGAGCATGTTGCGCCAGCCTATTTCCTGCTGTCTTAGAAAAGTGTGCCACCACTGGCGTAAGTCCTGTTGGCAACAATGAAGATTGCTGTGGGTTCATTCTAATTCTGGTTTACAAAAATAACAAAGCATTAAACTGAAAACATCTTTGAATAATAATTATTTGTGGAAGTAGTTGGATCTATTCAATGGAAGTATTAGCTTTAGGACACAAAAAAAAGACATTTGAACAGCAATAGAAAAAATCTTAAATAATGGGCGCTAAGTGTCCTATTCAAATGGCAGTCATGTTGCTTTATTGTCACACTAAAATACCTCTGCAGTGTTGAGGCTTGGAAGCCATGTAAACACAGGAAATCTGACAGATGTGAGTTACAGTACTTCTGGAGGATTAATAAACCCAGTGCCTACAAAGATATTGAACGCTGAGAGTCAAAATATCAGAGGGGCATCATATTTGAACATCTTTTTATTTCATTCTACTTTATTTTACTTTATTTTATTTTATTAATTTTTTTTCTATTTTATTCCATTTTATTTTATTTTATTTTATTGTATTTTACCTTTGTCATTGCTATTATTATTGTTATTATATTTTTTAACTATGTTAGTAAATTGTTGTATTCCCCTGTCCCGTGTTGTAAGCTGCTGTAACAAAAGAATTTCCCCCAATGGGGGACAAATAAAGTATATCTTATCTTATCTTATCTTATCCTATCTTATCTTATCTCATCTTTCTGTTACCATTATAGGACTTACATTACTGTTTAACCATTTCAAAACTAACAATTCCATTGATTGTGTTACAGAGTGGGGTAGAAAACCCAATACTTAAATAACTGAACATAATGTGTTGTGCTATATAAAGATTCATGTCAATCATGTAACACAGCTAAAGGTCATTCTAACAAGGGAACAGTTCAATGCTAATGTTAGTTCTTGTCTTAACTTTTGTTTTTCTTGATATTTTGCCTAGTGTCCCTCCAAATGTTCACTTATTTTCTAAGTTGCTGCAGGGTTAATTTTGCAAGCTATTTTAGGTTTAGTATTCGTCTTTAGACAAAAATGCAATTAAGTTTTTCACATTTTATTCTTTTATACCTTCGATAATTTTAGTCTAGTTTTAGAAGATAAAAAGTTGTCATTTTTAGTCTTTACATTCAGTAAAAAACATTTTCTCTCCTTAAATGACTTCATTTTGCTGATCAGATATTGGTATCAGCATTGCACCAAGTGTTTACTAATCTATTGAGGTAAAGGAAGGGCATTACAAAAATGAAAGTGGCTATATAAAAGATTATGTCATACTCCTAGCCATGAAAATAAAAACTGTTTATGTTGTTCATTTTCTTTTTTGACTTTAAATAAAAGTGCTATGAACACACTCATGTATGTTCATAAAGAGAAGGACTGTATTGCGCTTTTACTACGGTCCCTAAATGTACCTGCAGTAACAGGCACAGTGGACAATACGTAAGTCAGTTCACAGCACTCCGAACTGCAGCTTTATCTTTAATGATGAGAATTGATCAAAAGTGAAATATCATACTAATACTGGTTGTGGCTTTGAGAAAAAATGAAAAAAAAGAAAAATATTTTTTTACCCGTAACACACTTGTTGCTTGGTGACCAAGTTAACACTGCACCCCTCAACTAACTCTGCCTGTCACAGGAAGTCATTGCCTATATCTTGAAGCAAAATGGGGAAAATATTTTGGATTTTCTGACAATGGTCTGTGTTTGAAGTGCAGACAAAGGTCATTTTATGGTATCATGGAAAGGCAGCACTGTTATTTTTTTCTTGCCCCACTCACCCTAAAATAAGCAATTACTGATCTGTTATATGTCTGTATTCTTGATATATAAAACAGAAGATTAAGATAGGAATGTTAGGTCTTGTTCCCCCACTTTAAACTTCAGTGACTTACACCAGCAAAGCCCAACCATTAACTGTAGGAAAGGACTGACGTCACACTGTTGCCACTAACCAAAACACTTACAGGTAAAACATTGATAAACACACTGAGGTAGAATAGATGTTTGTGTCAGTGTGAGTCTCTCACGCATAGTCATGGAAAGTTGAATGACTCATGTATCAGTGTTTGTTACATTTTCTCTCTTGTTGTCAGACTCTATTTTTTCTGTTTCCCTGTTTATTTATGCCATAATTTATGGTGGGATTGTTTTAATACAAGCAAACCAAATATGTAGTAAATGGTTCATTTAAATAATACATGAACCAATTGTAGAAAGTTCCCATTGTAGAAAGATTTATAAAACCATTATCAACACTCTCTGTATTCCTTAGATCTTTAATTTACCTCATTAATAAATCAAATAATACAAATCTAGAAGTTTACTGCTTCACTCACTCCATCTGCATCCTCCATGACTCCTTTACATTATATTATTTTAAATTTTTTAATTTATAAACCAGACAAACAACAGCAAAAGGTTACTATTTCATTAGGGAATGCATGCAGTCCATTACCTCTCTCTCTCTCTGCCTCTCTCTCTCTCTCTCTCTCTCTCTCTCTCTCTCTCTCTCTCTCTCTCTCTCTCTCTCTCTCTCTCTCTCTCTCTCACACACTCTCTCTGGTATTTGCAGCGGTAAAGGCTTTTATCAGGTTTTTCACCTGTTAATTATCAATAAGCATTAAACTACAATAAAAAACGCAAAGTTATATATCTCATGCCAGGTTGAACTTTTAATCGCAAGCTTACATGCTGATGATTTATCGTTTATTATTTTAGTGCCACGCTGTAACCATAGAATTTAAGGGGGAAAATAATTACACAATATAACTAAACTCCTCCAGCCCTGTAGGACTCCACAGAGGGACAGCTGTCTCATGAATGAGTCCTTTGCAGGCTTAGAGAGTTTTGGTAGATCTGTGTATCTATTTTTATGACTAATCCGAATTGTCTTGGTACATGGCATTTGTTTGTCCTCCAATAGGTGTTATGCTTCTGGCATGTTAGCTTGTGCTCGATGTTTGGTTAGTGTTTGTGTTGCTGGCTGCACACATGGCATATATTGTGGCGCGTTTGATCAGCACAGGTTTAGATGTATTTGAGATGACCAGGTGGTCCCAGATCACAGAAAACTGGCAGAAAATTGGTCGATTCACCAGCCAATAGATTGGTGCACCCCTCATTTTTAGTACTTCCTGTTTGTTAAACATGCATAGCTCTGAGAAACAGTAATCATAGCCATACAACATATTACTTGTACTGAGTTTGTATTAAATTGAAAACCCTAAAATAATATTTTTTCTTTTTGAAACTATTTATTACATGGTACCTCTGCAGCATCAGGAGTGTGTGTACATGTTTATCTTTGTTGTCCTGTTGGGAACAGCTCTGCAACACTGCTGACTCCTGAGGGGACAGGACGGCTTCTCTAGTTAAGAACAATGATAAACTGCTTGTAATCATATTCCTTAAAGGGGGGCCAAAAGTTCATCATTGTGAGAGTTTTGGGCCAGTAAAGACTAATTCCCTGTACTTTCGCACTCCATAACTGCAGACCTAGAACTTGAATTACCCTTTATGATTGAGGAGAGATGAACTGTTCTATCATTTTTCAAAAATTGTCAAACCATATATGCAGATTTAAGTAGACATTTAATTTGTTAGGGGTATTCTGATAAATTCAAAATGTGAAAATGACGAGCCGCACTTAAAAAATTCATTTTAAAGCAGGTTATTAACCTGACCATCACGTCACACTCTTGGATTTAAATAAAAGTGATACCTTGAGGCAGTATGCTTAACCTTGACGTCTTGCAATTGTCGCTTGACAAAAGTCGCCTGTGGCACTTCATCAAATGAGCAGGAGAAATGACTGCGTGCTGTAAACAGGGATTTGGGGATTAGCTTCCCTTTATGTGGGAAGATAAAAGACAGGCTGGATTAGAAGAGAAACGATTAATGTTGAGTTGTGCATGGACAAAGACCAATAAATATTCAGTCATAATCCTCCAGTCTATAATCAAGATGACAAACACAACACCTGAAGTTGGAGGTAGAAGAGGAGGGGAAACATAAATGTAAATCAAACCTCAGGAGACAGTGGCTTTGTGTCTATTTGTTCTTATATGATTTATAGTGTGCTTCTGGGATATAATTTAATTACAAGACCTTCAATGTGAGGATGGTGTTGCTAAAAGAACATGAACATGAAAACCCTTCCATCAATACATCAATTAAGAGAGAAGACGCAGTCTTCATGTTTGGAAATAATACAATCATTCAGAAGAGGGTAAACGCAGAAGATCAATAAACCGCTCTTGCAACTGTGCACTGAAAATGTAGCTACATCCAGGAGGTAGCAAGCTTTGATTAGCATATATTTACAAATTCTACATTAAAATGTACAATCTGTTTGTGGTATGACCAGTCACATGGTAGCAGGATTTGGTAAATGCTGTAAAAACAGTTAGCATAAGAAGCAGGTTGAGCGCTATCTTCTGTTTTGGCATCCAAGTTGTTTCTTGTAATGCAAGTGCTAGCAATCCAATTTCGATCTAAAATTTCAACTTGAGCAACATGTTTACTTGACAATGTGTAGCATAAGACAATCAGCATTTAGATTTCCTGACTACCTGTAATACATCTAAAATGACTGATCCAACCACATTCAGTGAAAACACATTTGACATATCCCACAAGGCTTGTTTATTAACCTTTTACAAATTATGATGCGTCATTTTGTTTTTGGATAATGTAAGCACCATTTATTGAAAGTGAGTCTTAAGGGATTCAGTTTCTATTTCAGGTTCATACCACTGTAGGATGCTGTAGTGTAACCGCTGTGTAACATACTATTTACAGTGAAACTGAGACTCACCAGGAACACATGAACAGGCACTCCTTTGGGGGATGTGATGAATCAAGAAATGAAGGTGGTTCTTTGGCAGACATATCTGGAGGGGCAAAATTCCCCCAAAGTAGCCTTATAAGTTGTTAATTGGAAATGGAAACATTGAAGATGAAGTCTTGGCTTGAGGCAATGTAAGTTTGTAAACTTAACAACTTCATCTTCAGTGCAAAAGCAGTGACACTTTTCAAGTGATACAAATTGGTTGTGTTGCCACCAGAGTATAGCAACTTCAACTTTGCACAGCACTTATTTCTGTTCAACCTTACCGTTGCTGAATTAAAAGTATTCCCATAAAACAGACATCTTCCTTTTTTGCCCCCAGTTCAGTGTTGGCTTACTTGTCATGTTCCTGCTCATAGGCATCCATTTGTGGTCACTTTGTGTGCTTGGAAGTCATGTGACCAATACAAACATGACCCATGCACACTCACTGTCAGAGCAGCTGATGAGAGTAACCAGACTCCAAACAATCAGAGGAGAGGTTGTAAAATTAACAGACACATCCACTTTTATTTAAATCGTAAATGTCAGTCTTTTGTGTGGTTACGTAATTGCACATGCTCTCATGGCGATTGAGATTCCAATTAGATTAATCGTGCAGCACTAATGTCAAGCTTTGCCTCTTATGTTGTTCTTAGAGTATAGTGTAAAATTACCCATGTGGGTGGGTAATTTTATGTTTCCGATAGAGTGAAGTGTTTAAATTCTGAAATCATAGTGACCTCAAAAGTCAAAAAGTTGCTTTTCTTTCTATTTTCCATTCAACAGCGAATGGAAATGAGATCTCTCTTGAGTGGAAGTTGAACAGAAAGGCAGTCTAATATTGATTGTATTAGTTTCACCCTTTAAGCTCATCACTTCTACTCATTACTATTTAACATGGTTCATTAATGTATTCTTAGCCTTAAAGGTGGAAACACATCAAATTGTAGCTGCTGTATTTATTTGTTGTGACTTTGATTACATTCCTCAGTGGTTAGGCCAGAGGCACGGCACGTTAATATTCACATGTGCATAATGTTGGACAATAATAAATACATCTATATATAAGCAGTACTGTAATCTGAGCTCTGAGTCTTTAAGCACTTTTCCCAGGATTTAAAGCAGGGTATGAGCGAGGGGAGAGGGTAAGAGTTAACAGAGCAATGAAAGCGGAAAGCAAAATAAAGCAGAGGGATATTAAATGGGCATGATTTTAACACACTCACAAACTCAAGTTATTACAAGCTGACTCATACATCACATGCAGTCTGACTAATAAGAAGGGAGTGCAGAGAAATCTTCTGCAAACCAGCCAAGCTGAGCTGGTCTGCTGGTAAATGAAGCTGTAAACTCTAGTGTTATAGTCATTACAGGCACATTGGTGACTTTGTACCAGGCAACAAATTGAAACAAAGGAAACAGCTTTGAGTGGATAACCTGGTCTGTTTATAAATGATAGCAAAGGTGATTCAAGGAGTTAAAGAAGATTCAGGGACAAAAGCAGGATATCATTAGCATATATTACAGTGTTGGCATACTGTACTCCCATCATGAATGTGTGGCATTGATGAAGAGATATTTTGTTCTTACCATGCAAGATTTATCCTGAGCCACTTGGCCAAGACAAAGTAAGAGGAGAACATCCTGTGAATACCAAAGAGATGGGTAAAATGAGGATAGATAACCAATTAGTGAGATGGAAAGAGAGAGAAGAAGTCTCCAAAGACTGTTTACTGGGGCGCCCAGGGTTCCTCCTGACTCCAAATTGCGAGTAATGTGGAGGAGACGGTCCAAGACATGTTCATAGATGTGGCTGCTTTGGACCCCCTGCTGGCTCAAAACAATCCCTCGCTGAGGAAGATTAGGTTTCATTTGAGAATTTAATATTAGACTTGCCTCTTGTTTGCTTGTCTGCTTATCTTCCTCCCTCCCCTCTCTGTTTTTGTGATTCACAAGTTGACCCACATGACACAATAAAAGCATCTGGAGGGGGAAAAATCCTCAAATTGGAATTGTGTGCATCATGAAGCTAAGATCCGCATGGAGTTATTCTAATGAGGTTGAATCATGCAGAAATATTTTCCTTCACCCTTCAGTCTGTTTCTGTGCTACTATCTTCTACCAATCATCAGGAAAATTGAGGTAGAATTGTGTGTGCTTGCATGCTCGCGTGTTTGCTCTTTTGCCAATGCTTGCACGTGTGTGCTATGAAATCAACAGCTGTGGGCTATGATCATCCACCATCCAAAGAGACAAAAAAAGAAAATATTACAGATAAAAGAGAAAAATAAATGAAAAGGATGCTTCAGCTGTGCTTGGATTTTTGAAATTTTTATTTCCTTTAAAGCCAGTGACCCAAATCCAAAGCGTCAAAAGATGGGAAACCCATCAGTCAAAGTGACTCTCATTTGTACGTCCTCATTATCCTTAATTCACTTATATTTTCACTCTCTCCGTACCATGCCACCAGTGCCATTTCTGGCTGATAATGCCAGGTTGCGTCGGTCAGAGTGATATTAAAACAGTCTCTTAACCGCTCTTTATTGACCTTTTATGTTGTCAGAAAGACTGACATTTTGTCGCGATGGAACAGAAGAGACTGTTGAATGACAGTGTTGACATGGAAAATGCAAATGACATGTGAAGATGGTGATGTATTGTATTTGAAAGCTATGGATATGATCTAATTTCTGTAAAGGGCAGAAGAACCCTGAAGGATCACATGTGTAAAAATGGGTTGAATGTGCAGGAGAGCGGAGGGAAGAAATCATCATTGATATGGATGGTGCTGGGCGTGAGAATGATGACGTTTGAGAATCGCTCAGGCGTCAGTCCGTTCACCTCTAATGTCGGAGATGATTACACACTAATTGAAGTACTCGAGTGCTACTTCTAATCATGGTTAAAGAGACCGCCCTTTTATCACCTTGGACTGGGTGTCATGCAGACTTGATGACCCTGATACCCTTAAATCAGCTGCACTGGTCAGAAAATGGGAGGCAGCATGGCACAATAGGGCAATCTACCCCTCTCAAGGGCATTTGGCTTTCAGACACTTTTAGCCTTTCACACAGAGTAAAGTGTGTTATTCAGCTGAAATATACAGTGTCAAAATGCCACCGTAATATAAATGGCTCACAGAATGATCCCCTATGGGCAGGAATGTTAATAGTGAAAATTAGAGACAATCTGAAACCGAGTGTTGGATGAATTACCAGTCACTTTAAAAGATCGAATGGATTTTGGTTTTATTCTTCTTTTGTATTCAAGAAAATTGTTCTTTTATCCAAGAAAAGGTTAAACCTCCTCCATTTTGTCCTGTTAGTCATTTATCTTGGACTAATACTCCATTTATTCTCTTTTATCGTTATTTTTGGGCTAATTCTTGCCTTTTATATGATGAGACAGCTGAATAAAGACAGGAAATGTTTGGAAGAGGAGAGTTGGGAAGTACATTCATCAAAAGCCTGAGCCTGGGAGTGGAGCCTGCAGCCGCTGCTTAAAGGACTGTAGCCTCTGAATATGGGGTTTCAACGGCTGAGCTAAACTGAAGCCTCTACTAATCCAAATCTAAACATTAACTAGTTTCAGTCACAAAGTTGCAAATTCTAACAATGACGTGGCTGGAGCAACATCGTTTATATTAGCTAAAATTGGCTTGAAACCCCATTGGGGCTGCAGCTTATTATAATTATGGTTTTAATTTTTATTATTATTTAGCTGTCGTCTTCTTGATCTTCTGAATTAGCTTTCATACTTCGACTAAACCTCTTCCTGTTTTCATCATTTAGTAACATCAAAGGCTTTCTCCCCTCTTCCTGTCACATGAAACAATACATGACAAAATCATGTACTTGGTAAGATGTAATTGAATGGTTTTGGGCTGTATGGTGACCTTGCTGATGTTGCCTTGGTTTGATAGATGAGAGTTTTAACCAGACAGAGAGGCTCCGGCTGAATCCAAATGTCAACCATCTGGACTTGTGGACTGATGTCTGGCAAACTTCAGTCGTATACATACTGATTTTTATTCCCCATCATTACTTTAGTCTAAAATACGTCTATGCTTAAATGCCCTTAGATTGATGGGCCAAGAGTCTACATATTTTCAATACCTCTATATTCAATACTTCAATGTTGTTGTTTTTTATCAGTGAATCATTGAACTTTAGTGAATTTGTCGAGTCCAATTGAGAGACTGAGTTGAATTTGGGTCGAGACAGCCCTCAGACATTTCCTTTCAAATCTATGAGTCTGCAGGACTGCTGTGAAGTCCAGACATTTGGATTCAGACTCTGACAGATAACACCATTCGGGTTGAATTATGGGAATTGAGACCCCTATTGTTTTTTTTTTAGATTCACACATACTTGGAGACTGAAAGTCAGGGTGACTTGACTCCTGCTGCTGAGATTATAACCATTTTACTTTTACCTGGTTCTCACAAATGCCATCTCATTGTATTCATGTAATGTTAAATCATTACAATGCTGGCTCTCTGCATAAGCTGGAAAAGCAAACTAACAGTTTAAAAGGGGCAAAATAGTTTTCAAATAAAGTGCAGCATTGGTGAACACAGTTAACAGTTTAAAAATAGACATTGTTCAGTGGTCTTGCATTCTCTCTCATTTAAGATCGAGCCAAAGGCTTCGACTGAAGTGAGCTCTGACAGTTTCAACTCATTCTGGAGTGTGCTCTGCAAAACTGAGCGCTCTTTTCCCCAGCTCGATGTGGACAGATGGAAAACATCACAAGAACTCAAGGCATAGTGGCTTTTAGCTCTTTGGAGATAAGTACATAGATAAGAGGGAACTAAGCCAAGAAGAGTTTTATAAACCAGACTCAGCCAGTGAGGCTTGCACAGTGACAAACCTCCAGTTACAGTGATAAACAGTGTTCAAAGACTGTACACATTTGGTTGAACCCCCCCAAATACAGCACACCGCCATAATCACAGTAAAGGCAGAAACGTTAATACGAGAAGTATTGTACCTCTGAGGGAGAGGGAGATCTATTTCTAGTGTAGAAGCCAACTCTCACCCTTAGTTTGAAGACCAAATTGGCAATATGTGCCTTGAACAATACTTCAAGATTGATAAGAAAACAGTTTGTAAACTGTTGTACATTTCACACGGATGTTACATACTTTGCTTGTTCCGATAAATTATCATAAAGTTTCGCTGCTTCTTTTCTTTCTTATTTTATTTAAAATAATTGGCAGAATATCGTGATTTTTTTTGCAATGTTTCTAAGTGAGGAAGAACGACAAAGCCTCATTTTAAAGCCTTCCTTCTGCTTACTTCAGAGCTGGGCAGTGTAAGTGGGGCACAGAGAATTGTGGATTGAGAAATCAGGTGTCTTCTCCTCTGTGATGAGGTGCTGGGAGAGCAGGAAATAGAGGTTGCCGGTCAGTCAGACTGCTTCACTCATAGTAACCCCAATCCACAATATTATTAGAGTGAAGGTCAGACTGAGCAGAGACGCAGAGTGAAGGATGAGAGGAACTGAGGACAGGACAACTAGCATTTTAAAGAACCAGACTCTGATTTACAGGTAAATATAGAGACAAAGTAGGAGCAGGTGTTTGCTGTGTGACATTTGAATCATCCTGTAACTTTATGATAACATAACATGGATGAAGAGTGTATTGATGCAGGCCTTGCTCTTTTAACTGGTTTTGATGTTGTTCTGTGGACCTTGAAAGCTCCAGGAACAAGACGCTGTCTTTTCTTGTCACGGTGAATATATACCACCTACTTCCAGCCCGCCTGCCATGCTTGTTGCTCCTTACTCTGTGTACTCATGCAGTTTCCAATAGCAACCAGCTGAACTAAAAGAGATTTTTCAGTTGACAGATTATTATGAAAGATATCTTTTCTCCCTTGCGCTGCATCTACTTCTGTAGATCATTGTGGAAGATGCTGCACATTTGTACTCTCGGGCTGAGTTTCTTAGTGAGGAGAGAGCTCAGGGGGCGGAGGAGGGGAAGGGAGAGGGGAGCCGGGCTGTTGCACATGTCTGTTGCCATGGGGATTCTGGCGCAGTGACTATGCAGTAATGCGGCTGCGGGAATGGAGGATTTGTTTTCGCAGGGGAGGCTCTGGCAAAGAAAAAAAGGAGTGTGCATGAGCTGGAGCCACAGCCACCAATTATGTGGCAGGGGCATTTATTTTAGAAAGAGAGTTAGCGAGGCTTTACTTAGACCGGGAGCAAGGTGCTGCCTCACAGACCTTTGATGTTTTCATACCAGGCTCACCGTCCAGATTAAATTAAGGATCAGCCACCACACGAACAGTTAGGAGAAAAATCCATTTTAATAAGGGGAAGACAATGGAGAGCTAATGGAGGCTTCATAATTGCATGTTCCCAAGATAAACGTGTTAATCAAATTCAAAGCCTGCATAGAAAACAGTAATTTACTGTTGGAGGAGAGGACGCTGCTTGGAATATTGCCGATATAATCACCAGCAGAGATGAATTAATTTTGATTAATACCAATCAAACTTTGTCCTTAATTTGCGTTTTATGAAAGTCAACATCCAGGCCATTGTAATATCTGAAATGACCTTAACCCTTTTGTGGTACTTATGTAGTACTTCACTGTATGGTACTTTTTAGAGAGGGGCAAACAACAACAAAAACCTCTCTACCTTGACTGTCAGCATCAAATTACAAAGTTAAGAAGACAATTCAAATGGATGAATTAAATGAAACTACAGGATGTTGGAGTGTTTCTCAAATTTCTGACAGTGAAAGTCTAATTTACATTTTGATTTTGGTGAAAAGGTTTCATGCGTTTTTTTTTATTTTGAAAACCACTTTGGAAAAAGTGTTTGGCTAAAGAAGTTTGTACCTTTCCGTAAAAGTTTGCACGTGACTATGTTAATCTAAAAGATCATTGTAATTGTAGCACCATGTTTAACACCGTGCTTAAAGTCTCTAGTAATCTATTTAGTTTCCCCTGAGATGCCCTGAGAGGCCTGATGTGCTTGAGGCACAATTACCTCCACGTTAAACAGCAAATAATATTCAAAACCTGCGGGTTCAAATCTAAGAATAATAGCATAATGAAAAATTGAAAACATTTGTTCGTGACATATTAAACCCATATAAAGCACACCACTCACATCATGCATTTTTCTGTTTAGCTCTACAACTACGTTCATGCACGGACAGAAAAAAATAATGACACATTAATAGTACACTTAACATTTGTATAACTGTATTGCCTTAGTCACTTACAAACCTTCGTTGCTCCACTGCATTAGATATTTTTTTCTAATTGGCAGACAGAACAATTATGTTGGACTAGTGAAGAGAAGTTTTATTCCCTTAAAACTGCTGGGAAAATTCAAAAATGTCTAATTCTATACAAATCATAATTAAGCTTTGAGAGTTTGATGAAGAAACTAGTGGTGCTGCAAAACAAGAGGATGTTCTTAATTGAAAAGGAAAAGTTATAATTTAAACTATTCTACAAGTAGAACAAATTGATGTATGAAGAGGAATCTGCTGCAGTAGTTTGTAAAATTAGTAGGCATTGTATACATTTATTTCTACATATTTAAATTCATTTTGCATCCTTTTATTCTCTAGCTGTTACTGACAGAATCCACTTCAATTGTGTAAAAAGTACATTTCCTTTTGAATTTAGAGTAGAAGTATTAAGTGCAGTAGCATGAAATAGAATACACAATCTAAGTTCAATTGCCTTAGACTTGTACCTAAGAGCAGTACTTGAGTGAATTTCACCACTGAAACTAAGTGTGTATTAATTGCTCATTGCTTTGTAAATGAATTGGCAGCGGTAAGAGGGAGAGTCTATTTCTGTTCAGCTCACAGATGACATCCACATGGACTTAAAAAATGACTTTTCTGCTCTGTTTAACAGCTACATTCAGGCGTGCTGTTGTTAAAACAAAGACATCCTTGTTTGAGTCGTGGACTGGGACCTTGGTTGCATGTAATCTCTCTCTCTCTCTCTCTCTCTCTCTCTCTCTCTCTCTCTCTCTCTCTCTCTCTCTCTCTCTCTAAAAAAAATGCAAAAATGTGGATTTGAGCTGGGCCTTTAAGCTCCTGGCTTACAGCTTCAGTGTACTAGCCTGTCAGACAAGTCAAAAATCATAACCTTAATATCTTCAAAACTAATTAAAATTAAATCACACCATTTGCACAGTGGGTACAAATAGAGAACTGGGGTATTCACACCCAAATTGTTTTTTTTCCATGCTGTAAAGATGTTAATGTTTTCTGTAAAGATGGGCACTTTTGAATGGCTGTGTATGTGCCTTCTGTTGCCTCTGGAGCCCGCCTCTAGTGGACAATGGAGGAACTGTAGTTTTTAGAACTTAAGCATTGGCTGTATATTTCAAGACCAAAGATTGCCACTTAATTTGTATACTGTGTTGTATATTGTTTGCCAGTGCTTAACAATCAAAGACATTCATTTCTACAAATATATTTATAACTATTTAATGATGAGCAGATGTAGTTAATTATGTTAAATTCATTACTGTTGTCACTGCATAATACCTGGGTCATGCTTGCTTTCCTTGATTTGCTTCTCATGAGTATGACACATAATTAATCAACCAACAATGAGAAGCTGCTTGTTGTGGACGATCACGCACAAAAGCTAACTAAAGTAAAGAAAGTGATTTCCGAGGATAATGTGACATCAAGTGATGGTCCACGTTGGTGTTATTAAATTAGTTTATGTTTATTTGTTGGTCTGAAATATGGGAGCGAGATGGCATCATGGGATGAGAGTACGACAGAGCATTTTTTATATGATGATGAGATATTATGATATTATATTATAATCTATCTAAGCATAAGGAAAAACACAAGTTACATAAATCTCTGCCTTAACGTCTTCTCTCCTCCTGGTTTGTATTGCTCGATGTTACATCAAGGCACACCAGTCACTTCTGATTGAGAGTACGATCTGATTGGCATTAATAATCAATGGGAGACTGTCATCACTTAGCTGTCATAAAAGTGATAGTGTAAGGGCAGACAGCAGTTAAAATGCTTAACTTCCCATGCAGGCTGAAGACTTCAATCCACTCAATAAAGTTGAAAGTTGCAGTGAGACCTGGTGGTCAGACTCTTCACTGCTGATCATGAATACCTGATTTCACATGATGTAATTACTGAAAATTCATAGTGGCCTTTAAACATGACATGAGTTAAGCCTCTGCACACTTCCTTCTTCACTCGCTGCTCCCTTGTTGCATGTACACTTATTAAAGCCGGTTTGTACCCAGATGAGGTATCACTCATATCCCAAAGTAAACCCTGGAGGATCTCATTATAATGGAACCAAGAAATATAATAAAATAAAATGAAAGAACCTCCACCATTTGAATGACACCACAATCTGAAGAATTTTATTATCGCACCCCAAGACTGCAAAAGCTAATTTTTGTGCGAGTCCAACTGACTTTTTTTTACACCTGACATCTTTCGACATAATGGGTTGATAAAATTTGGGTGGAGAGCAGCTGAGTTAGGATACACTGTCCACAGCAAGTAGATACAAAGTCATCAAAAAACAGTAGTATAAAGTAAAAACATTTACTTTGGTGCTAAACGTATTGTAGACATATCATTTTGAGGCTATCATACACAAGTTGTGTATTATGGATGATTGTGTTGAATTCTTCCATTAATTAATTGAATGGCAGTTTTGATGACTCGTGACTTTTCAGAGCCAGATCATTATTATAACAAAGCTTGATAAAGTAACACTGTATGATGTGTTCTCTGTATGAAAGCCCCAAGCAGGATTTAAAGTCGCTAAAATCAAGGGAAACCAGTGAGGCACCCACTCTCACTTATTTCATCTGCCAAATGAGGTGATTACCCACATTTGGCAGATGGCAGGTGCTAACCCTGCTTTTAACGTTATTTCCCATTCGCCCTCCATATGTATCAAATGCACTTGGTTTATCAGTGGCCAATCTAGTCAGAATGCAACCCTGTGGGTCTCACCAGCATCTTGCTGTCTTGTAGTGTAATGTTTTTGTTAAAGCCAGATGACTTAGTGCAAAGTCTACCTATGGTGATGGTCAGATGTTGTGGTTAGGTTAACAGACACAGGACTTTTAACAATATTAGATTTAGTTCCTGTTTGAAATACGTGATCAGGTTAATAATAAAGGTACATAAGGTTGTTCCATCTTACCTGCTGCATTAGTGATGCTTCTGGCATGTGTATGTTTGTGCCAATTTAAACTCAACTGAACCTTTTCTGAGTGGTTTTGTTGCCTTTACACAACCAAACTGCAGGTACTTAGTAGGCAGCAATACCTATGTTTAAATGGTTGTTGCATCCAAAAGTCCTAAAAGTCTAAATGTTTGTCAGAAAGGATCATTATTTAAATGTAAAAGGATGTTTTTTATTGATTATTATTAGATTAGAAGCTGTATTTTGAAAGTCAAACAGTATGTTAATATGTATTAGGTCTCTCTTGACCTCTGGGCGCTCTTTGTGCACACTTTCTCTTCAGTGGTATCAGGACTGTCATATCTTAAGCCCTGGACTTAAGACAAAGCAGCTGTATTTGACAAAAAAATTGAGTGAGAATGTGTTTTGAAATATAACCAACAAAAAATCACTAAAAGGATACCATTTACTGCGGCATGGTCAAGATGTGACCTTCAACCTGTATGACATTACATCATGAGCTCTTAGAATGGCATAACCTATTAAGCTCATCATCTCTGATATGACAGATGTCAGGGGGGGATTAAGTCTGCACATTTCCTTTGAGTACCCTTGCAAGAGTAGAGCATAGATCTGTAAACATAAAAACAGCTTCTTTCCAGGTCTGCAGTGGAGTGTCATTGCTGTAAACCCCAGTACATTGGGACAGCCAGGCAGCTAAACAGTTAAAAAAACTAACTTGCTAAAGTGCCATCAAAGGATTCAGACGGAGGAAAAGAAAATCAATATGTGGGCATTTATCCATTTTAAAAGTTTAGCTTTTTGATTGAAGAAACAGCTCAGGAGACACTGGGTATATCACTAATGAAGCCAATTAAAACTTTTCATCAAAGTCTCCAAAGGGCTTTGATACTGAGATAGATGAGTCAAACTATGAGTTAGATATTCCTAGAATAAATTACCGTCCTTGTGTTTCTGACCTAAAGAGAATATGCAGCTTATTTTTGCTGTGAATTGAACATTAAAAGTGAACAAACAATAAACATATGTTATCCCTATGGAGCCGATCCTCTGGGAGGCCGAGGCTAATTGCCTTTAGAGTTTTACCTCTCGGGGACAGATGTAAAAGCCCTGGGAGTTGGTAGAAAATCTGTCTGTGAAACGGAAGGGTTTGTAATTGGCTTTAGAAATATTCCCTCTGTTTCCTGCTGAGAATGCTCTGACATGTGATCATCAATCAAAAAGTCATAATAAGCGCGGTCATCAGGATGTGTGTCTTGCTTTTCAGCCTGAAGCAATTTCCTGCACCTTTTTGTGGCTTTCATTAATGCTCATTAAAGGCTTTGGATAAGCTGTGATGAGAAAAGATTGAAACCATTTCACCCTGCTGTATCCTTGAGAAAATAAGTGAGTCAAATATTTTTTATTATAATTATGAAAAATGTTGTTAATAATTGTCACAGCTACAATTTTACACTAGTAGAAAAATAAGAAGAATTTAAATGGTATGTGTTTTTTTTTAGAGGCTGTTATACTCACAAAAATCATTCTCACATGAACCAGCCCTGCACTGCTAAAACTATAATTGTGACTTCTGTATGCAAATTCTTGTTATCACGGTTTAAGCTGTGCTCAGGCTTGTAAAGCTGCATCATAGCTGTGAGTATGTCATGTCTTAAATGCGTAAAGACTGTTGGTATTTAATAAACGTGTGAATGCAGGGTAACTTAATGGGAACTGAATGTCCTTACTTTCAGTCCTGTTAGGCGTAATGTGTGTAAAACTACATTTCACAGTTGTACTGTCACAAATTAGCAGCCTTGTACTTGCCATTTTTCTCTGTTCTGGTTTTGTACTATCTGCAAATTTGTGTCTGTGTTTTTTATGTTGGGACAAAGTTTAATTTAGCTTGAATCCAGACCAATTAGTGGAAAAGGATGACACAGCAAGCATAATGCCAACATGTTTAAAATGGGACGTTTATTTTAATGGCTTATATAAATAATCATCATCATCATCATCATCATCATCATCATCATCATCATTAATCCTGCACTTAAGGGGCATTTTGTCATAGTCAATCAGATATCCTTATGTGTCATTACAATGTATCAGCTATTCTAGATCTATCGATCTTAGGTAATGTGTTGGATAGTTATCTTGTTATTCCAACCTCTTATGTGTTTAAAAAATACAAAATCTAGTATTTAAGCACGACCATTCACGCACCATCAATCACACCATGTCTGTTAACATTATATCTTTTTTCAGATTAAGATTTGCTAAATGTATATCACCTGTGTGTCCTAGATCTAGATGCATATACACAAAAAAGAGAATAATTACTTAGACTAGATTCTCTCTCACTTTTCTGTGAGTGAATGTACTAGTAAACTGTGTGACTGGATAGCAAAAACATAAACAGGTGTGGTGAAGTGCTTCAGTCCCTGAGGGGCCCTTGGAGGTTACAAACAGCCCTAACAGTGTTTGTGTTTACTGCTGCTCCACTGGACATCTCAATGGTCATCCACATAACTGTAAGACATTTTTAGCTTTTTTTTTTATTAAAAGCAACTCTTTCATATACACAAACATTATTTTTTTATATGTACATAATACATATATGTATAATGTATATAAATTTGGTTTGTTAAACTATTTTGTTTATATCCCAAATGAACAACGTCTGCAGGCTGTTGGTAAGAAAAAGAAAACTTTTTAAGCTGTCCTGCTGTACAATAAAGATCCCCCTCTTCAACCTTCATAACAGAGAGATACAGCCAAATTGATAATTAAAGCTTAATTATTATGGTTCATGCTCAAGGAAATCACATTTATTTCTCAAATCACATCATACAGTGAGGGTTGTAACTAGACTGATTAGGAAGCTGAACAGGAATATTTTTCCATGGTAATCATTGGAGCCAGTGTTTGTCCTCATTTTCTGCCCTAGCATGATAAACTTCTCTCTGAGGCTACCAGCTTTCATTTCTTAACTGAGACTTCACTGATCTGAAATAGTGTTGACAAGATGTAACAGGGGTTGATCAGGACCTCACTTACTGTATGTGACCGGTACATGGACAATCCATGCTGCTCATTATTTTTAATTAGTTTATTTTCCGTCTGTTACCAGCAGTTTTAGCTTTTCTGTAATGAAACTGCTTGTGTTGCCAATGACATTAAGGCCATGTCCTCAAACTAGAGGTCTACATCATTTGCATTGCAGCAGGTTATATCAGGACAAAACAGTCCTCAGATTGTCACAACTGAAGTGTCCCAGTTGTGCTGGTGAGCTTCATACAGAACTCACAGCTCGACAATGACTACTCATCTGTAATGAGGCGCAGTTATTAAATACTTGCCAATAATCTGCCTCCAAAAACATCTGCAGACAAAAGCCTTGTTTCTGTGGCACAGTCAGATAATGGAAGACTGTGAGCCAAAAATATAACTTTGAATAATCTAGTGCAGAGTAGCAGGGTGCTTGTTTTAAGCTTGCCACTTGTTTTGTTTTTTTACAAACAAAAACAGATCAGTGGTTCATTCATTATTTCAATTTTACTCAAACAGAGCATCACACAAATGACTGAAGCATTGATGACTAATAAAAACTGTCTATTTTTGATAATAGGGCGTAGAAAACAGTCTTAAACATCATTTTTTGACAAGGCCAGCTGTGCTGCAAAAGAGGACAACTTTAAGCTCACTGGGAGCAAGAAGTGTTGATCCCATGAATGTTGAATGAAGTGATCTTCAAAGACATGTTCATGGTAGTAAATACACACTCAGTCTATCCAAATATTGGTGATCAAATATCTTTAATACTTGCATCTGCTCAACACTTTACTGTACATCAACACATACAACAAACCCAAGGCTTAAATGCTGTTTGAAGGGTAGGCATTAGCAGATCTTAAAGGTACTTCTGCACTACTTCTCTAGAAATTAGGGATGTCAACAATTAATTGAGTATCGATTAATTGATTATTAAAAACTTACTCAAACACATTTTTTTGTTTCAATTTTATATCATGTGGAACAAACATCCTGTGGTCCTATATTGCAAGTTTAAAACATGTTTCGATGTGAATTGGCGGACTAAAGGCGTTGTGCACAGCGGAGACGCTCAGCTTGGGGCTGCGGCTGAGTGACAGATCTCCATGAGCGCTTTTATTCTCTGCTGCTGGACTGATTATGACTCGGTTGCGCTCCTGGCTGACACCTGACCATGTACACATGCTTATTTTTCCCCAAAAGAACGAGTAGACAGAAAACTGGACACTGAGTCTAAAATATGATTCTGTTCACTTCCCATGTTGTAGTCTGAGCTAGAGCTGTAGTCGGGCCTTAAAAGTTAGACCCGACCCGACCCGAGCTCGACAGAATTCAGCCCGAACCCGTCCGAACCGGAATGACCAAGATTTTTTTTATAGCCCGAACCCGTTTACAGCCTGACTGACCTGACATTATTTATTACTGATCTGGCAAATTTGGCAAGTTTTGGGTAGGATGGTCTGTTGATCTTCCACCAGCCAAGAACATCGGTTTCATCTTCCATGACAGTCGTTTTAATGTACCGAGATACCTCGTCGTCTTCCCAGTCAGCTCGCTGTACATTTTCCCACTCCTCAAAAGTCGTTCTTTTTACCGGAGGATGAGCGTGCTCGTCTCTGGAGAGCTCTGCGTCTCAAGTCTCCACATCTCGTCGTGCACCTGCAGTGCCATGCACAGCTTGCAGAAGAGTGTGGACATGAACATGTACGGCCTCCCTGTCTGAGTGTGACAACATTCTCAGCTGGTTAAATTTTGGCCAGAGGAATGATGCGATCTTATAGAGGTCCTGTATTATCACTTTATGCGCGAGCCAGGGCTCGTGCCGTTGACGCAAGGCTGCTTGCTGAGGGGAGTCCAGATTCACCTGACCGCTTATTTACCGCGCAAGCCCGAGCCCGGCCCGAGCCCAGCCCGAGCCCATGTAAAATGATAGAAATTATGACCGAAATGTATTTGGACAAATATCTTCAGCTCTAGTCTGAGCCTTCACTTTTATGACTGTATGTCGGCGGAGATTTTGAGCCTGCTCCACGTGTTGATATTCAGCGTGTTTAACATTTTGAAAACCTCAATACAATCCGTAGCTATTCAATACAGTCAGTTATATACATTGTGTCGTGAAGGAAAATTTAATTCAGGGGAAAAAACCCATTTGGCATTGTTTTTGACATGGAAAATTTACGTTATTTTTTATGATTAATTGATGATTGATCATTAACATTTCCAAAGATCTATCACGGAAAATACTTGAAATGTACATCCCTACTAGAAATACAAGACTACAGTTTATCGACGCTTACATTTCATCCAATACCTGTACCTGCAATTCAGTTAGCATACTCATTGTTAGCCTCCCACAACATTTGATTTTACTTGTTAAGAAATAAGACCAAACTTTTCATTGTGTCTCTCCTTTACACAACTAGCCATCAAACACCTGTGGTGGGTAAAGTAAATGGAGTCTGCATACCCTGTGACAGTTATCCTCGCCTAGAGCCTTTACCAGATCCACCATTATCTCTTTGTCCCCGGTAGGCTGACGTTGTTCATTTAATCACCTGACAAATAAGTAGTCGCAGCGACTGGAAAACAGATTATAAGAGTTTAGCCAGACCTCGTCATTATGTGCAGTGGCAAACTTTAATGGAGCAGACTAAATGTGACTCAAACAAGCTGCAGGGATGATGTGTTCTCTTCCATTCTTCTCTCTGCACCTGATGCTCTCTCAGGTATCTAAATGCGACCAAGATTGATCAAACAACAATCTTATTATCCCAGAATTTCCTTTGGGATTTATAAAGTTTTACTTTTGTTACCTTATCTTTGTCGGTGTAACCATATAACAGCCTTTACTATTCAACTCTGCAGTGTAGGTGCCAGTGATTTGTATCTATATGTGTCAGAGTATATTCTTGGTAAAATATTTTATTTTGAGACACAGCAGTTACTGAAAGTCTAATTTTATTGACGTCCTTACTAATACGTTTCTGACAGCACCCTAAAGGCAGCATCATCATTCATCCTTTAGTTTAAACTTTTGCTAAATATAGTCAGTCTATGATAATTTCAGTTCACTTCAAAAGAATTACTGTTCACAAAGTTAAAAAGATTCAGGGAAAATGATGGGTTCATGAGATGTGGAGAATTAACGCCTCTTGGTACAAGAACACTCCCAGTACTACAGATGGCCAGCCTTCTCCTGGCTCTCTCTGTGGAGTCTACCCCTCTGGCTGAGGAGACACAACGATTAGCCTCAGCTGCTAAAGTCACACTCGATGGGTGGAGGGAGAGAAAAGAATGCAAATTGGATGAAGACGACAGCTTCTTGTAAAAGGCTTGACCCTCAGAACAAATTCCACTTGAGCTACTCGACAACAAAGACAGAAAAAAAGCCTCATAGGAAAAAGGTAACCAATAAAATAATGACAATCAATACTACTGATACAACCATTACAATTAATTAGTTAATTGGTCGATAAAGGGAAAACAATCTGACATCTTCTACATTATTGATAACACTATGAAATAATTTATGCAAATGAAAGAAACTTTATATATTTACTTTCAGTGCTGTACAAAAGTTAGATTTGTATTTGTTTTTGTATAAATTGTTTTTCCGCACCTTATATTCCCTTACACATCAGTAATGGAAATATAATTTATCTAATTCCACTGCAGTCATCACCTTGAAACTGTCAGTTATTTTGCCTATATAGTAATACCAACCTGAAATCCTAATTTGTGTAAAATAACACACCCTAGCAGAGATAGGCAAACAAAATTGTTAAAGCCATAGTAAGAATTTTTCGCTTTGTGTCAATCTAGGTGTCTCTTGCAGACAAAGAGGTGTCTCCTCTCTGTTTGCTTATTTCGTTTTGTATTTGAGTAAAAAGAGCTGCCTGACAAATAAAAAATCTAAGTCCACTTCCTTTTTACAATCAAATGTATGAGTCATGGAGAAACTTAGCTGCAGAAAATAATACAAAAATACAAAATACAAATGGAGGCAGTTCTTGTTTGACACCTACCCCACCAGTGTTTGCAGGCATTACAAAGCAGGTGGTCTTGTTTGCTTTTGTAGCTAATAAAGAGGCATCAACATTAATTTCAGTCTGTTTCATAACCAGATAAAAACTCCTCACAGTAGCTTTAAGATTTTAAATTGTTTTTGCACCTTAGGGAAATGCACTCTTGACCGGTAAATCCTGCAAATCTGCAGAATGAGTTTCTTAACGTTATATTCTTGGGTATGTAGCTGTTTATGTTAGTGGTATGGTAACTGAAGAAAGGAAAACGTTACATTTTTTTTGTGTATTCTGTATTTTACAGTCAGGTTAAATTGTTAACAAGAGCTTCATAAAGGAGAATTGATTTCATGTTAAATTCCCAGAATGGCAAACTGAAAAAGTAAATATTAATCACAAGAACTAGCCTTTTAAATATTTTAAAAACCACAATATGTTCAATTCTGATTATTAATTTTCCCAACCACACAGCAGAACTGCAAAGAGATCCAATTATCTGCATTAGTACATTACTAAAGAAAGGATTTAATATGACAAGGCTGACACTGGTGTGAAAGCATGGCTCTCACACACAGCATACACCCAACAGACTGTACGTATGGCCGCAAGAAATTCTACTAATTGGCATGCCACCTTTGACCTGCCTACGCTCAGTGTTTGAAGTGGAGATTTAAATACTTCAAAGTCTTTTCATCATAAAGTGTTAACATTATTTGGATCACTCTGTATGTTGCCCACCATTTTCCAAGTATCTTTAACTCATTTACAGCTCAGAATATCAAGGACACAGCAGAGGGCTTCCTCCCAGCTATGGTATTGATCTACGTGTAAGCAGAGACAACATTAAATGAATCTAGTGAGGCAGTTATCTGTGTGGCAATGACTACGTCCTGAGCAGCAGAGGTGATTTGTATTCCAATATGATAAATGTCGCCCACAGAAAGTTTACGGGTCTTTAGATTAATCAAAGGCTGGGTCAATACTGGAACTACAAGCATGTTGTTCAGACTTGGTATAAAAAAAAGTAATGACAATGATAAAATGAAATAAATGAGGCTTAAAATGATCACAGTAGCATATGTATTTAACAGCAAACTCAAATCAACCTCGAGTGTAAACATTTTTATCTTAAGCATGTAGTTGCATCAGCGTTCACCTCTATGTTAGCATCACATGCTTTGTAAAACATGTTACTTTTAAACACAGAGAAGCATAAATATGGACCTAGCTTTCTCGATTATTTTCATCAATTCATCTGCAGGCGCCCATTTTCTTTGCTGAACCCTTAAAGCCTATCAAATCATCAGTCCATGTGGTTGCCATTGAAACCAGAAGGACAAACAGCCTCTTCACAGCTCAGTTATTACATGGTTTTACTCCAGCTGAAGTTCCAGTATTTTTATTTTATGTTTTGTATCTTTTCGGGCAGGTTACAGCAGATTGATTGTTGCTGACCGCCTGCTGCTGTAGGCCTGTTTGTCTCCCACTGCAGCTGTTATTATTGTCAGTCATATTTCTTTAGTTATTGTAGTTATTTCTTCTCCCATCTCTGTTGGTATTATACTTATTGTTATTAGTGGGTTTGATCTGCTTCTCTGTCTGTCCCTCTGTTTCTCTCTCCTTGTGTGTGTGTGTGTGTGTGTGTGTGTGTGTGTGTGTGTGTGTGTGTGTGTGTGTGTGTGTGTGTGTGTGTGTGTGTGTGTGTGTGTGTGTGTGTGTGTGCGTGTGTGTGCGTGCGTGCATGCATGCGTGTTAGTCCCACATTGAATTCCACCTGTAAACTGCTATTCTCTCCATGCTAAGCAGATCTAGGCACTCCTCCAGTCATCTAAGCTATGACGCATAAAAAAAGTTTGCCTGCTTTTGGTACTTCTAGTATCAGTCCTTCAAGTGAGAGACACCCTGATGCCCGAAGGCTTGTGATGATGGAGCTAGTTTTATTTTTGGGCTTACTGCCCAAAATGTAAACAGGGGACAGGAGGAAAGGCATTACAATCCCATTTCCAGAACAAATGTTGGGAGGCTGTGTAAAACATTGATAAAAAACAGATGTTGATGGCCTGCAAATCAATTTAATTGAACGTATTGCAAAGACAACACATCAAATGTTGAAACTGAAAAAATGTATTAAAATGTGAAAGATATGGGCTTATTTCAAATTGAATGACAACAATACATTTAAAAAAAGTTTGGACAGGAACAACAGAACTCTGAAAAAGTTGTGCAGTGCTAAAAACACACCCAGAGGGAAATCTCACAACCACTAAGTTTAGAGGCGACAGGTTATTAACATGACTAGATGTAAAAAAGGCATTCCAGAGAAGCCACTCTGTGAGAGACTTCATGAGCAAGTATTTCAGCATAATGTTCCCCCAATATAGGATTGCAAAGAATTGAGGGATTTCTTCATCTACCATACATGATATCATTAAAAAGATTCAGAGAACCTGGAGAGATAATCTCTGTAACAAAGAGACAAAGCTGATAACACTGGATGGTCGTGGTTATACATTGAACACTTGGGGCCCTAATAGCCTTGGCCTGATGAGACATTGAGACCACTAGACTTCTGAAGGTGTGCTGCTGTATCTGGCACCAAGAAGTAAGCGGCAGATCCTTTCAGCCCTGTAAATTGCAAGGTGGGATTGGACTTGGTTGTCCTTCACATCCCACAGATGCTCCATTGGATTGGATCTGAGTAACAGAGCCACCAATTTGACACTATCGTGTTTTTCTACAGGCCACCTTATTCCGTTGCTCAGTGCTCATGTTTTGATGCCCTGACTGGGCACCCTGACTGGTCCACAGCTATGTAGCCTGTTACCCAAGAGACTGCGATGCTGTGTGTTCTGACGTCTTTATATTATAGCCAACATGAACTTTTTCACTTCTGTTGGATTTGACCACACAGGCTACCCCTCACTCCCCATGCACATCATTAAGCCTAAGCCACTCACGACTCAGTCACAAGTTCACTGGTTTTCCTTCTTGGGACCGCTTTTGGTAGCTACTGATCAATGCAGACTGGGTACTTCCCACAAGAGATGCAGTTTTGAAGATGCTCTGATACAGTCATCTTAAAAATAGGTAATATTTAAGTCATAAATCATATAAATAATTCCTTTTTCCAGGGAAGATGTTGCATATTTGAGCAAGACAATGCCAAACCCTATTTTGCACATATTACCACAGCATGGATCTGTAAGTCTGGGTGCTAAACTGGCATTCCTACACTTTGCACCATTTTCAATTAAATCTAGATTTTAAATGGTTCTCAAACCATCAAAATCAGTTTTATTATCATTTTACACAGCCTCCCACTTTTTTGAGATCTCTGTCACAATGACATGCACTCCTGACCATAAAGACTTAACTTCTAAACATTCAGATAGCAAATGAGGTAATGAGCTGCAATAGCAACAAATGTGCCAACACATATCAGAAGCATTTACAGACATCTTTGTGAGCCTGACAGGAGCCACACAAGCTTTGCATAAAATCATGTTGATTATGTATCTAACACATTTGGATAAACTAATACCAGATCTTCAAATAAAGGCCCATCGTGAGGTGGGAAGAGTTATCTTAAGGTCACAACCCCAAGCCTCTTGAGTAGAAGTGTGCATCTTATGGGCACTGAATTATATTTATTTATAAATGCAAAAAAATGGTGCCCTGCTAAAAAGTTGCAGGTTAAAAAGACCCCATACTGCTAATGCAAAGAAGCAGGCCCTGCACCGTTTGTTTCTTTCTTTTCTTCTCATTATGGAAAGCAGTTGTGCACATGTTAAAAAAAGACTTGTTTTTTAGCCTGGATTTTTAGAATTAGCTCCTTATTTTTAATCATTCAAGTATTCAAGCCAAATCCCAGACCTTATTTCTTGAAAGTTGTCTTTTCATTTAAAATCAATTATCCAAATGTTGCTGCAGGCTAGTGCTGTTGTGCTTTGGTATATAGAAGGAAAACAACATGTTGCCCTAGAACAATGTTGTAGATTGTATTGGAATTTCCAACAGTTTAAAGTCTCTTGATGAAGGAAATGTTTCATCCCTTGATCCTCTTTGCAAACCTACTTATTCCTGATCAGGCTGTCAGTGAGGCTGTCCTAGCATGCACCCAGCAGAAGGAAAGGAAACAGTCTGGAGCGTCTGGCTGTGACAGAGCAGTGCTTACCAATGAACCATCATGCTGTCCTAAGAAATCCTCCAGTTTTGTCTCATGATAGCGTCTGTTAAAGAGCGCCTCCCTGCTATGCGGCCGCATAAATACGCGTATCCTTTGATTCCACCTTGTCTTTCTCAGAACATGAAAACATGAAAACAAGTTGTGTCTGTTTGTTGACAAAAGGTTGCAGATGATAATAAAATAGTTCAAGTAATGATGCAGTGGAAAAACATATCAATTATTTCATCCATTGAGGATGGGCATTGCAAAAAGTCACTGAAATGAAGAATTCTCTTTGAAAGAACCATACATTTAATTAACTTGCCTATGCTTGCTACAAAGATGTGCCTGATGCATTTCCTACCACAATACTGCACATGTATTAGCTGTATGACTCTTTCTACCAGTAACAATTACTTTCCCCTTATTTGTCAAGCACAAGCAATGCCACATTAGTGTGGGTGCAACATTTGTTACTTCACTTTTACCATTCAGAGCTCTCTCTACTTTAATCTTTGATGGTTAGACAGGAGGGGTTATTGCTGTCATTTGCCCATTTGTTTCTTTAGTTAATATCACTGTAAACTTTTATTAACAAGCATCATTAAAATACAAAACTTCAAGGCATAAAAGATTTAATGTAGCATGAAATAATGCTTCAGAGGCTGCCATACTGTCAAGCAGCAACCTCTGAGAGAGACATGATTTCAATCTGGAAGGGCCAACAGTTCTAGTTCTTTAAGTGACCACTTGAGGCTCCCTCTTAAAGCCCATCAAGTCCTTTGATGACTGTATAAAACATGGATGTAGTCCCAGGGATGTCACCCATTGGTCAATGAAGAACCCTTAAGGTGGCAGTCCTCATGTTGGAAATACTAACTCTCACTCTCAGATAAGTTAGAAGAAGAGGAGAAGTTTTGGCACTTCTGCATTGGCTTCATTGTTCAACACTGGAGGTTGGTGCATGGGTTGTGCTGCTTAGAGTGTTGATGGATATCAACAGCTGTGAAAGGTTTCAGCTGATTTAAACCATTTCACTTAATCCTTTGCCATATTTGTGTTCTTGGTAAAAGTCAAAATTAGCTGTTAAGTCCAATTGATGAGCAAGTCCAGTTTGATCAGTTAGTATCAGCACTGCAGGGATTTATGTCTCAGTTACGAGTCTACCTGTTAGAAAGTGACTTTCAACTAATGAATTGGTCTTAAGTCTAAGATGATTTAAAGAAACAGGGTCTGGCTGTGACTCGTGGTCAAAAGGGGTGACTGTAAATAATGTTACTCCTGACTATTGCTGCTAATTGTAGCTCCAATAAAGCTCAGTTAACTTAATGGACACGTCTTTTTTTCTGACAAATTCTTAAGAATAAAAGTACCCTGCTGTTATGTTGTGAAATACCTTTATTTTAAAACAGACTTGTCAGGTCATGGCATGTTTTCAGCTGTAACTTAACCCAACTCAAACAGTATAATGAAGTAGTCTAGAGGTCTAAAAATACAAACAGTGAAGCAGGAGAGAAATGGAAATAAAGATCAGACAGATTTAGTTAGAAGGTACATCTTATTGAGAACTGAACACACAGTGGCTTATCAAATCATCTTTCTGTGGTCTAAGGCATACAGGCTTGTTTGAGGGAGAGAAAAGGGGTCTTGGCAAGTGAACATGCAATTACAGGCTGAACCCTTCCTATTTGGTAGTAGGGGAGAACGGGGTTGGTTGTCACATGGGTTGGTTGGCACACTCATTATATCTCGCCACCAGAGGGCACTGTCTCTCAAATTGGGGTATGGACATTTCCAGAATTAGGATCAGAGCTCACCTACATAGTATTATCTGAAGTAAGACAGTTGAACTTCAGGTAAGAGGACTTTTTGTGTTTTTCATGTCAAATTGTAAATATTCAGCTCCTCAGTATTTTTCTTCTAGGCTTTTAAACGATGGGTTTATAACAAAACAAGTGTTACCCTTACAAAGTGTGAGGGGAAAGCTATAGTTTAGATTTTTATTCATCACATTCTCTTTGGGGTTGATTGTCACATGTAACAACCTACCCCTATGTTGGCATAATCATGCATGGTGAAATTAGTTGGAGTGCGCAGACCCTACATTTGCCATCACTGTAACTCAGACAGTGACTGCATGTAGCCTAGTTGAGTCGGCCATTATTGTTCGGCCTATTTGTTTTGTTCTTTATGTTGTTATATAGGCTGGCCAAAAGATGTGTTTCCTGTTCATGTTCCTGGCTCATTTTATGTTAAAATGCATTAAGTTATGTAGGCCTATCACTTGTTAGTGCAATTAAACTTTCAAATTTAGTTCTGCCTTCTTGCTTTTTTTAAAAGATTTGTCCCATTGAAATACCATTGTGACAACCAACCCCATAGTGTGTGACAACCATCCCCGTGATGGGGTTGGTTGTCAAAATGTGTCAGAGTGTCTTTGATAGTTAATTGCCTCTTTGTTACAATGAGTTGGAAAATGAGAGGGATACACATTTCAAGCCAACACCTTAAGCTTCAATTTAATGTAGCAATGACAATTGAAAGGTGTTTTGATGATGAGGAATCATCAAAACAGTAAAAAGTGTGACAACAAACCCCATTCTCCCCTCCTGCAATAAAATACCTTTACTGGAAACAACAAAGACAGTGCTGTGATATGAGTTTTGGACCATATCGCCCACCCTTAAAGTGGAGTACTGTCTCAGAGTTCTGATGCATGGAGTATGCTGCTTACTGTAACCTGTTCTGCCCTGCTTATACCCATGTAAAGAGGCTAAAAGCATGGAGAGAGGAGGCATCCAGTCTCTGTGCTCAAGAGGCTCAGTGATGCACGAGGACTGCTGTGTCGTTTCCCGGATTACAGGAAACAAGGACAGGCCGCACTTTGTTTGTGTAGAGAGCAGTGTGTTGGACAGGCAGCAGAGTGGTAACGGGCTGCCTCAGGAGACTCTGCTGTTACCTACAGCTCCCGTCAAATGTCTGAGTGTGAACACTGTGACACAGTCTGCTGCGTACTGGGAGTGAGAACTCAAAATGCAGAATTTATGAACCTACCCTCTTTTGCTTGTTCACTTAACAGTTCAAACTAGAGAGATGAGGCCCGGGCTGAATAGCACATAAGCCCATTCTTTAACTATGTCCTTTGTGTCTTTGCTTAACTGAGCTCTCTTTGCTATTTCTCGTACCTTTGCTTCCTGCAGTCTTTAAGTTAGAGCTTCAGTTACTTTAAAAAGCAGAAATATGTGACATCTAAAATAAAGAAGAATTTACAGACTGAAAACCCCTTTTGTATGAGGGATTATACTATGAAATATCACTTTGTTTCCATTTAAATTCAAAATCTGAATCACAGTTTAATTCTCGAAGATGCTTTCTTCTCTGACAGTTTCTAAACACGTAACACTTCCTTCCTCTATTACTGTTAATGTGGCTTCAGATTCAACTCTGGATTATGTTTGCAGATTAAACCACCAAGGGACAAATCTGTTGTTTCAAAGAGGTGGAGAACCCCAGTCTGGTGGCAAGCTTTGTTTGGGGTGGGATAAGAACCAGTTGCTTCTTAATAAAAGCAATTTCAAACAAGCAGCTGGTCACATCTGTCAACATCTGCAGCCCAGTAGTTTCAGAAGTTTAATCTGGAGCAGATAAATCCCCTGTCTTGCTGCCCATGATCAGCTAATCCATCTTATGTTTGGGCTGGTTTTTCTGGACAAATTGGTTTGGGTCACCACTTTGAAGATTTCCCTCCCCAGATTACCAGTGATCCACAAAGCACAGCGATGTTGCGTACAAGCTGATGAACATCAAGTAGAGCCTTTGTTGGACCACATGTACGTTTTACTTTGAAGGAACAGAATACAGTACAATAAAACAAATATAAACAGATGCATTCAAAAAGTAAAATTATATAACTTTATTTTGACATGATCACTTACAAAGTTTAAGAAACAAATGCAAAATATGAATTGGTATGTGGACTATTTTAATGAATGAAACAAATGAATTACTTGCCCAGTTTTAAGACTGCAATGAGGGTAATCCAGCTCCCCCCCATCCTCCTTGAAGTTTTAAAGAACCCATATTGAAGGTTTGATCCAAATGAAATCCCAACATGCATTATGTGCTGTAATCCTTTTTTTTCTTTGAACAAACCATTTTTTCCTTTTCATCCCATCAGAGTTGATCAGATTATGTTTGAACCACCGGGCCCTGGGGTGAGGATCTGCAGATTATTTTGGACAGCAGGTAGGGGAAAGTGAAAATACCCTGAACTGTCTGATAGTACAAGAGGGCAAACATAGACTTTTGTTTTTAAGAAACTAAAGTGATTCTGTGAAAACAAAGGACTGAACATGTATTAGAATAAAGCCATTACCGGCTGACTTTGTGCCTCTGGCCTCAGTAAATTAACACAGAACAAAGTGAAAGGCTAGTTTCAGAGAAGAGCTTAATAACAAACCGGCTCACCTTCCATCATGCCATTACAGAGTCCAGAGAGAGCTTATGTAGTTATGGAGCATCGTCAGCATCTGCCTTATTCCCTTAAGGTGCAAAAATGAGTGTATTAGGCGCTCATTTGTGCCACCAGCTATCAGACAGCACTGGGCTTTGTGCCTGACTGCTGAAGCAGGGAGTTTGCTCTGTCTATATGAACTGTCTTAGTTTTCTCACATTTGCGTGCTTTGAACTCTTCAGAATATGCCTGAAGAGTGTATGTTTCATAATTTTTAATATGAAATGATTCAAAAGAGAGAATATATGAGAAATAAAAAATGATCAGAGCAATGTGTTAAAGAAGTTTTTCGGCATTGTAAGCAATTTAGTGCCTCAGTTTACTCAGAACAATATGATTAGTTTCAAAGTGTCAAAACCCTCAAGTGGCTGCAGGATTAGTGAGTGATCTTCAGTCAACACCATTTTCTTTTACAAACCCTCACCACGTGCTTTGATGCTGAAACTTCAGCCAACCTCAAGTCCTAGTCACGTTAGATCAATGATTTATACAGGTGTGCAGAAAGCAGACAGCCCAAATAACCTGCAAGTGTTAATTTATCCAGTGTTTCTGCAAAATCTGTAGTGATTTTGAGCTGCGAAGAATGTTCACTTCCATCCACACCTTCCTAACCTCTGGTGTGAGACCAGGCGGAGGATGTGAGAAAAATTGACAAATTACACCTAACTGTGTTCTTGGTAGATGTGAGCAGAGTTTGTTTTGCCAGCTGATTTTCAAACACACATCTCCTCTGCTTATTTTGTGTTAGCTCACTGCTGCATGACTGTAAATGAAGACAAAAAAACTCCAGAAAGGACAATCCATAGTCGTCTCCAGAAAAAATTGCTCATACAATCATTAAATGCTCGAATGCTTTATCTTATTTTTCTCCTTTCCTCAAGGAAGTGTTCCTGATTTTCATTAAAAGAGGTTTTTCAGTGTTCATTTTTCCGATGAAATCAATCATAAACTGTAAGCACAAGATCCACCTTGGGATTAAATTTATAGTCAGACTGTGATATGGAGCAGCAGAGGTGTCACAAATGGAGTTGGAAATCTATTTTCCAGACATTGATTCACCTCTTCTCTCGCTCTCAGAAACTTCACAGCTTTGCACATCAAAATATTTGCATCCACACAAGAGCTGTGACAATGTGTGCCATGCAAATTGAATTAAATGTTCTCTGTTTGGACAGCATGCAGTATGTAGAGAAACTAAAGATGTGTGTCAAAGTTAAGTTTTCAGGAAATAACTACTTTATGATTGTGGATTTTTTCACAGGTAGATGTGGGCTTGGTGAGTCAAGACACGGTTCAAAGTGTTAATGTAGTCAAAAGAAAGAAAAGAAACTGACAGTCAGAGGTGCTGCAGGTGTGTAGGTTTGATGCTGTCTGAATTTTGAGCTTTTGAGGTGTTCTTGACACCATACAAGCTTGAAATAGGATGCAAGAATTTTTCTCTTTCCTTATTTTTTCTTTCAGTTGTGGATGTTGTGATGTCCTGCTTCTCTCCGAGAACAGTTGGAGTGCTAGATCTCCCTGTGGTGGAAGGGGCAGGGGTCCTCCTGCATCAGTTGCAACACCTGTTTTAAGCAGATCTTATTTAAATTGTCTGACAAAAATGTATCCAGCCTACCCTGAATGTTACAAATGCGCTGTACAAGAAGGGACAAAGCAGATTCTTTCTGCTCAGGAGAGACTCAGGTCTTTTGGTGTGGAGGGGGCTCTTCTGAAGTCCTTCTTTGACTCTGTGGTCAGCTATCTTCTTTGGAGTGGTCTGCTGGGGAAGTAGCATCTCTGCTGCTGACAGGAAGAAGAGGAACAGACTGGTGAAGAAGGCCAGCTCTGTCCTGGGCTGCCCACTGGACCCTGTGGAGATGGTGGCTGACAGGAGGATGATAGCAAAGCTATCTTCTCTGATGGACAACACGTCACACCCCCTCCAGGAGACCATAACAACACTAAGTAGCTCGTTCAGTGACAGACTTCTTCACCCGCGGTGTCTCACAGAGAGATATCGCAGGTCTTTTCTTCCTGCAGTGGTCAGACTATAACCAATAATATATATATGTTGTAAGATATACTTATTTTTTTTACATCTTAAATTTTAATTTTAATTGCTAATAACTTTTTAATAATTCTCGGCCCGTGTGGGACGAGAATTATTCTCTCTCTCTCTCTTACATAGTATATAACATTAAACAAGGGATATAAATAGCATACAATTAACATAATGGAAAACTAGTCAATTCAGTTCACAACGTTTGACACTGCAACTATCATCACCACCGCTCATGGTTTAAGTTTATTTGTAGCGACCGGTAACTTAAAGTTTCTCTCCTCTGCTCTAGCCTTATCAGGCTAACCAAAACTAGCGTTTTAGCCACCTTGTTTCGATGCAAACAGAAACTAACGGTTTTACCTCCCCTTACGGTCTATGCTGTCAACAAACAGAATATGCCGGCACTATTTTCCACAGATTGATTTGAGATGACGTGTGATCAGTTTGCCTCTGGCATTGCTCATATTAGTGAAAGTTAACTACTGTCGTTAAGGGGAACATTGGGATTATGTTGGACAGCAGTGAAAAGAAGTTATATGATGCGCTGGCCCCTTTCAAAAGTAAAAAGAAGAAAGAAAAACAAAGCTTTTACAGCTCTTTACTGTGAGAGAGAAATGGAGAATGCTCTCAAGAGTTTTACTCACCTGCAATGGATGGTCTTCAATCACAAGGTCTTCATTGACAATTACTGCAAACAGTATTGACCATGAGTGGAAATGTATTGCTTAACCAGTGCCCATATTGCCAAAGTTTTACTGAAGGCTACAGAGACAAGTACAAGTTGACTGAAAAAGACTCGTATGTAGTTTTTGACTCCACAGTCTAACAAATTAGATGTCTGTCCTGCACTAAAATGTGTGTTTATTTTTACAGAAATCCAGAAAAAAATTAGAAGAGAAATATTTTACAGTAAATAGTTATAGTCCAAAATAAAAAAAAGAAAGAAAATTCCCCAGTCCACATTTTGAATCATCTCTTACTGACATTACTGAGTAAAGATACTTCTAAATCTCCACATAAACTTGTGCAGTACATGCAACAAATATTTCCTGAGACTTAAGAAGGAATGTCAATGAATTAGTCCCTTTTTTCTTCTAACTTCATAACTTGAGCCAGGAGAAGGGCGATAGAAGAAATCCTTTCCATAGACTTCCTTAGAAAAAAAAGAAAATAATGGTGGCTCACTCAGCTTGCAGAAAGAGTCTGGGTTAATCCTACATATGTGCCTTATCTGGCCTTTTTCTTTCGTGTTACCCTTTTTGCTCATTTTTCATCAAAGTCACATTCAATGTCTGCTGCTTTTAAAGCATGAAGGTGTGATGAAAGAAGGGCGAGAGGTTAAAAGGTCAGGTGCCAGCTGCAGCAACACAAAGAGACAAGGTCTTGTGCATTACAGAGATTATAATTGGCATGATTGTAAGTCAGCCTGGAGTATGTGTATTCTTATTATCTCAAATGGCTGCAGCACGTGGCCTTGGTTTGCCTCTACTCAAACAAGCCTTTTAATTATAAGTGTATGTTTGAAAATACACTGAACCAACATCCCTGATATTTCCAATTCTACTCACAGTGTAAATACTTTTAATTTTCATTCTACAGCATGCTCAAAATTATATGAATCCTGCCTGCTTAAATTATAAAGGTAATTTTTTATCAGCACTGGAAAGTAGCTCCATGAATTTCTCTCATAGTGGGACTTCATTTTACTTCACTTGAACTGTTTGTCTTGAATACAGGAGCTTGCTTCATTAGTGTGTTAACAAGTTGTGACAAAATAATTGACACGAGCCATCTCCCGGGCGATGTGTTGGTGTCAAGTTACAAGGCTGATACACACACAGCAGTGTCAGTGCTGCCTAGTTTATGGACCCGCTTCTCCTTAACAACAATCTGTCTCAACGTGGCCTCCGTTGTGTCAGCAAAAACAAGAGCTCGACTCGATTCAGAGGCGAGAGGTTAACGAATGGCCTATGATTGAGCACAGCTTTCACCCTTATGATTAAACACACTAAGTGACACGCCGTGTTTGATGAACCATCTATTATTTTCTTAATAAATCTTGCAGTAAAGAGCGCAGTGTACAAGTCGAGTGGGCCAGGGTCAATGCAGAGCTGAACATTTAGCAAACAGCCTATGCTTTACGTAACTTGACTGTCTGCTTCTGAGGGCTTCACTTTTTAAGACTATTCATAAAGAGCCGGTGTTAGCAGCTAAACAACAAACAACTTAAAGATACTGCTTTGGATAAAGAATCGTGAATTATAAATATTAATACAAATTTCAAAGGTACATCTTAAATCTCAGGCTATAAGGAAGATGATTTTGAGGTTCCTGATGGTAGGTATAGAAATCTATCCTAGGGGCAGGTCATGACCTAGACTTTGAACTAAACTAAACTGGTCTACACTCTGGCCAGGGCTCAACAGTAGAACAAACAAAAGGTCATCTTTCTTTAGGCAAGACCAACACCTTTGGATTCATGCCAGTGCCCACTGCCTAGGAATAATTAATTTATCTCAAACAAAACACCAACCACAGCGAGAATGCTAAAGCTGAAAGCTCTGTATATTTCTGTACACTGATATCCACCAAATACTAAAATCTACATATGTTAACTTTGCACAATAATGTGGCCAAGTTTTGAGCAAATACAGCAACCAACACATACTTAAACTGGGCTATTTAAGTGGTGATATTGCATTGGAATTGTTCTTACCATTATTATATTTAAGTTTAAAACTCTAATACTGTGACAAGCCTGTGCTCTAATTGGAAAAGAAACTTTGAACTACAAAGATTTGACTCAATAACACAACAACAACAACTTATATTCTGCTACACAAGTTCATTTTCATTCAGTTATGTAGAGTATTGCAAATTATTGCAATACATATTGTGACCCTTGTATTATCATGCTCATTGCCAATACCTAGCCCTGATATACACACAGATTATACATAGTTTGAATTGTTTCTTTAGAGGGTAGTAGAGGCTAGATAGTAACATCCTATGTAAAGGGGTTTTGATGATGATCTATCAGAAAGTCCTTCCTCCACCTTGAATTAGATGCATATGATATTTCCCAGTGAAATCAGAGTTCACATATTTTTATTGGGATACCATGAAAGTTGGACAGACATTCATTTCCTTAAGAGGAACCCTAAATACCCTTTACTACTTAACTCTAAGACTAGTCTCAACACAGAATACAGCCTGACTCAAATAGAGCACATTGTAAGAAAAAAAGACAACAAGCTGGTTAGACCCTCAGGTTAATGGTGGAGTACACACATTTTACAGCTGCTCTCCTAGCACACATGTTTAGTGTTGATACTTAATGATAGCTTTTAGGATAATTATCAATGAAATCACATTTAATTTGGCCTTTCAAGATTTAATCTTAACAATTGAACCCTTCTCTAGTGTCAAAAGACGTGCCGATAATCAGTTCCTTAAAATAGTGAGTTGGTCACTGAGATTATTTGTAGTACTCTGCCTAACATTCATTTTTATCACTTAATTCAGCTTTAGAGGAGTTCACACTGAGGACATTTCTCTCTGAGTCAAAAAGTGCTAACCACCCAGGCACTGTGCCACCAGAGCAGGAAAAGTTAGACCTCAAGGTGGCTTTTGAGGAAAGTCGGGTCACAAAAATCAATAGGTTCCTCTCTGTTGGGAGCATGAATGTGCACAGCACATTTCATGCCAAACCAGCCGTCAGCTTTTTAGATACTTCTAGGTCACAAACAAGCAAACAAACATGGTCAAATGGAGGCAATCACACAATGCATTGTTTAGTGGATATAAATATAGACACTGTACAGCTTTCAGTCTTGTCCTCCAAAAAAATTCATTATCATTCCAATTATGGAAACTTTGTTGACTTTTCTCCTCTACTGCAGCTTTTCTGGGTGTGATTTTGTCGGCTCTGCAGAGCGAGACTCCCAGGCACCACTTGAGCTGGAGGTTAATCTTTAAGCTTCGCCCTGTACGTTCTTTTTTTTTTTTTTTTTTGAGGTTTTGAAGGATGGACTTCTGGTCCAGATTTTTGGTCACTTGAGTGAGGATAAAAGCAGCTCAGAGTCAGTGATCGGTGATGGGCAGATAGATTTTGGAAGCTTTATCTCAAGAAGACCAGAGGAGAACAGAAAAGTAAGATATTTCAGCACACTCTTAGTCACAGCTTCACTCAAGGTAGACGACATTTTACATTCCTCACAATCTGAGAGTGCAGTACTTATCCGCTCAGCATCTTGAAGTCTGACATTTGCCTATGATATTAAAGGCTCTCTTGAGATTAACATTCAGATTTATTTCTATATGTTTTGTAAGCCATGTATGGTTCACCAGATCAGAAATCTTCACTGATAAGCATATTGATTGTCACACACTGAAGCTGAGGTGTTTAAGATTCAGACAAACAGATACAACTTTGGATTTTCCTGCTAAATGTGGAGGCAGAAGAGCAGGATAAACTGAGGTGTAAGCTTTGTTCCCCTACACATTTCCTAACTCACCATCAAAGCAAATCTTAAACATCCCAGCCATTCTTGGATGTGTTTGATCCGTCTATATGTTCTTTAATGCAGGAAAGAGCTTTTTAATAATTCCCAGAGCTGAAGGTGATTGGGACATCTGTCTACTTCAGGGTTACTCTTCTTTTATCATCAACTGAGGCTTCCCTCGGGACTTTTCAGATGGAAGCTGATCCAAAGGAGGCCAGTGTCTCTGAGGCATCAACTGAATCCACAATCAGCTGAACAAGGTATCTGCTGCCATCTTCAAAGTTCAAAAATGAAGCATCTTCCATTTACAGTCCAGGAATGTCTCATCCCTAGCCTTTAAAGTTATCTTTAAGGTATCTTGTCTTGTTTTATTGTAAGTGATTGATGTTTGGTGCAGCATTTCTCTTTCACCTTTCCCTTTTGGGCATTGATCATATAAAACATTTATAAAGAGATATGAGGCCTACGACAGGGTTATCATATAAACCATCAGTAATTGTGTTGACTTGGGGTACTTTAATTTATCAAACCTTAATAAAGTTTTATTTAATGAACAGGATTTTCATCTCATCTTGGGTATCAAGTGTTTATGAGATTCAAATCTTGTTTTTAGATACTTTTTGAGGATTTTGTATTAAGATGAAGTAGCATTGAGTGATTTCCCTACCTAGGGGCAGTGGAATAAGCTTTATAACAATGGCCACGGTTACATGATGTTTTTTAATTCAGAATGAATTATTCAGAATTAAATAATTCTGAATTTAAGTATTCTCCTTCGTGTTTACATGGAAAGAGTAATTCCGAATTGAGGTTTACATGGAAAACACGTTTAATCGTCTTTATTCAATTCCGCTTAAGGTCTGGGGGTTAGGAAGGGTGCTGATTGGACAGGGGCGGGCGTGACGTATTTACGTTTAGCGGAAGAAAACAGACTCCAGTTCCTGCTTCTTTCATTTTCGGTTACGACATTGAAGACCACACAATAAGTACAACTTTCGCTTTGATTTTTATTATAGTTTTGAATAAGCAGCTCAACACATACATACTGCTTCACTTTCGTCAGCTGAGGAGGAGAAGAGAGATAGAGGACCGGAGAAGGGAGGCGGAAGACCGTACTTTGGCGAATCAAAGCCGGTTAGTGCAACAGCTGCTCTACCTCAGCCTGGAATATGTGCCCGCCAGCGCGGAATATGTGCGTCATCAGGCGACAGGACAAGGGAATGAGCATGTGCAGAACGACCGGAATTAATTTAAAGTGGAATGAACGTATACATGATGGAGGAATTATTCAATTCGGGTTTAAAATCAGAATAAACCAGCCACTTACTTCGGATTTAAGTTTAATTCGGAATGGTCATTTTCATTCGGAATTAGGTGTTTACATGGTCATTTTTAATCTTTTTAAAGAGGATTTAATTTTAATTCTGAATTAAAGAGGAATTAAAAGTCTCATGTAAACTTAGCCATTATCAGCCTATTATCGTCCAGACGAGACAGTTACCCAGTTACAGTTTGGTCTCCTGCATCAGAGATATTAGCATGCGTGTTACAGAGGTGAGACAGAGTCACTGTGAGCTGAGGGAGCAAGTAGGGCGGCAGCACTGTGTTGTGTGCATGTCTTGAATGTGTGTGTGTGTGTGTGTGTGTGTGTGTGTGTGTGTGTGTGTGTGTGTGTGTGTGTGCGGGGCTCCCCTTTGTGCTCAGTGTGACACAACATGAAGTGACACACCGGGACACAAACATTACACCATCGCAAGATCGATACGAAAGTAAGAAGGCGTGATGGCAGCAAAGCAGCGCTATGGCTGTTGCGGCCTCACAATATGAAGAGAGCTTAAGATTTACTCAATGCTACCAATTAGTTGCTTTACTTGTCTGTTCAGTACTGAGCAGGTTCAGCGTTTTTTTTTTTGTGTGTGTATCCTAACTGAATAAGTACTGTATCTGCTGCTAGAGTTGAGACTGATGAGGCAGTGGGACTGAATCAAAACAATAAGGCTTTAAAGGCTGTTAAACCAAAACAATGAGCTGAAAGATACTAAAACGTTAAACCAAACACAGGGGACTGCAGGACTGGCTGAATCTCTGTGACTGTCTCTTAAAAACAATATTTTTCATATTTCCCTAAGTCATGGTCCCTTGTTAATAAAAATGGATTAGTGAAGCTCTAAATAGCATAAATCTGAAGCAGCAAGATGTTGTGTGGGTTGGCATTTTCCTTCAAAATACCAACAACAATAACAACCCTTTGAATAATAATTCCTTTCCTCGAAAGCCTTGGTGTCAGATGTCGAGGTGAAAAGCCCCGTGGATGTCAGAATCACAGAGAACAAGTGAAACAAAAAGTTACTAGTTCATGGATCACTGCGGTCGCCCTTGATGTTTACCGATGGCAGTTGACACGTGCTTATGGAGCAGGACGGGGACCTTGGGAGAAGAGAGCAGCTGTAGGAATCAAAGATGCTGTGGTCCCCTGTGTAACCAATGTATGACTGCAATACACCCAATGTAATCTGAACTGACAACACAACACAGTGCTTTTGCAGTGGGATAAGGATGGGTTGTACACCAGAGTCCATGCACAGCAGGCGTTTGGGTCTGAAGTCATGTAGCGTAATGGAACTTGACAGCATAGGATTGTGTTTATATAGAGGGGGAAAATATTGGATGCAAGGAGCAGCACCCAGCAGGTATGTAAGACCAGTAAGATGTCACCCCCTTCACATGAATCAACAGTGGAGCAGGAGGGGATGGTGCCAGGGGGCTATAGAGACCTTATCATAAAAAATTGAAAAAAAGCCAGAGGAGCAATCATTAACTGCAAACATACAGAACACACCGCAACACAGCATGTATTGCTTACATTTACACTTGTGTAAGCAATAAGATTTAACAGCCTATAGAATCACAAGTAGTGTGATGTAATTATTGTCATTCATGCAAATTAAACAATACACCATGAACAGCTGTAACTTTAATCATGGCTACAAGGACACAAACAGGTTTCAGTTTTGTGGGGGTAACCATGTAGGATATGACACCTTATCTGAAGGTCGGGAGGAAAATATATTCAACAAAAACTGTGAGTTAAGTACCAACATGATTTTATGTTTGCTGGATGGTAAAGGACGCCGTCATAAAGGGTGTGTGTAAAACAAATTGCAATCTGTCTGTCAGCTCATGTTAAATGGAGTGCACCATTGATGAGACATGCAATCTGGCGTCTGCTTTTGTATGAGGCATGCAGCGGCTTATGAATCATGGCATTTAATATAGATTTTATATATTGCATACATTTTGGGCTCGGTGGAAGCAAGGTGAAACATATCGTTCCTGTCGTTATATGATGACATCATCATGTTGTTGACCAGCAAATGTCAGAAATGACCTTCGAGAAGAGTAAACATTGAGAAATATTTAATCCCATTTAGGTTGATTCATGCCTGATACAATTTATTCAGTGAATCATTAAACCTGAAAATATTCCTGACCACAGGCACAAAGTGTTTTATAAATAGTATAGTATAAAAATAGCGTTTAAACACCATAAGTCATGCAAATCAGTTGAAATTCTACCGAAGAAAGAAACCAGTATTCCACTTTTGCTTTCCCCTCAGCTGATGTGCAGGAATTAACTGTCACTCCAGTGGTAGCCTTTTTCATGCTTTTTACATTATATCGACGGGAAGGTTTTATGAATTCAGTTTCTAGTCCTCACACTCATGAAATTCCACCATTTTACACCAACAATTGCATTTATTATTGTGCCAGCACTGCATTCAAAGAGGGTTGGTGTGGCAGGGAGGTCAAACATGAATCAGAGCTGCTCTCTAATATAAAAATATCGCCTCAAAGCAGCCAGCAGCTGAAGCAGTAAAAGATATGGGCAAACGCCAAGAGCAGTGTTTGCAGGAGTGCTACTGGGTGTTTGTAGGTGCAATACCATGTACAGTAAAATAGTAATAGCATGATATTAATAATCATTGCCCTTGTAATCAGCATCACAGGCTAAATATCCAGTTCTGTGATTAGAGCCACAGGTCTTTAGCTTCTGGAAATAAATCCGTTTTCGCTTCCAGCTATGTGGCCGTGTATTGCTGCCGTTCTCCCTGCTGCTGATCCTTTGTGTTGTAACCATGAATAAGAATATGTTCTTAGTGAAGTCAGCCAGCAAATTAAGGATTAAAAAAAAATACCATCCATCATGTTCATTTACAAATTCATTGTTCAACACAACAGATGCGTATGCTCCATTTAACATCTCACACTACAATCACCACAACTTAACAGTGTGAACCTCCACAACAAGAAATAAAAGAATAAAAGGGCAGTGACATATTGTTTGGATGACAAACTGAGTGTTGTAGCATCAAAGCAAACCTGCCTTTTTGTAGACACACTCACTCTTCCCACCTGTGCTTTGTCAGGACAGACACAATGCCCCACCATGACTCGAGACAGCCGTTGCATACTAATCCGGCCTTACATCCACCTCTGCAGCCTGTACAGCCGACAGAAGTGGCAGCCTGCCTCCTCGCGTCACTGCATGGCACCAGTACCACTTACCTCTGCTGCTGTCTGTGCTGTCGCTGCCCCCGGTGGCCTGTAAGCTACAGAGGTGAGGGGTGTTAGTGTGCATTTACTTTATAGCTTTGGGTTTATGTCTGCGTCTCAAAGGAGGGGACGGTACTGGGTGTGCATGAAAGGAATGTGTAATTCATAACAGGCTGAGCCTTGTGAGTACATCTTTGTGACACATATAAAGTGTAAAAATGATGCTGCTGTTTTATGTAGCATTTCCAGGCATCTATGGAGTGCTCTGACATCAAAGTGTGTGTCATTATTATGCTTTCAGGGGGGAAAAAAGTTATCATCCATCAGGTTGAAAAGCTCTCCTCTGTAAAGTAGCCCTGATGGCTGGTATTCTGTGTCTCTTAACACTTTACTGATAAATATTTACGCCCTGTAAATATTTGAGGGCTGCACAACATGCCGTGCCGTTTACTTTAATCACATTGCACCTTTCATTATTTTTCTGAGGCTTGCAAAATCAATCTCTGCAGAGTCTTCGTGCAAAGATGCATTTAATTTTCCTTCACTATTAATCTCTAGCCCAATGAGATGATTAATTACAGTGTAATAAAGGCTCGTCGCAGTTAGAACTGTGTCTTTATTCATGAAATCCTCCACATGGAGCTGCATTTACATTTAAATGTGTTCAGGGGCAGGGTGTTCTTATCTGCCAGGCTTAGGTTAAAAGACAGGATGGGTTCAAGTGCAGAGACAATAAATGTGGTAGTCTGTCTGATTACTCTGCAGAGGTTGTCAAAGCAAACGTGCAGTCCTGCATGAACAGCCGATCAGTTGTTTACAAACCGCAGCACAGATCTTGTGCGGCCAGAGGTTCTCACTGTTTGCTGAGAGGAAAGACAAATTTGTCCCATGACAGTGTAGATGAATGGTTTATTGAAATAAGAGTTGAAAGGGCCAGTAAAAGCTCTTCTATTGTAAATGTGCTGTGACATTACAGAGGGGGTGGGTTTTTACTATTGTCTGCTAATTGAATTGTGTTTTGCACATATTGTAGAACAAATGTCTTGCCTCTTTAAGTGGCTTTCTTGTTAAAGGTATAACCTCTCCTCACATGTTGATGTGTGTTAAGCTCCAGAGGAAATAAATAACTTAACCACTGCTCTTATTTATTAATTTGCATTTATGAAATCCATTCATCTCCACTCAGCGCAATTAAGATGTCATTTCGAATAAGCAAATCCATTCTTGAGAAATGACTTCGAAGCATGGGAATATTTAGGGAGCAGAACCAGAGATTTCTTTTACCCTTGGAGTCTAGCAATTCATTTGACCTTCGTATGATTTTAAAGGGAATCTCATTCAGCCATGTAAAGAGAAATGGCTTGTGTTAATGCAGAGGTATGCTGCTTGAATACAGAAGAGGCTCAAATATGTTCGGCTTACGGTTCTCTACTAATAATGAAGCCCTGCCCATCAGTACTCCAGGAGGAGATAAATGGATGCTGTCTGTTCATATGTCCACCACTCCAATCCTACACACTCTCTCTCTCTTTATCTCTCCTCCTCTGTCTCTCTCCCTCACTCTCTCTCGTGCATATTTTCCTGCTTTCTCCATCACTATCACACAAACACGCTCGCACATACCCTTGAAAAAAAAAAGGATGGGGAAATGAAATGCATGAGTTAAGTTTTAATAAGGGAGAGAGGTAATTTGAAAAGTCTTTGGAGGTGTTTGGAAATTTATCAATAACAACCAGCTGGAATTTCATGCATGGGAGCATTTGGTGTAATTGCCTGCACATCCCTGATAGAGGTTCTCCTTCAATAACAAAAATATGCTCTTTAATGCAAAAAAAAGACTGACACTACTTACCCACTCTTCCTTTTTAGCTACTTCTGAAACAGTTCACAAGATGAGATGGTTGTTTTTGACCGCTAATACAAACAGCCTTCTCATTGTTTTGCCTCAAGGTTCTCTTTGTGCCAACTTTTGCTGCTCGCAGTTTTATTTAGAGAAGAACGGATATCCTTAATTTCTAAGATTGCCGTACTTCAAAGGCTTTCATTTGCATTCAGCTGCACACATTTAAAGCCTCTTTCTGAAACAATAACATCCCTCCATGTAACTCATTCCCTCTTAGAGCCTGAGCCAGCTACAGGAGGAACAACACTTTTTCTACAAGTATCACAGCATATTGATAATTGCATTAGTAGACAATGGAAGATGTGCCAAAGTAAATTATAACTTGTCTTTTGTCCCATTAGTGTGGCATGGATTAATTCTCTTATCTCCACAGTATCACAGAAGGGGTTCAGCTATTGTGAAGCCTTGAGAGCTGCTGCTGATGGAGCTAAAATAACACATCAGTTTGATCTGTTTGCTCTGCATAAACATGAATCAAGCACATAAACCGTCAATACAAGCCCTAACCACAGGCATCAAAAGTGGCATAGATGGATGCAGAAGGTTTCTAATAATGAGAATCTGAGCTCCTCACTGGCAGTTCATATTTCACTGAAAGGCAGCTTTTGTTATTAGCATGATCAATAGAATCACTCATGGATGAATAAAAACAAAAACAAAAACAGCTTCAATGTTTGGGTAAATGTCTGTCCAGGGTCCTGTTCTACTTTTGAAAACAGACAAGACAGCAGTCCTTTGGCTTGCCACACATTATACACAAACATAGAGGACGATCGACACACCCTTGATCATTGGGGGTGGCATGAAATTGTCTAGCGTGTGGCCAGCTTAAGCAACATCAAACTTAATTCCCAAATCAAAGATCTAAGGTATTATTTACTGTATATAAGAAGTGCATCTCAGTTTTAATTTTTGACACCAAGTTTAAAGTGCTTGAACCCGCACCGAGTGTTATGAACAGCAGTGGGAGATTCCACTGGTTTTTAAAAGAGGTCTAAGAGGGGTTCTGATACCAGTAATTCCTTAAATGGGATATTTGATATTGTCAATTAATACATGAGTATTGTCAATGCATCAATCCTGCAGTGGGTTGCACCAGCCATGCATCATTTAAAACATAGCCTGGTTTAGAGCAGTATCTATTCCAGGATGGATTTTTTGCACTACTTTCATTTAAGGAGTTGCCATAGGTTACATCTTAAATCTCACACCTGTCTCTGAGTAGCTGTAAAGTTCACTGTAGAACCCCGGTTGTCGTGGCATATCATTTTGAAAGATGGGATAACTTGGGGCATGATGAGAAGTGGATTATTTTACCAGCAGTATGCCGTTTTCAGTGCGTTCTCTGCTTTCTCTCCTTTAGAAATGTAAAACAACTTTGATTTGTACAGCTGCTTTTATTTTCCACAAGCAGAGATCATTTCATCATGGCTATTATTACTGTATGTTGTGGTAAAGGATTTAACCACTCATTGTCACTGTTGTTATTTAACACTAGCCATAGTTATACTGGCCATAGTTATCAAATTATCGAAATGTTTTGTCATATCGTACATATCCTTGTGCTGCTGTTAATAAGCGGGTTGATCACAGTTATTTTCAACCGTTTGCCTTTACATGGGTGATCAGGCATGAGAGGCAACACTGTGACAAACACCCCATCAAGATATGTGCTTTTCCATGATTGGCCAAAGAAAGCAAAACATTATTTTTGTGACAAAACTATGGTTTGTTTGGTCGTTAAGTTCAACTAATTAGGATGAACCTTATGTCTCTGTGGTTTACACAAACATTGACTCAGCTGAAGTTACAAACTAACTATGACAAAACTATTACAGAGCTGATGCAGTGGGTCACAGGACCATCATTTATTATCTTGCCAAAAAAACAATATTTCTGGGGTGCTGGTTATGCCCAGTTGTTAAATTGCAGGCTCTATGAACATTGGCTATAGTAAGCTGGCGGCACACCTTCGATTCCAACCTGCAGCTCTTTCCCAGCATGTCACTCCCCACTCCCTAACCCCCTCTAACAATTTCCTGCTCTTCACGCTGTCCCATCCTCTCCAAACAAAAGGGTAAAAACAAACAAAATATCATAGAAAAAAGGGAAATATATTTAAGTCATTTATAGTGTCAAAATAAGTAACAGCACAACAAGAGCGCACTGGTAAATTTATGATGGTTGTCAAACATCACGACAGCATGTTTGTTTGTTTGTTTGTTTGTTATTCATTTATTTTAGTTACTAATAGTATGCACATTTAGTCTGTCAAGCTAGTCTGAGGCAAAGAGGCAGGCCTTTAGCCTCTTTGCTAACAGCTACAGGGTACCAGCCTATCAATCAAGTCAGCCATGCCCTTATTTAGACAAAACTTGGAAGTTTAATATCTTAAAAAATAACAAGTTAAAAAAAAAAAAAAAACTTCCCCATACAGTGTATGCCAATAAAGAAATTAACTATTCAGACCCAAACTGTTCTTTGAACCAGGCTGTAAACTTGTTTATTTTTGCATTAAAGATTGTCTTTTTTGAATGGGTGTGAATGTGGTGTTCCGGTGTTTTTAAACTACAGTTTATAACACTTCCACATTGGCTTCATATTTTAAGACCGGAGGTTGCCGCTTGATTATGACATGTCTACTTCTGTGTCTTTCTTTCTTTCTTTCTTTCTTTCTTTCTTTTTTTAACTCTGTTGCCTATTATGCTGCGACTAGTAGTAATAAGAATAGTGATAATAATAATAAAATGTATAGTGCTTTCAGACAAAGTGCAGAGTATACTTACACTCAGAGTGAAATAGAGGATGAACAGAGAATGCTTCCATTCGTGACTACCTGTGATTGACAAGTCACTTGTGTCCAAACGTGGTCACTTCTTACTCATGCATTAATTTGGTAAGTCGACAGTCTAAATAAAATGCTCCATAAAGTTACGAAGATATTTAAGTAAAACTGCTTCTCAGAACCAACCCCAGACCCACATGTATGTGTTTTTGTACCCCATACATTTTTTTGTGGAGGTAGCTATAAAGCAAGATGAAAATCAAAAGCCGTAGAAAGTTTCTCCTTCATCCTTGTTGACTCAAAAAAAAACAAAAAAAAAAAAACTTCTTTGTCACAAATCGGTTTGTGAATTCTCTCGCACAAATTACACTTGAATGATAAGGTCATTGTCAATAGCAGCCAAATCATCCAAACCAAAGATTGGATGTCTGTTCGTCTGACTGTCGAGGGAGAGTCATGCAGAGGAAAGCGAGTGCTCTCTGCTGTGCCGGGAACAAGCTTAGGGCCTCACAGTGTATTACAGAGGGAATAACCCACACCACCACCCCTGCTATCAAAATTGCTTGGGAGGAGATTGCTGCGGGAGGTTGTGTCTGTCTCCACGTCCCGGTTCTATATTTTGTTCTGTGCCCAAGGTGCTTCACTGATCTCTGGCCAAAAGCAGTGTGAAAAATTCTGCCAACTCACAGAAGATGATAGCTCGAGGAGGGGAGATTCAACAATCCACCACAGAGCACTGGTGAAAAGGAGAGTGAAAGAGGTATGGGGGGAAATGAAAAATGAACTGGAAAATGAGGACAGAAGTCTAGCCTCTTATCTGCTCTTGTTGTGATGTTGTCTGAGATAAGTACCACGTAAGTATGTTGTCAGGTCCGCTGAAACACATTACTGACAGGAGCACAAGTTCTTGTGGTGCCCCTGCTTGGCTAACCTTTCGATCCTGCACGCTTTGGGTTTGCTTGTTCACTGAGGTAGAAATTCCTCGACCAAGGTTTATGGATGTTGTGGTGGTGAACCGTCCTCGTGGTGAGAGAGACCGTCTTGGAAATAAAAGGTCAAACAGTCAGTCGTTCTAACAGCTATTATGCATCCATCAGTAGGCATGTGTGCTATCAAAGTGCGCTCGCGATGCCTGAATGCCCACCTGCTCACTCAGCATTAGTCACACTACATCACTCTGTCAGCATCCAGAAGTGTTAATAATAAATTTGCTGTTTGTTAATTAATTAGATTATGGATTTGTGCAATGCAATTTCCAATGATCATCAGTCAAAGGAAGTTACTGCTGCATAGTAGAGTCAATGATAGCCACTTCTGGCGCTTTTATAGTCATTTTTCTTTTGACTTCCCTGTGACCTTGTTTCCTGTGTTACTCTTAATGTGACTGATGTGGATCCAAAGTGAAACACCTGTGCGGGAAAAAACAAAATGGAAAGCTTCCCATGGAGTATGAAAATAGACGACTTTCCTTTTGCTTTTGAGTAATTCTCTCTAAGTGCATGTGCACTCAGACTCTGAAAAATACAGTAAGGCATAAAAATTATTCAAAGGTGAATGTTATCTTAGACAGCCTGAGATGTAAGTACAATGTTTCATTCCTGGAGGTGTGGCACATTTCAAAGACGCATTTTGTCTGGAGTCGGGAAAGATTGAAAACCATTTACTGCCATGCAACACCCTGCTCAAAAAGCTTGCCTTTGCAATATGTCTACATGGCAAAGCTGCCATCACTCCACAAGACATCAATGTTCCCCTGCCATACAAGTGTAGCTTTCTTGTTTCTGGTTGTTTGTTTTCTAAAGTGGAGCCAAGCTTACCTAAGCAAAACTCCATATGGATAATGGGCTTAGCTTTTCCACACCAAGGTGTGTATGACACATGTACAGTATAAATGCATTTCCTCACTGTGCTGTTTGACTGCACTTTGACACTAGAGGTGCAATATCTGCTAATGTAATTAAAAATAAAATAACGTTTTTGTTTTTTAAGCAATCTCAGACGCCACCGGCTATTGTCTGACAACAATGTATGTATGTCAGTGTAGCCAGCAGTCCGTGATGAGTGACCTCTGGCCAAGATTTCCTTTTCCTTTTGCTGCATCGTTTACAGCCCAGTTAGCAACTTGAGAATCATCCGCAGCTCAGATCTAAAACTAGGCAGAATTACTCCCTTCAGATTAGTGATGTGTCATGATCAAAAGCTGCGGCTCTGAGAGCCGATACTTTAAAGTGAATCAGTAGAGCCGGATCGCATCGAAAGAGAGCCAGCTCCCACGTTTTTCCTTTTGTTGCTCAGCTCTCAGTGTTCAGCCCCAGCTCTGCTCACAGCAGAACTTTGTTTTGATTGGTCAGCATGGCGGCCATGCGACTTGAGTTTGGTTATGGTTCTGTTTGCTTGAGTTTGGTTCTGATTCTGTTTGCTTGAGTTTGGTTCTGATTCTGTTTGCTTGCGTTTGGTTCTGGTTCTGGTTCTGTTTGCTTGAGTTGGTTCTGGTTCTGTTTGCTTGGGTTTGGTTCTGGTTCTGTTTGCTTGAGTTTGTTCTGGTTCGGTTTGCTTGAGTTGGTTCTGGTTCTATTTGCTTGAGTTTGGTTCTGGTTCTGTTTGCTTAAGTTTGTTCTGGTTCTGTTTGCTTGAGTTTGGTTCTGTTCTGTTTGCTTGAGTTTGGTTCTGGTTCTGTTTGCTTGAGTTTGGTTCTGGTTTTGTTTGCTTAAGTTTGATCTGGTTCTGTTTGCTTGAGTTTGGTTCTGGTTCTGTTTGCTTGAGTTGGTTCTGGTTCTGTTTGCTTAAGTTTGGTTCTGGTTCTGTTTGCTTGAGTAGGTTCTGGTTCTGTTTGCTTGAGTTTGGTTCTGGTTCTGTTTGCTTGAGTTTGGTTCTGGTTCTGTTTGCTTGAGTTTGTTCTGGTTCTGTTTGCTTGAGTTGGTTCTGGTTCTGTCTGAAAAGAGCCGAACTTCCAATCACTAATAACCCTAATCAAAACCCTAACCCTGAAACTAACCGCAATCATAACCCTAATTGTAACCCTAATGGTGCGTTCACACCAAACGCGAATAGAATCATTCACGCGAATGAAGTACATGTAAAGTCAATGCAGAGACGTGAGTAGACGCGAGTATTGGTCTGGCGGCGCTACGCGAATGGTGCGCATCATTCGCGCAATATTTGCACGCATGAAGCGAATTTATTCATTGAACGATTCTTGAGAGTTGAAATATCTGAACTCAAGCGAATGAATCGCGGCGCGATAGCCAATCGGCGTGCAGATCGCCCGGGACGTGTGTTGTGTGACGTATGGACCAGCGGAGATTCCCTCATCTGGAATCCATGGGACACTTTGATTCTATCACCGTGCAGCTTCCCCAAACTCTGTGACACTACCTGTTTTTATGGGATGAGGAATAAACAGGAGCTCACTATGAGGACAGAGGGTGAGGAGGATTATGTGGTGAGTTGTGAAAATCTTTGTCTGTCCGCTATCAGCTGTAGGAAGTTATCTCTGCCCCATTTAGTATAAACGGCTTCCCCATTCAATGTCCACGAGCTCAACCTTGTAACTGCGGTTAAGCCAGCCTCCACTTCTGAAACGAAAGTCAAGCCAGCCTCCCCTGTATTCTGTTTGTTGACAACAGACAGCTGTGGCGTGGGAGCCCCCCTCCCTCTCGCGTATATTCGCGTCTTGGCACTTGTTTACACGCGATTTTGACGCGCGAATTGAGCGAGTCATTCGCGCGAATAGAGCGAGTAAACACAAAACATTCTTGCGTCCATATTCGTGCGAATAGCGCGATCGTTCGCGTTTGGTGTGAACGCACCACAACCCTGACACTAACCATAACCCTAACCCTAACCCTTACATTAACCCTTATCATAACCCTAACCCTAATTGTAACCCTAACCCTAATCATAACATTAACCCTTATCATGAGCCTAATCATAACCCTAACCTTAACCCTAACCCCAATCATAATATTAACCCTAATCACAACCCCAACCCTAACCCTAATCATAACCCTAACCCTAATCACAACCCTAACCCCAACCCCAACCCTAACCCTAATCACAATCATAACCGTAGCCCTCATCACAACCCTTTGTTTGTTTGAGTTGGTTCTGGTTATTTTTGCTTGAGTTGGTTCTGGTTCTGTTTGCATGAGTTTGGTTCTGGTTCTGTTTCTGTTTGCTTGAGTTTGGTTCTGGTTCTGTTTGCTTGAGTTGGTTCTGGTTCTGTTTGCTTGAGTTGGTTCTGGTTATTTTTGCTTGAGTTGGTTCTGGTTCTATTTGCTTGAGTTTGGTTCTGGTTCTGTTTCTGTTTGCTTGAGTTTGGTTCTGGTTCTGTTTGCTTGACTTGTTTCTGGTTCTGTTTGCTTGACTTAGTTTTGGTTCTGTTTGCTTGGGTTTGGTTTTGGTTTTGTTTGCTTGGGTTTGGTCCTTTTACTGTTCTGTGGATATGATTTTAAAAAGTGCAATAAAAATGTTTGATTAAAATACTAAACAAAAGTAAGAATGGTTTTGTAACAGAATAAATGCACAAAATTGGGCAATTAGAAGGTTTCTCATAAAAGGGTTTTCAACACACAAACCATCAGTTTTTGAAAAGTTAAGGTAAAACAATTGGCTACAAAAGATCCTAAATTAAGAGCCGTTCGGTAGCTGTAAGAGTCGGCTCTTTCTTGGGAGCCGAGTCAAAAGAGCCGGCTCTCTGAAAAGAGCCGAACTTCCCATCACTACTTCAGATATGTCTGCAAAACAAATGTTGTCATTTCTTGGTTCCAGCATTCCCAGGCTTAACCCCAGTTCATCTATTTCAAGTGAATCTCAGTTTCACTGTAAGCAGTTACTCACTCAGAAACTTACCTCTTGCTTACTTCAGTGAACCCAAAAGAGAAACCAATTTTCCTTTGATTCACTTGAAATTAACAGGACTTGGGCTTGATGAAATAATGTCATAAAAAAAATGTAAGCTTCTTCTGGTCTGTCCTTAAGAAGAAAGGAGAACACCTTTAAGAACAGCTGTTTGTCAAATGGAGGTCAGATTAATCATTTATGTGGCATTTAAGCAAGTCCGGATACCTAAATACTGGCTTGGCTTTGCACCACATCACAGGCAGATTTGTCACTTAATTTGGAAGTTTTGATGGATGAATGGATTGTTATTATGGGCTGTATAAAACCTGGATGTAGCCTTTGTGACATCAGCCATTGTTTTCTTATTCTGACTTTTGAAGCCTATCAGCGGTGGTCACCATATTGGACATACTGACTCAACCTGACTTTCAGTCGACCCAACACTAGATAAAAAGGAGGAGATAATGTGAGCCGTTAGCCTCAGCTAGTGTGCCTGCAAACTACAAACATATTACAAACACAAAATAAGACTTCACATATTGAATATCAGGCCGCCTACAGTTTCTACATTTTGATGTACATGGAGATAGTTTGAAGATATTTCCTCGTTACTTTCATTTGGAACAAAGAAATAGAGGAAAGATAAATAATGTATGCGTTTAATATCATTCCACTTATAATACTTAGACTTCTTTGTTTTAAAATATATGAATAAAACAGAAACTCTGAAAACATAATCTCATAACTCCAGCCCTCAATATGCCACATCATGCATACCAAAATACTGAACACTATCAGCAGAGTCCCTTATTACACCCTCAGTTTATCTCAGTTGGTCGTCTTTCATCTGATCTGAATATTTGAACATAAAACTGGCTTCAAGTGGAGTTCATGAGGTCGTGTTTCGACATGGGAGGTCGAGTTCATACTATACTCAGCGTTTAAGTGGTTTAGCCCCTGAGAGCACAGTTGCTGGGCAACAGAAGACAGAAAGGTTTGTTCTTATATTTAAGAAAAGGTGAACAATTCTGTTTTCCCCTCATGCTCATGAATGACAGGAGTACAGATAAAAGGCTCTAAGCTTTCGTGGCCTGTGCTATTGTGACATGTTGATGTGCGTGACAACTGGTGAACTCTGAGCTAAAGAAGATTTCCACCTAAGACATGCTGACGTGAATAGATATTGTCTTTTCTCAGTAAAGCATACTCAATTGGAAGCATCGGAGATTGAGGCACAAGGGCAGCTATTTATTTGAAAAATGTTTGGTGAACTTGAACTGTATAAAAGTTTCATTAGAAGCGTACAAGACGAGGTTTGAATCAGCCATGTTTGTACAGGTGGTGCTCGAGGCTAACAGCTATTCAAAACAGCATTAGTGCCATGTTACAATAATTAAGTGAACAAGAAATATCTGATGTATGAAAATTGACCCTTTTGCTTGAAATAATTAGATCTGACTATTTGCTGCAATGGTTGTGTAATAGACCCAATTATATTGAAAATCAAAGTGCTCTCAGTCCTTAAAAGTTTGAATTTTGTCATTTCAATTCCAAATGAACCTGTAACACAACAGTTTATGCTCTGCTGACCTTGATCAGCCAGCCATTAAAGAGGAAGTGGCTTTGAATTGTATCGATCACAAAGAAAAAACAGATGCTTCAAAGCTCCTTTTAAGATCCATCCTCCTTTTCATTAAAGTCTATAAAAGCCTTCATTTTCTTCGGAGAACTAACATGGGCCAGGTCAAACCGGTGCAGCCATTAGGGTTGTATCATTTCTGTCATTGCACCATTAGCAGAGAAAAGATAAGACACTGTTGAAACACAGGATGGATCAGCCCTCTAACCTAATTAGCTTTGACAGGAGCCTTATGTTTTCATCACTTATGATTTTATATCTGCTAAACTCGGTCACCAAACCACTCAGTCAAATAAAGTCTTTTTTTGTACAGATATAAAAATGTAATTTAACCAAAAAAGGCAAATAAGCAGCCACAAACACCCACACAGGCAGACATTAATATCCTCTTGCTGAATTTGCTCTTGAATATATTGTCCATGTCAGGCATACTGACAGCTTGTTAGCGCTCACTTAATGTATAAATCAGGGTTAGCCCACTATCTGAACTGTTGCTCATTACATATGGCAGTGTTTCTTACAGACATGCAGCATAATTGGCCGTTCTGTACTGGGTTCTGGTATAAATCAGACAGCTTATCTTTGAAGCAAATTGCCAGGGAACAAGCTATGTGTTATTAATGATAACCAACAGAAGTCTATTTTATATACTGTAGTTTGCCCAGTTCAAATTTATTGAGACTGAGACCAAGCTAAAAAATGTAAACATTGTTCAGAGGTGCCATTAGAGCCTGGACACAAAGCCCAGAGTTCAGTAAGTCATTAAATCTGATGTGTGGGGATAATTTCTGCTGTCCCATATCTTACATGTTGACTGCAATCACATTCTGAACAAATTTATCAACAATATTTGAAGCCTCAAGCTACAGGATTCTTATCTTGTTTTGAACCCAGGCCAGTACAAGCAAATTGCCGCCTGCAATATCAAACTGCATTGATAAATGGCACCTCCTTCCAGTGAGCTGCCTATTTGCATTTGCACAATTACCTTCTTTTGGCAAGAATTGGTACGCAGGTTTTCATCAGGTTAGAAGTCTGACATGCTTCAGCGTGTGTCCGAGAATAAAGAAGGCCTTTAGTGGGATTCCCAAAGGACTATTTCACACCCTCACGTTCCTCCCCAAAACAAGTGGTGGAGGCATTTGAATTACAGGAAAGACAGGGTAATACATCAGGCCCCGATCAAAGCGTTCCATTGGAGTCAGCACTATCGGGCAGTATTTCTCAGAGATGATAGAGAAGGAGAGTGAAACCTTTTGAAAACAAATTTGTCACGGGGGATTATTTTTATCTTTATGATGACCTTGCAGTATAAGAAACAAGCAGCAAAATATCATATTAGTGAACCTTTCAACTGCTTCCCACTGCTTGGGTTCCTGCCATAGAGCTGATGATACATTCTGATTCACCGGACCCCCCTGGCTCATGAATGTGGTCGGATATGAAAAATATATCAAAAAGATTGCAAATATAGCAGAGGGGTTTATTTTCATAAAGCCAAAGTTTTCCTATCAGAGTATTTACTATCAAGCTCATGTTTACTTGAAGAAATTCTGACCTACTTAGCTTCAGCTATCAATGAACCAATGATGTTTTTCCCAATAAAGACAACCTGAAAGTCAAATGTTAGTTTAATATTCTGTTGTAGCTGAGACAGTTTAGGAGAACAAACATAAGGCATAATGGGATTTATTCATGCATCTCCGGCCCGCTGCTTCCTGTTGCACTGCAGCCTGATGGATTCGACTTTGGCCCACAGTCTGAGTGTGATATACGATCTAACAGCACCTGAACCTGGGATTTATTATCCATTACTGCTGTCTGTCAGGCAACATTACATTACACTCCACTGTTCATCTCAGCCTGCAGAACAGAATGACATCACAGAAAAAAGTATGCTGTTAAATCAGCTTTACCACATGCAAAACGACATGTGGCATTGCAGTGTCTGACAAGGTTTTTCGAACCCTCCTGCAACCTTTTCTTGTCTTTTTGCCCTGATGAAGGTGCTCTTGATTTATATCACTGGTTGCAAACTACAGGGAAGAAACCTCAATGACCCTGAAATTAGAGTCTGTACATCTATCTTTTTTTCAGTGTTGCAGAATATGGTCAGAGTTCAAAAGAGACGCTGGTTCCAGTAACTGGCCTCTATTATCTCCTCTCTTCAGCACTTGACAGCCAATGTATTTTTTAACCCTGAAATCAGTAAGGTATTTTTATTCCACCCCAAAATTTCAATCATCACAAAGAAGCCTGGTGTGATCCTGCTGTTCTTTGTAACCAAGAAATGTAACTAAATGTGGAGCAATGCTGCCTGGAAGTACAGTTGAGCGAATTATCCACGCCCTCGTTTCCCCTCCGCCAAGAATAGTGCAACTATTTACATGCCTGAATGGATCAGCAAGTGCATGTTAGCAGCTGTTTCAAATGTAGCAAGCTGAGCTACACTATACACAGACAAGGTATTAATCCTGTCCCGCTGCACTGCTCTGGCCTACAGTGCATTTTAGGATTTAAAGGGATACCTAACATTGTATGTAGTGCTTAAGAGGCCATTGAGAAGTCTGTACACCTATATTATTTTTTTTAAATCAAGTTGCCATTAGACTTTGCTCTAACTATCAAGATGTCCACTGACACATTAAAAATAAATCCCTCTTGCATCATAAATTACCTCACTAGTGGTGTCCATATGCTCAGAATATCTCAAACACATGCTTCCTGCTCCACTGCATCTGTTTGCACTGTTGGGATCAATTGAGCACATCTGAATTAAATGATGGAGCTTTCATTTTAAAATATATTTTTGAAGAAACACTATATTTATGGAAATGCTAGCAAGGAAAGATCCTTATAGTTAATTATCTGTTAGGTGAAATGTCATGTGAAACTCATCCAACTTAATTAAGAAGCAGACCAGACTAATATTTGCCCTGAACCCTATAGCTTTTTCAATCAATGAAATTCCCTCGTGCCATGCACTTTTAAATTAATCAGTTATATGCTGCACCACTATTGTCCCCACAGATATGCAGAATTCCTACCCAGTGAGCATTTTCCATTGAAAAGACGTTGAAAAACAGATACGCTCACATCTGGTCCGGATATGATAGTTTTTTTACCATTCTCAAAAGTCAACACCAGAATTATAAGTTGGTTTAATTTATTGGTAATATTTGTATTATTGAAGCCCCAGAGATTAATTGTGAGTAGACTGTGTCTGGTTAAACTGACATATAATCACTTTCCAGAGAAATGCATACCAGCACAGGCATATGGATGTTAAACTACAAGAAGCCTTAGTGCTGGTGGTGCTAGCTCTGCTAACATCAGTAAACAAATTTGGCATAGTTTCCCTGCAGCCGTGTTAAATAAATTGTTCCCAATTTTGTACATTTTTTATGCATTAAACCAGCCAGCTATTTGGAATTAAAATTTCTGTTTAGACAACTAGTAAACAAGTTTATTCAGAACACCCCTAATTCAGGTGTTCTGTTGTGGTCAGAGCTGCACAGCCTCGGTGCCTGGGTGTGGGATGTTTAAACCTGCTCCCTTTAAGATGCCTGTAAGCCTTCATGTTGACATCACGCAGCTAACTATGCACTATAGGTATGATTTTGGTATGACAAATAAAATGTGAGGAAATTATGTGTGTGTGTAGACAACATTTGAATAACACAGTAATAAAATATATACTACAGTAGAATCACTTATGAGAAATGCCATCACAGTAATCATTTCTGCCTTTTAACCATTAAATAGATAATTTATCAAAATGTGATTGTGATTCTAAAATGTCAAATAGATATTTAAGCCTTTTGAAAAATGGTTAAAAATATGTCTATAATTCTCAGCCCTGATTCAACCCTATTTTTAACCAAATTTCAACAATGAAACCTTGGTTAGTGCTTTCTAGGTATTAGGCAGTAATCTTTCTTCTAATAGTCGATGTGTAGGGTTACAGCTTTATTGAAATTAAATAGAGAGTAGATCTTGATGTTAGTTATGCTCGTTCAGATTCTGCTAGGAGTTTAGTAAAATGCTGCAGATATGCGTTGGTCTGCTGCAACTGCTATTAACTCCAGACACTCGCGTATGATCTAAGATCAAGCATTTGATGTGTTGCCAAAGTGCTTAACTTTCACTTTGCACACTTTGCATATAATTCATCATGTCAAGCTCCTTTATACTCGGGAGATTGCTGTGCCCAAAGTACTCCCAAACAATGGCCTTGTACTGTCTGAATTTCTTGCTTCTTCAAACACATAAATTAGCAACACAGGGAGCTATCTTGCTAAATTAGTAGCACGACTGGCTAGCCAGGGCCGATACCCCCCTTGCCGCAGCTGTGTTCTACAGGAGCCTGTGGACGGCAGTAGGTTTGTCATGCCTTAACTGGCTGCTGATAAAAGAAAAAACATGGTTTAAAAACAGATTATTGGGTTTTACAAATCAAATCAAATTGTAGAAATTAAGATTAACCATTCTGACGTGAATCAATTTTTCTCCCCACTCAGCAGAGTGCTATATAACATTGCATGATTACATGATAAAATAGGATTCTTAGAGTTGTGTTTTAAAAAGGAGGGTTAATATCACACTTTTGTAATGAATTTTACTTGTATTGCATTGCACAGAAATTGCCTGTTAGTTTGAGAGAGTGTATCAGTATGGCTTAATTTTGACTTAATTTTCTGAGGCTAGTGAATTTCTGTCAACCTAAAGCTTTTCTGTTAAAGTTTAAAAACCCAAGGACAGTCAAGTAATCCAAGTACAACATACAGAGGTTACTGCAGCAGCCAACTCCTGCTCCATGTTCTGCTGCCAAAAAGAAAATGAAACCTTAAGAGAAAATCATCCTCCAAATATGAAAATCTAATGTTACAGAAAATAGTGAGCCAAAGCAGCAGTCCTGACAGGAGCATGTGCGCTGTATTACTAACTATATTTGATTTGAAAAGTTTGTTGACGCAGTGCCTTCATGTGCCAGTGAAGAGTCTGACATTTGAGACATAAGTGCGACTTTCAAACAGCTTGAGTTTATATTTCAAAAAGCTTCCAGACTCATGATATCCTGTTTTTGACATCTGTTTGTTTGATTTACTGACAGAACAGCTCATTAATTGAGAAGAGCAGATTCCACAACCATGACAGGGTTATGATGAGCTTCCGGTGAGATCCGGCTCAGACTGCGACGTAGACGGCAAGTGTTTATGTGTCGTTACCAGGACAACCTGCTCCTTCAGTGCGTCCTCTTAGTAAATAGTGTGTGTGTGTGTGGGGGGGGGAAGAGGAAGGGACGTGGTCCTTTAGATCTCCTGAGACCCTCACAGAAACGGAGGGAGCAGATGTTGAGGAGGAGCCCTTCTATTCTCAGCCTGTTTCTGGAGGTGTGTGTGGTCATTAGCAAATATTCCACGTGAGTGAAGAAATGGCATAGTATCAACATTTTCATGAGGCAGAAATGTAATTCACTGCTCTAGAAAATGCATAGCTCCCCGTCTGCCAAGATTGTGGGGCTTCTGAGTGTCTGTTTCTGCCTGTGATCAAACATGCATGACAGCTCGTCTTCAAAGCCAAGACAATATGTGCGCGAGGCATGCTGGCAGAGCATACGATTGCTGCGTCCAGAGAAAACACACACCCTCACGCTTTACGCCTGACAGTCCTTCTTCTTTCATCCAGCTATAGAGATTGTATGAATAGTATATGAATAGTTTATAGAGGTTAGGATAACACCCAGGTTGTTACTCTTATTTATCAATAATGAAATGTCAGCATAGTCCTGTGAAAGTCTCACAGACCCATGTATCATCTCTGCACACACAGTATCACTGAAGCCTTCTGAGAGTTCCCCTCTGTTTGAAACATTTCATCTTCAGCCGTGCATCTGTTCAAGTCTCCTCAAGAAAGGAGAGGAACTAACAATCGACACTTGATTGCTCAAAGACGAGCAACACAAAAGGATCATTTTTCTGCAACATTCCAGTGTTGGCACCTGATTACTCAAACATGCACACATATCATCAAAACACTTTGCTCATTTTCACATAAATGTTGTTTAGATCCCTTTTTTTGTTTTAAAATTTTTCTGAGGCAGAGACAACGGCAGCTGTAATTCTGACAGAGCTGTAAACAAGGTACAGCACCTTCAAATCTCACATAATGGAAACAGACGGGAATAACAAATGTGCACACTTCCCCCTGAGGCAATTTTCCCTGAGGCAACTTTCCCCGAGGTGAACAGATTTGCCAGTGAATCCTTGAATGTGGACGTAGTGACCAACAATGAGAGCGAGTGCTCTTTTAGTGGGAGTGGGATATGCAGGCTATACAGGTGGTTTCTGGGTGCACAGTGAAGTGAGGACAAGGCCTGTCTCACTGAATATTGTTTCATTTAGCTGAAAAACACCTCGGCTAATGCACCCAGGCATTTTTGGCTACATGCAGCTCAAGATCAATTTTTAATAGAAATTCTGTGGCTGGATATTTTCCACATGTCAGAGGCTCATCTAAAGAAAGTGAGAAAATTGTATGGAGCTTCCTGTTGCTTTAATTTAACAACTTTCAGACTTCTTAGAAGACAATTTTCTTTGTTCAAACAACAACTTAAAAAGCATCACTTTGTAAGTCCATCTTGGCTCTGTGCAAGCATTGCAGCCCTCTGATTTAATGCAGGCTGCAATTATGTATGACTAATACAACTAATGCTGAATACAGGCTTCAGTGTCCATTGTTGGTATTTTGAAAAGTGCTAATTTAAACTGTTGATCTATGTAGTGGAACAACTGTGGTTAATACATGCTATTAGCATAAAGACATTATTTGGGTTTCAAAACATTACTTGTATGTGGATGTCTTATTTGGTGTGTGTGTGTGTGTGTGTGTGCGTGTGTGTGCGTGTGTGTGTGCGCGTGCGTGGGTGCATGTGTGCTTGCATGTAATTTTCTCTCTTAAAGTACAAAATGGAAAACAAAGCCCTGTTCACAAAGGTATTGACAATGTTTGTTATTGAAGCTAAACTTTGAGTGTAAAGTTTCAGTCCTATCATAAAAAAGTTTTCCGTTAAGGAACCTTTCAAGGCTTTAGCAGAATGGTGTGAGGTCTAACTTTCCTCGACAGCTTATTATTAAAGCTGCACTCAAAGTACCCTGCTACAGAGGCTGTTGCTATTGAACTGTTAAGGCACACATGCACATTGAGACACGCTTTTTATGCATACTGGAAAAGAATTATTTGAGGTGAAAAGATCTCAGTGGCTGCTTTGATATATGAAAGCAGAGAAGCTAATGAATATATTCAGGATGTTTTTTATGTCATGCTTCCTATTCTTTTTCCATGATGGTCAGACAGAGTCATTTTTCTCTCTTAGTGCTAATCCATGCAGTCTGATGTGCACGCTATATCATGCATACGTGTGACGTATTAATACCGTAATCAAAACCATGAGAATAAAACATTAAGTCAAATTAAAACTCTATATCTATAGCACATTCTAAACACTGATCAACACAATGTCCTCATTAAAAAACAATGTTAACAATATCATAAAAGTGCTAATAGAGAAAATGAAGTTATACAAAATTCAGAGCAAAAATAAAAACAAGAAATATTTGGATATTATTAATTAAACATTTTTATAATACAGTATCCCCTAATCAGCGAGGGATGCAGATAATGTTCACCATCTAATGCACCATCATTATCAAGCCATTACAATCTTAGATTTGGACTCAAATACACATTACTTTTAATTGAATGCAGTGTAAGTTATGTTTATTTTTCTCTTCATATGTCTGACATCAAAGCAGCTTCAAGTAAACATGTATGTGTGTCATATTTTTTATCACAGGTTGTACCTGTTCGCTTTGACTGCCTTGAACAAAACCGCCTGTTATTGTCTGAGTAAAAATCTAATTTCACTTCCTTTGAATTTGCTTATGTGCCCATGCACTGCAAGAATCCGTCTTTCAAGATGTAAACAAAGGCTCCCTCGGCCTTCATGCTTTGTCACAGTCCAACCTGCTTACAGCAGCGACAGGAATCAGAACTAACTGTTTAAGAAAGAGTCAGTCTTCTAGCTGGTGGTCTAGTTTGTTTTTTTGTAGCACATACAAAGGCTTCAGTATACATTTGAAAGAGTTTCATTCATCGTTAAAAACTTCCCTTAAGTTTGAAGGAAAACTTTGTAAATGAGAGCTTCTCAGTCTTTTGTGGATGGTTCACACACACATAAGAAGAGAAAGAAATCAGATCAAAGACACTGACAAAACCCTCAGTGAGGATGTCGTTTGGATCCCTGTTAAAGTGAATCAAGAAAGCATTAAGAACCATTACACATGAATACCTCATACAAGCACCTCAAAGTTGGTTTGAAATATACCACTTATCTACTGTGCTTCACTTGTTGACACCATCACAGATATCTTATCAGCCTTTAGCTCTATTGTCATTTCGCAAAATGGACTCACAACACAGCGGGTGAATCAATACGACAATATTCAGGTAAACACAATCTACACATCCTTTACTTTCTGCACAGTTTAATGTTTACATACCTTTTCTTAAAGCAGTGTTGAATTAGCTTTGGCCTATGAACTTTAATGGTTGATTATGTTATCTAAGTAAAAATGTATAACCAAATTCCATCAGTTAAGACAATTAAGGGATTATTTGATTATCACTTGTTGGGGATTTTTATCTGCTTGCATGGACATTTATACTTTCATTGATCTCTAGGTCATTATAGATAAATGTAGTAAAGTCAAATTTAAGTATTCAACATCTTTGAAATAATGCTTTAGTTCAAACATGAACCAACATGCTCTATCTGTGGGTCAGAAAACAATTATGACTGGGTTAATGTGATGGTTTTGATCATTATGACAAAAGCTTGAGATAATCGTAATGTTGCAGTGCCTTCATAAAGACCCAGACATCTGAAAGTAAAATGTATTTAAAGCCACATCAAAAATGACACACAAAGATACTGAAGTAGCATTTCTGAAAACTCCACACCTCTTAGATTGATCTAACACCACTTCATAATTTCATTAAAATGTTTCCTGCTTTAAAAGATAAGCCCTTACTTTTCATTTTGTAGATTACAAAGTGCCATTATTATCAGTTTAATTATTCTCAGTGAAGAGAGCCTTTAATGAATAAAATGTCTACATACTGTAATAATGGTGATTCACTCTCATTAAATGAGGACCAAATCTGCTCAAAGAGAAACACTTTCCATGCCTCGCTGTAGATGCATAAAACCCACAAAAATGAGTTTGAACTTCGGATTCAAAGAGAAGATGTCACGAGTTTCGTTTTTTTTTCGTCAGAAACAAAATGTGGTTTGAAAAAGAGGAAAAAAGAAATTGACTGCACAGTGTACAAATTCTAGTTTAAAATCTATGGATGTTGTGAACAAAAATAGAATTCATAATGATCTTTCGTTCCCACAGCAGAGCAATTTTTCACTGAATTTTATGTGTGATAGACTAGGGTGTTCAATGGGGATTTTTGAGGCCGAATAGATAACTGTTATAACCTGCTCCTGATGGCTGATACCCTTAAGATTTCCAATATGTATATCTATTTTTGGGGGTTTTTTTGTTTGGAAATGTGTAATTTAGACACAAGGGTAAGAAAGGCTAAGATTCAGTAAGCAAACATGTAAATTAATGTTCCATACTTACAATACTAACCAAAATCACTTTTTTCAACACACAAAAGAGAGAACATTTCTGACTCTTCCATTGTCACTTATTATTATGTATTTTTATTTGTTTAACCGTGAACCGGAGCACTCCTGTGCATGCATTAATGTCTTCTCCATGGCTAAGTGTCTATCCAGCCACTGAGCCGTCAAACCAAACATACTCTCTGGACTAACTTCAGCAGTCCATGTGCCGAAAGGAGAACTTAGGTTAGTGACATTGTGGTCAGCCAGACTGTGAATATATGTAGAGATCACATCACACATGCAGTTTAATCTGCAAAGTAGCGGCGATTCAGAGTACTGTTCCAAATTAGCTGGTTAAATCTTTGGTCTTCCACTCAGTGGCGGAGCCACACAGTTTTGACCTGGGTGGCCAAACTGGTGCACTGACTGTTGAAGGGTTGGCCAGGCGTGGAAAACATTATGGGCTTACCTCAAACCTAGGAGGGTTACCTCCACTAATCACATCTACTTTAACTTTTTATAAATTAATTTAACAAATGTTACATTTTTGTCGATTTCTAACGTTAACATTAAAAATGTAACTCGACAGAGTGTCAACATTTAAATCTGCTGAACTGAACTCTTTAAGGACTCAAAATGAAGATGATTGTCCAAAGTCAAAGCATCAACAAAAATAATATTAAAATCCACAGAAGCTACTGTCTCTGCATCTTGCTGAAACACAATAGCTGATTTGAATATAAGTAATGCCTCTGACATGGCAAATAACCAATCATATTTAAGAATTTCAGGGTGGCCAATCAGTTTTCAGAGCCCCTGGCTCCGCCACTGCTTCCACCTTGTGAAAAAGTTGGTTATCATGTGCTGTAAATTAAGTGATTTTGACATCATTTCTTTTAGCCTTGGGCTGTCTGTGCTAAACTTTCTGCAGTTCTCAAAATGCATGATGGATCAGCGCTATGACACTTGCCACTTTTTTTGGTGCTAACACTAGCTGCCGCTCCTGCCGCTTCATATGTCCTCAGAACATCATTATCATCATGCACCCATGTGTAGAGGCTCATCGCAGCTGTTGCAGGTTCGACTCCCGACGTCGACCATTTGCTACATGTCTTCCCCCACTTTCTACTCCCCACATTGCCTGTCTCTCTCCAGCTTACTTATCCAATAAAGGCAAAAATGCCCCAAAACACAACTTAAAAAATAAATAAATAAATACATCATCACTTTGATTACAACTTTTGTATGTTTAACTGAAAGACTTTTTTCCTCCTTTTGTGAATCTTACAGTACATGTTTTAAAAATTGCAGTCTTGTTTTACTCCTCTGAAATGGTGAAAAACATACCTATAACACCTTTTGCCATTTTTACTACTTGATCAGCTTGTTGCAGCTGCCCGTGTTCTTCTTCTGTATATGCAATGGCTTCTTTATTAGTAAATCACTTGTTTTTATTGGATAAAGTCGTATCTTAAGAAGAATAAATGATGATAACACATTCCCATTATTGGCCAATAATAGTATGTATATGTATATAGTGTATATGTATATAGTGCTTATATACATCATGCATCCTTATAATAAAGAACATAAAAACACAACAAATGATGGTGTACACAACATGGTCATGGGCAAGACAACTTGTCAGGAGACAGCTCTTTAACTCCACAATAAAAGAACAAAAAGTTTACTGTCTGTTTTGGAGTTGTTTTTCCTGTAAGGTCTGGTCGAGCTGCACATGTTTAAAATGCACGCTGTAACTTAGTCGACTGTCGCTCTTGTGAGCTCTCTCTTACAACTGGTTGCATAATGATGCAATGAAATAACATCAGTGTTTCTGATTAATATTCTGGACTGTGGCAGTCATCCTCAGCTTCATAATAAACAAAAACACTTTTCACAACTCCCATAATAACAAAAGAGATGTCTTGTATTTTTACACAATTGATTTTACAAAGCACCTTTTCACACTTTGATTACACACTCCCAGCATTCTTAGACACAGAGGCATTTTTTAGGACACAATATAATTTAAGGTAAGTAGTGTTGGGTAACCAATGCAAGAGATGACATTTCTGCAGAGCATAGAATTGACAATAACTGTAAATAGATAGGCAGTGTTGCTGTCAGGCATTTCTTGTGTCAACTAATGCTTCAAACTTTGAGGCGTTGTTTACCATGCTATGTTGACGTGCATTTCTTTTGTTTTGATATCAACATTCATAACAATACTGTGTTTTTGTGATAAAATCACTGGAACAATAAAATGTTTAAAAGTGCATTTTTATATATTGTTTTAATTTTGCTCTGAAATTTCACAAGATTCAACTGATAAAGGTTTTTAATTTTCTCCTGGAGTTCCACCTACCACAGTCTCACTAAATCAAGTAGAGAAGCTGAACATGACAGACTAATAGAAAAAGTCCCTTATGATAATTCGGAAAATCAATCTTCATGAAAAAACCATATAAATCCTGAAGGCTACAATATGCAACTTCTCACCTTGGGGCTACAGAGTGTTATGTCAGTCCTTTATTTTTCCCCTCAAGGTGTGCAGGTTAGGCCAGCACATGTCACTCATTTTGATGAGCTGCTGAGACGACAGTCAGCCTGGGGCTATGGTGACATAAAACCCCCAAAGGAGCCAAATACACAAACAAAAGAGGCTAATCTGAAAATAAAGAATGAGGGAACCACCCCACCATAAACAATTACACAATCACCAAAACATGGAGACAGTTGTAAAACAGTTACCTACAGGTCATGAGGAATTTTAAGGATGTGCACTCAGGGTCACAGGTAAACAGTGTAACAGTATGGTTCCTTTTTTTTAGTTTGAAAAATATCAATATTTGTATCAAATGTAAAATAATGGGATTTGCCGTGATACATTGGTGAACAGATTTCCTTTCATTGCCAGTGTTTTCCAAAATTGCAGTGTACTCTTGACTACTGTTGCTCTTCCAAACCAAAACCAACGTCCTGCAAAAAAAAATCTGTAATTATCCAATAATCTTGGCTATCTATTCAAGTTAAACACAAAAATCTATATTTTATAATTTATTAGTTAATTACTAAGCTGCATGGAATACGAACTGTTCACATGAGAAATTGTGCCTGAAGATAAGTATTAGTGTATGTAGGGCTTTAGTGTCACTGACTAACAAAAAAGATTTAATTACAAAACATCAATAATAATGATAAAACAATATTCCTAACATTCAGGCTTCATCAGAACAAGAAAAGTAGTATTCTGCCCAAATCCTTTTCTTCCAGAGCTCTTCATGAATGTCACTTCTGTCGTCATTTCTAATAGCAAGCTTAAAGACATTTGAATTGACTAAAAAAGAAGGAGAAGAAGGATTCAATACCACAAGCTGGGAGGCAAATAAAGGCTGTCAGAGCTCCAGATTGACACTGTGCTGATTACAGTATAATTTATAGAAAGCAACTTATTTCCCACTGCAACACACTCACTATTGGCTGAAAAGAACTACTCAGTTGTGGCTCACAGAGCTCGGGTCAATATTGTCAATAGCCAAGTAGCTGGAACTACCATGGTTAGATGGTGTTTGGCTTGAACTGCGATTTCTCTCCTCCTAATTGCTTAAGTTTAGATTGTTCTGTGTTCTGTGTTCTTGTGTTTCTGTCTTTTTCTAAGGCTTGTCTATACACACATCAATGTGGGAAATTAGGGTAAAGCAGAAAAGCAAATAAAATAACTATAAGCAGTGCAATACACTAATAACCAGTACAGGATATGCACTGATATGCAGCATATAGTAGATTTTATTTTCTGTTGAGTTTAAAGAAAAAATCTAATCATTTCTTTTTCTACAAAGTTCATCTGAAGTTTAAGAAAGCTTGTTTGTTTAAGTTGTGTACAGAGGACAGACATTAGCTATCAGTAGGTATCAATGTACGCATAGACTTTGTGTTTGCAGAGTAAATATGTGCCTTAGTGTGTGGCAGCTCAGCCAGTGAATGATGAAAAACTTCAAAGAGAAATCAACTCGTTTTGATATTTTCTTCCAAACCACATTTTTTCTCCTATGTATGTTCACAAACTGGTGGCACAAAGGCGCAAGGATAAGCTCCAACTTTTCATACAGGCTGCAACATTTTCAACTCACATAGATGTGTTGTTACTTTAGTTCATGCTGCCCAGAGCAAAACCAAGTTAGAAGTTCACACTGAAGTTCACTTTGCACTCAGTCTGAACACACCTTTACACCCAGTGTACGCTGGCTGCAAAACCAAAGCAACACAACTCTGCAGCATCAGAAGCTTGAGTATCTGTGCTGTATCTGAGAAGCCAGTGTATTGCAATGCTCTCACAGCTCAGTATTGCATTTAATACACAATGCTGCGCTTGTGTGCATCAATAGAAAGCCTAATTTGTATTGCTCTGGCATCAGTTGTCAGAAAGATGACTGAAGGACTCAGTTGAAATACTCTGGCTTGGATGAATAGTGGAGGTTTAGCCATAAATTAGGCAACTAAACTTAATGCATAAACATGGTCCATAAATGATCGCAGATGCATATTGATTTCACCAACCCCATCTGTTTGGGTCTGCTAAAAACAACCACAGCTTATCACTTTCATGAAGCTTCGTGCAATGGCTGTATTACCCCTCCGTTCAGACAGGAATGCAATCACCACCTTATGGTCTGTGGCCATTTAAGTGCTGTCATTTGAGACTCAAGACTTTGCATGTGCACTTAGAGTCCATGCCAGACATTATCATGTCATCTTGTATTTCCGAGTATGGCACAATGTTTTGGGGCCATAATATGAGCACTTACATGCTCAATCATTTCTGTCAAATATCCTACCTTACAGCTGACAGTGATAATCCTGATCATTTGTCTTTGTCATGCAGATCTCCTCGCTCACTTCATGTCTGTGAAGAATTATTTGTATGTGAACTTTTATGTGAATTGTTATCTTAGACGAGGACAGCTGGGTATGCTGTCTTCATGAAAACTTCAATCTTCACTCAGCCAAGAGGCCTCATCAGCCCAGCTGACAGCAGGCTGGTTATGATGCTGCTCTCTGATGACTTAAGTGAATAAATGTCAGCCTGTGTGCTTGTGTTACATCCACGTCTGAGAATCCTGCATAACAAACCAAGCAGACAGTCACATTAGAAGCTCTGTGAGTCTCTACTACTTTGAACTGATCGCTCCGTTCAGCAGTTCGGCATGCTCATAGTGACACGTTAACAGGCTTCTGTTTGTTAGGTATCATTTTTATCATGTTCAGCATTATAGTGTAGCATGTTAGCAAGCTTGCTTTAGGTAATTAGAACAAAAAAGTACACCTGAGGCTGATGAAAATGTGTGTGATTATAGATTCAACCTAATGAATGCAAATACATGAAATGCAAATAGATGAAAGCTATATGGTAGCATTTTATTTTTCTGTCCAGGCATGGTATAGTTACACTTAATATTTAGTGTCAAACAGAGAACAGCTGAGTTTAAAGATTAGATTTGTACTTTAATCCACCAACCAACTAACATGCCAACCAACAGACATAAGAGCAACACTGCTAGCATGTTTCCAAGTAAAGAAGCAGGATCCCTCCCCTTGTGGTGGTGCCTGTGAAAGAAGAAAAGTATACGTAAGCAAGTAATGATAGAGAAGTAATCATTCAATTCCATTTCAACTGTTCTGTTAATTAGACATACAAACAGACAATCATTTATTTGTAAACATTATGCACAAGTTCAAACCATCACCAATTTTGGCCTGTTGAGATCTTACAGTTTTAGCATGCAGCACATTAGCAGACGGGTACCAGCCAGATGCAAAGTAACACTTGTAGAAGGTCCAGGACAGATGTAGAGGCAGAATGTTAGATCTGAGAGCGTGACCGTGAAGCAGAGACCTGGTGTGTAACCCTTGAACTCTACATGATGGATTTCTTCAATCAAAAAGCTGCTGTTAGCGTTGTGTTGGCTCAAAGATGTGCAGTGTCCCTGCAAGTAGCAGCTGCAGGTGAAATGGGAGATATTTTTCAGAGCTGTACAGAGTTGAAGAAGTTGACAGAGAGGCCGCGGCAGACATGAACAACGAGGGGTAAATAAATAGAAACTATTGTGTTACGTTTTACAGTATTTGTTTTACAAAGTACTGTTGGGTTTTTTTTCTTCACCTCAGGCTCCAGCAGTGAGTAGGGCATTGCAGACTCCTTTGAAATTCACCGTGGCCTAGTTCAGAGACGTGCAGACCCTGAGCAAAATTCCTGACTGGATCCAGGGCCACACAAAAACTTCAGTAGGGTTTGCTCAATCACCCATTCACTCACTCCATGACTCTGTTAGCCTCTTATGGGCACATGTGGAGTGTTCCCACCCAGCGGCTAATCTCTAGCTCCCTGTGCTAGATTTCCTGCTTGAATGCACTGTAATGACATTTGTATCCTTTTATGAGTAGCCTACTCATATTCTTTATAATTCCACCCACTCACAAATATGCATTACATTAAGCTGTATATGGAAGAAACATTGTGATGATTACGGAATAAATTGTAAATTGGAGTGAATATCTTATAAATTGCCCATCATGGCTCCTCTGTGTTCTGCTGCTTGGCTGGTTATCATTAATTTTCATGTGGCGTATGCTTAAAATATGAATTCTCCCACAAGCGTTTAATCAACAGCGCATGTGCTTTGAGTGCTCCTAGAAGCCCAGAAGGTGTTAAATGAATCATGGTTTGCTGCTGGTCCTCTGGTACCGGGGCTTGCAAGGTCATATCTGGCTGAAAGGGCAGAGGGCTAATAATCTACTCCACCAAATTACTTTCTCTAACTCTAAGAGTAATGCCAAATATTATCAAGGGATGTCAGTTTTTATAGCCCCAGGTCCTGGTTTCATTCCTCTTTTAATTAAGAGTCACTGTGATGATGCTCAAACTGGAGACACACAGTTAGCAGCTGGTTTATCAACCAGGAGAGAGCTCAGGATTTTGGTGGAGTAACAAAGGGTCTCATTCACTATCAGATTATACGCTCAAATCTGAGCTTAAACACATATAAGCACATTTTATGCACGTCATTGGATTCATTAATTAGATCTTATTTGAATGTGGTCTTCTGTGGGAAAAAATGAACTGATTTATACCACTCATATTATTCAAGTCCCAAGTGTGAAAAAAAAAGATAAGGCTGAAATTCGACAAAATGTAATTAGAATATTAGAAACACAGTCAGATCCTAATGGTTAATATAATTTTAAAGCCAGACAGTTACATGTGCAGCTTATTGCAGATCAGTGCAAGTGTTTATTTTGCCTTAAAAATGATGAAAAATGTCATTACAGGAAGGCCACTGAGATGTTTGACGTAATTTCAATGCCGTCTCGGTTACACAGTTTTTCCGCCAGAGAGAATTGGCAAATTTATAATTAGACTGTGAAATACTCTGTTGAATAAGCACAAGAAAAATACCAAAATTATAGGAATCACAAAGAAAATGTGCATTATTTTTTTTAAATACAGCCTATATACCAATTCTTAATGTCTGCTTTAGCCTCAAAGATTCAGTCATTTCAGCCGTCTTAATGTCTCATGGATGATTCCAAAACACACCTAACCCTCATGAAACTAAAGTTAATTGAATCAGTAGTTAAATAAAATATACAACATAACATAAACAGCTCATGTAACATCTAGCAATCACAAAGCATCATACCCATCACCTCCAAGCCACTTGTTGAATTCAATTCTGTTAGTTCCTCTTCCTGAAAAGCTGATTTGATCCAACTCTTGAATAAATATATATCTATGAATCTTACGCTTACCAAAGTCCACCCTTTTTTTCTTGAACATGAAGCAACACTGTGGCTTAACTGTAACAACCGCCTACTATAACATAGAAGCAGCTTGACACATAATTAGAGCTACAATAAGATGTATTAATAGGACATCATATGTTGTTCTGATGCTGCACTTCCTGTACTTAGGTTTAATATTTCTAGAGACACTACATAAGTTGTTCAAGAGAAAAAATATCCAAGTGGACAATTTTGCATTTGTAGCCATCAATGGAGTGCTTCTTGATTTCCATATCACACTCTACCACAGTTTGTGACATCAGCTAAAGTGCACACTTCCTGGTGACAGAGACACAGCGTCACTATTTCCCCCCAACACCAGACTCTCCAGTGGAGATAAGAGGGGTGGGACGCCCTTTTGAGTTAAACTTCTAAATGAAACACTTTCATTTGAATTTGATAAAACTTTTACGGTAACAGACTCTGACTATTTGTGCTGAACAAAACAGTCTGGTTTGCAAGTGCCTTGTGTAAAACACATTTTATTTTTTTACACAAAGTGTTTGCGAAGGAGTTACCTTGAGAGCAATGCAAGGTAAAATGCTTACAAGGGAATACAGAGCAATTTTATATATTCTGTCTGAACAATACAAGTGCATATACAGTACACCAAAATATCATCTGTGTGCAGATCTTATACTGTGCAGATCTTTGCACTCATCATAAACACATCAAACAGTTGTTTCATTACACCAGCTATTACATTCATCACAAGAAAAACAGAGTAATCATATATATAATGTGTTTATTGTAATGTGCTTGTCTGAATGCATCACCTCTCTGGTTCTAAATTATCGTTAAACACGGCTGCACTCATGATTTAACTAAAAAAGTATTATTCTTTGCTGCAGTGTCACTGTGAGATGAGCTAAAACCCACCAGCCTGAAGAAAAAAACATCTAAGCACTTCGAAGCATTCTCCCTCAAACACCATGGCTTTATTCAGTGTGTTGCATGTCCTGTAACTCACAGAAACAAAGCAGATGCTTGTTTATCTCTGCCAAGCAAGTATCCTTTGGTGAGGATAAAATTTTTCTGTCTTGTTACTGTCTGTAGTGCTGAAAAGACTGTTGGCTGCTCATCTAGTCATCTATCCACCATCTGTGGACGTTGGAGACTCAGTAACCAGGTTAACGCTCTCTATGGGCTCCACTATTTATGCCGTTTCTCACTATAACTGACTGCAGTTTTTAACAGGACAGCTTGTTTAGTTGCTGGTTTATACAGTGTGATGCCATAGTCAGTTTTTTTGAGTGAAGAGATGCATTTAATGTTGCACCAGCGGCAAGCTGGGGCTTGTTCATAAAGATTAGTGTCAAACCACTCACACACACTCACACACACTCTTAAATACTCACATAAGCTGTAGTAGCAGCTAATGTGTTTCTATTTGTTGCATAGGTGCCGAAGTGGCACCTGCATTCAAATCCTGCATGACAGTGCCAATAAGTGTTGTCACATGCTTCGGAAGCTGGAAAAGTTAACATTCCCCTAAGGTGCATTGAGGCAGCTTCACAACAAGCCTGCAGTGAAAATCTCTCTAGGAATCACAAGCTACTGAATGCAAAGAGTGTTTTCTTGCAGTAAGGAGGGAGTATTAATCTCTCATCCACTTAGTAAAATATTACTATGTGTAATGATGAGCAATTCAGAAATAAAACCCTCGGTCACTGTCTTAGATCATTGAAGAAGTAGACACATAGCCTCTTAGTTTTTGGCCTGCAGGTGGTGATTGCTGAAAGAACATCACTTTTGTGCAAAAAATGGTAAATGCATTGCATTTATCCAGGGCTGTTCAACTCCTTCCAACCCCATCTTCACACTAAATGTGACATTGGCCCATTGACACACACAATCATTCACTGATGGCAGAGGATCCTATATAAAGTGCCAATCTACCCATCCGTAACCGTGAACTTACCATTCACACTCATTAACATCCAGAGGTCTGTGCCTAGGGGGCATTTTGCCATTGAGTGTCTTGCCCAATGAAACTGCAGGAGATGGGGATCACACTGCCAACCTTCAAATTGGGTGATAATCTGCTGAGCAACAACCCTATGAAACCAATTAAAAATAAAAGAACCTGCTGTGATTGACAAGTCACAACCACTGCAAACACAGTCTGTATAAAACATGGATGTAGTATCCGTAACATCACTCATTGGTCTCTAAAGAGATGTTTTGAAGCCCAACAATGAAAGGCACCATATTGGAAATGCTGATTAAAGATTGAGCTTTTAGCCTCCTGGCAGTTGCAAAGTACCTAGCTGTCTGTCAACAGCTGTGCCCTGAAGTATAACTCTTTGCCTTGATATCATCAAACCAGACTGTAAACATGTTAAAGTTTGCTGTAATGATTGTAACATGGGTGTCAGAGGAATTATCAGGCTTTACAGCCAGCCCCAAGTGGACACACAACTGCCATTTCTTTTTTGCACTTCTGCGTTGGTTTCATTATTCAACAACAGAGGTTGCTGCTTGACTACAACCTGTAGACCAGGATAGAGACATACAAATGTGTAAGTAGTGCGATTGTCACCCCTTCATGCAAATAAGATAAGATAAGATACTCCTTTATTCATCCCACAACGGGAAAATTCATGGAGTTACAGCAGCAAACAAGGTGTACAGTACAAGAATTTCAACAAGAATATATATAGGAAAGAAATGTCCATCAGAGACGACAGATTGGCCATAATTCTCCTGTCAGCCACCACATCCACAGGGTCCAGGAATGAGCTGGCCTTCTTCACCAGTTAGTAAATATGGTGTTGTCTGTTTTAAAAATAACCAAGATAGTGACTTAAGGCTTCAAAACCGTTGGACACAAACCAACCTGGGATGTCAACTACGACTGTCCACTTGTTATATACACTTTTTGTTTTCAGTGTATACACTCTGTATCCTCTGGCTCAGTAACCTAAACAACCAAGGAAAGAAGATGTTGGTTAAACAACATTTCCCCTCACAAGTTCCCAAGAGCAAACACTGTTCACAGCGTGTGTTTGCATGCTAAATGGGGCCAGATGTTGGGATAAAAGTTCACACACATTTTCCACTCTCCCAAAACAAACCTTATTGCTAAACAACACTTTCATTCACCAGCTAGTGTATCTGCTTTTAAACACCGGATTAAAATATCTTTACTCGCATAGACATTAACCACTGTCGGTAACTAGTCAGGCTTAAAGAGGCACATGTTCCAGTATAATCACCTCATCAGCAGGAATTTCACAAACATTGCAATAGAAAATAACAGAAGCTGGAGGCAGTGTACTGTTTCCAGATCCATGTCTCCCCTTGTTTTAACTCTGCTCCATGGGGAGTGAAAGTGTGACAACGTTCTGTTTGCTGTTCCTCCCCACCTTACTGCCTACACGCACTTCCTATCTGACTCTTGGGAGGTTCAGCAGGCTGTTTTAACTTTAGCAGACTTTATTTTACTTTAATTGTCCTGTCCCTGAGCACAGAAAATGTATCCTTTCTTCTCCCAGCTGCACTCAAAGTTGGTTTAGTAGTTGTTTTAGTTTTTTTCCATTGTGTAGGCTACAGTAGTTTTCTCTGCAGTACATAATTAAAGAAAACAGAGTCTTGGAGAAGCATTTTGACTCTTCATCTGACAGCATACAGTTTAGTTTTTTATATTATTTTCAGGTTTATCTCGTCAACCATGTTTGCTGCAGGAGGATGGAAAGCTATGAAAGAAATCCAAAAGGATTAACATGTTTTTTATAGAAATCCTTATTCAGTCCAACAATTTTTAACGTGCAAACAAGCATGAACATGTGCGTAGCTCAAGCCATAAAACCTCCCTTGTGATTTTTATGTAAAGCAATCCTTGCATAAAAATACACTTAGGTACCTAAATAAAACTGGCCGTTCACTGTCTGTGCCCCATATATCATGAGTGTGTGAGTGGTGCATGTAAAATATCACTTGTCTCTTTCAGCCTCCAGACTCAGCACACAGTTAAAGTTTAGCCATCTGTTTCCACACATGACCTTTCTTTTTAATTGCCTAAATTAGAGGAGAATGAGGAAGACTGGCTGGGTGCTCACTCCTGTCCAACTCTAATATTGAAGAAACAATTGTTATTTACAGTGACAAATAGCGCGGGGGAGCTCTGTCTGTGTCAGCTGCTTTCCACCTGGCCATGTTGAACACCTGCCCAGAGCCAGTTTGGTTCACTGCAGATGGCTAAGGTGAGGTTTTCCATCCTCCGCAACCTTTCCTGCAGGCAGCTTCTTGTGCGCGGAGAGAGTTGCAATATGTAGCCAGTACTTTATCATGTTAATTCCTACTCCCTGATATTAACTTCTCGCAATATTGAATACAAGAGTCTGCAGAGTGGAAGAGAGAAATAGAATCAGTGTTGGTTAATGGAGGGGGATAGATTAATCAACAACACAATCATTCTCATGTATTTTTACAACATAGGATTTAATCTTGTTAAAATGTGGCCCAATATTGCTTATTTGTTGTTTAATACGGTTCGTTATTTCTTCCAGAAAAATTGTATGTATCTTATGGTTTCATTGGAACATTTTTAAGTCCAAATTTCATTAAAATCAGGCTTTTGTGCTTTTGTTTCCACAGAGGTTGCATGCAAATTTCTGTGCAGCTAATCATGGTTTTGTGGATGCTTGATTATGCTCCAGTTCTCAATGTGACTTCTGCGATTGAATAGGTATTGAGGATAATGCTGTCATAGTGAAAATCGCTTGGTATCTTTCACTCCCCTAATTAAGGCACTTGTCAGGATGGTATTAATACACAAAACAGATACGCTGCCATTTATTATAAACTATTCATCTGATAAGCTTGTTACTGTACACGAGAGATTACAGCACATTGATCATTCTTTTTAATCAGGAGTGTTGTTTTCCATTGGATCTTAACTAGAAGAAACACTAGAAAAACACAGTGATTACATATCCAGAATAATTTCATTATTGACCTTTTCTCTGCATGTAGCATGTTGTGAGATTACTAATTAAAAGTTGCTCCCTGTAGGTGACCTGCTGATTAATTCATTTGTATTTGATGAAACCATTACCATTAAAAAACAGTCCTAATGAAATGGAGATCTGTCATTTAAATGATTTGATTAGTGCGCAGGTCAACACTTATTCGAAACTGAACAGGTTGGCAGAAAAAGGGAGCATTCTGAAAACATGTTTGTCTTTCTGCACTTTGTAAGTGATGTAGCTATTTTTGGTTCAAAGTCTGGTGTAGTTTCATTATGTTTGGAAGGAGGAGGAATCCGGGGAAATGCCAGGAGCCATTGTTCTTTGGATACCCAGACAAGCACAAAGCTGAGAACGACAATGTAACACAGCAGAACATCTTTTGTGTGTCATCTTGGTCTCTGTCAGTTGAGACCAGCTGAGGGAGACTTGTGACGGACTGCCATGGTGATCTATAAAAAATTAAAGCTTGTAAAATAGCACCAGCACCTTCTAGTAAGCCGTGTAAAAAAAAATGAAAAGACAAGAGAAACACCAGCTCTAGACAGAATTACAGCTTTATTATTTATTACAGACAGAATGTATTGGCTTCTCTGGAGGTCAGACCAGGGAAGTGACCAGGACGGGGGCTTATGTGTGGCTACTGGGCAGAGGTTTCAGGGTCACACACTGACATGCCTCAAGGAAGGTGTGTAATGAAGCATTAGACACAGCTGGTGCTCACCAGGGCAGGCCCCAAGTCACAGCCACCATGTAAGGTCATTTTTGGACAAAAACTGTGTTAGAGTTATTCTTTTTTCCTTTTTTTATTTTGTTTGTTAAGCCGGCAAGGAAGTGCCAGCACTAGATATCAGTAGTTAAAGAGCAGGTTAACCTTGGTTTTCGGTGGACAAGAGGTAACCAAAAACCTAAGAAAAGATGGCAAATGACTTTGATAGCGTGCATTTGACCCCTTTGTTAATGTATCCCTGCACAGCCAGAAGAGAAATTCATAGTAAAATGCAGCAAAGCAGATCTCATCAAGTAATGTATAGCGGCAATACAATGAATGACGAAGGGTAGCCCAGGGGTAATCGATAATTTGAGCCACCAATCTGTTCCAGGTGCTTTATGATGTGACTGAGGTAATTATCACCAGATCAATAAAAGAGTTTGTTGTGCGGAGGAATGGACGAGGGAGGGGTAATTGGTTTCTGCTGCTGAACTGATCTAATGTATGTAATTTTCCAACCTGAAGCACGGGGTTAAAATGATTCTCTCGGAAAAGTCTGTGTCCTGTACTGCTCCTGCCCGCTGGGTTCAGGACCAATATTCTGAGATGTCTGTGGGTTTATTTGCATTTGCATGCATCATTAAACAGTCTCAGAGGGAGCTTTGGTGAGTCCTAGGGCAAGGAAGAATGCACTGAGGTCAGGACTGAGAAAGAAAAGAAAAAGAGAAAAGTGACGAGAATTAGTGATGTGTCAGTTGCGAACGATCCAGCTCTAAGAGCCGGCTCTTTGAAGAGAACGACGGGAGCCGGCTCCTGACTGGGAGACGTTTTTTTTATTTTTCTCGTCTTTTTCTGTTACAGCCTCACGTGATTGGTCAGGACATATGGTGGCGTCTTGACCAATCACGTGTCTACATTGAGCAGAACGGGGTGGGGAGGGGTTACAGACACACACAACACAGTGAGCATACAAACACGAGGGAGGGAGGGAGAACATGCACGACAGACAGAGAACGCACTGGAAAGGTGAGAAAACGAGTGACTGCAGGAAACACAGTAAACTTTAGACACAGTTCAACGGCATAGACAGTTTAAAGGCAGAGTGTAGACTGTGCAAGGTGAAAGTGTCATCAATCAGGGTCCACAAAAAACATGCAAAGGCACATTGGAAGTGTCTGTGAAGGATCTCAGTCATCCAGGTCATGGACATTAGAACTGTTTATCCATCAGTGCAATAAGTGAAGAATAAAGACAGTGAAGGGAACCTGCTGTTAATGAAGGTGTTTAAAAGTTTATAAATAATATACATACAATCAGAGATTGGACCTTTTTGTCTAATTGTGATGGGTCTTGTTTTCGTACTTTGTAATACATTTTTGTAGCACTCTGTTCCATGTTGAGTATATAAAGAAAGCCTCATAAATAATACACATTTGATATAATGTATGTTTTTTTTACATTAGTAACTCATTTTACATATAATTTTACATTATTTTAGGTCATACATTAATTTAAGCAAGAAAAAATCTGAGGAGCCACTTGGGAGCCGAAAGAGCCGGCTCTTTGTAGTGAGCCGATCCAAAAGAACAAGAGCCGGAATTCCCATCACTAACGAGAATAGTGGATAGCAAGCTTCTAAAGCGAGTTAATTTGAGAGCAGAGAATAAAGCTACATTCATTGGAATTATATCTCATAATTAAAACCTATTGACAACTTTGACTCTACCAACTTCAGATGGAAAATGAAGCATATGGCCACCGAGTGTGCATGCCCGCTTTCGTTATGTTGTTACAGTTATTTTCTTTATGTTGATGCTTGGTAAGCAGTGTGAGGCTTGAAATTCCGGGGAAACAATGCCATGTTGAAGTAAAAAAAAAAAAACGCAAAGACATGTTGCATTAATTGATAGTTTTTTTAATGTTTAGAGGTAGCACAACAAGCTATATGGCTGCGTATTACCATTAAGCAAAGTTGGTTCGGGGTTGTAAGCCAAGAGTTGCCTAGAAGCCAAATAGTCACTATATTTATAGCTCTGTTTTAGTCTCCATCAATTATATAGAGAAAAAATGTTCTTATCTTCAAAATTATTGAAAATGATCACCATCTTTTATATTATGTTTGTCATAGAGGACTTGGGCACACAGGCAGTGCACTGTGTTTTTTTTGGACTATTTTCACAGTTAGCAGCTGTGATTGATGAGAGCAGTAAGAGTGAACTTACAATAGAGCCACAAGCTTAAAAACCAAAACAATGTGCTCAAAGATGCTAAAAGGCTGCATAGAGCAGTGCAGCTTGCTGATAAGTCTACTTGTGTAGTTGTCCCTTTAGCACTGAATGGTATCATTTTTTTCTCTGTTGCTTTAAACACATTTGGTTGGTGGAGCTCAAGTCTTCAATGAAAAGGGATCCATTTATTACATGTATTTGGATTTTAATGCAGAGATGTCCAAGTTTTACTGCACATTCAAAGTAAATGGCAAAGTATGAGAGGTTAACTATAGCTGTAGATTTGAATTATGTGCAGTGAGATGCAATTCTGGAACATTCATACAGTCATATGGGGGACCCTTTTAGAGTGATTTACAGCGGTAGAATTGGTGAAACCAGGACTGCAGGTGAGGAGTTCAGGTTATGAAGAAAGATGGTAGGGGACCATGATGAGCCAAGATGGGTGTGACATTGGGGTGAGGAATACTGGTAATAGAGGTCTCGCTAGTTTTGCCGTCTGGCCTGATGAAAGTGAAATGGTTAGTTTGCCAACGTCACGCATCCAAACTTGGTTTCCAACAAGGTGAAAGCTCATTCATGTTGATATGCACACCAGTCTGGCACACACCTGTCTATTTGTAACAAGGTGAAACTGAATTTGACATGTGGAGGGGAAATGGACTGTTTGCCATTTATATATGCATACAGAAAGTCTGGTATACTCTTAGTTAAGTCTTTTTGTGCAAATATTATGATTGGGTGTAAAATGTACAAGGTGAATACACTGTGATGTTTGTACATATTTAATGTTAACTCAGCCTGCCTTGTTACTGCTCATTATTCATTTTGCATGAGAGGCATTGAGTGTAAGACTGTTTGCCATATGAACAGCAAGGGTAAAAGCAGACACATCAGCAGCTGATGTCTGTTCCTTTTGTGGTAATTGGAAGAAATAAAACAGAGCTGTCATAATAACATGTATTGCCTCAATGCCACTGAAAGTCAGACTCAGAAGTCTCTGTATGTCATTTTATGCTTATTCAGTGATTTTGTATTTGAAGGCGTCCTGCTTATGGGTTGCATCCTCTAAAAGGTGGAACATTTTGACTATCCATATTGGCAATAATGGAGGTGATTAAAAATAACAATATACTTGGTCTGAATTAGAGCGGTGTTTAGTTACACCCTCTGTAAATCATTAATGCAACAAACACCATGTTCAAGTGCAGGGTAATTCATTATTGTGCCTGATAGCAGAATGCCCATGGGAAAAAGTAATGATCAATGGCTTAGGAAACAGCCTCAACAACCATCTCACAAAGCATGGATTTCAAATGGGCCCTTTTATAACCCCTTTGGAGGTTAAAGTGGGGCAGTAGACAGAACTCCAGGTCTCAGGAGTTCAAGGAGGCTATGTAGGCAGACTTTAACTGCAAGACAACAAAGAAGGGGAAAACAGGGCTTTGACTAGACAGTCTTGTCATTTGTTGAAAAAGCACATTGAAAATTTACTGAATTGACAAAGAAAGCCTTCTGTTGAGGAGACGTATTGTGAAAATAGTTGACAGGATGCCTCAACCATTACCTTGGCTGAGGTAGTAGGGTAGCTTTTCAGCAACATGGCACAAAGTGTGTATAAAATTTTCCTTAAAATGCTGAAGACTTTGTTCATTGTTAGGTTGTCTTGTCTGACACACTTCTTCAGGGTCACATAGAGGTCAATGACAGTGCCTGTGCACTGACAAACATTGTCCCCATGGTTGGGAAAGAAAAAGGTGTGCTTTAAGTATCAAGGTAGCAGGCCTTCCAGGGAGAGTTTATTTCAAGGTGTCAGGGAGTTGGCTCAGATAATTTAGCAAACCTCTGATACCGGAAGAATATCGAGATTTTTCAGCTGGACTTGAAGAGGGCTTACAACCATGCACATGATCAGTTCTGATATAACCAGAGGCAAAGTTGTGTCCAAAATCTTGGCACAGGGTCAGTCATTTTTTAATGGTTTAGGCCTTCACCACGGTTGGGTCTTGTCATTGTTTCTGTTTTTCGGATTTGTTGACAGGGTCTTATTGCAGCAGAGAAGGACCTCTGGGAGTGCAACCCTTCTTCCTGTTATCTAGTTTGTGGACTTCAGCTGATGCTGGCAAACACCGGGATGGTTTTTAGCCAAGTGTGAAGTGGACTGAAAAAATGCCTGCTCATCCGAACATTAGGCTATGGCTTTTCATGACTCTCTTTTGTTTGGGGCTGAGTTTCTACCTCAAGAAGAAATAGCATAAGTGTGTTTGGACCTTGATCACAAGTAAGGGTAAAACAGAGCAGGGGATTGACTGTCATGGCCTCAGCAATTACACAGTGTGAGAGCTGTTCATGAATTGTAGAGAAGAGACTGAGCTGGAGTGCAAAGAACTGGTTTCACCACTTGATCTGGGGTACAGTTATCACCATGGAGCTGGTGGAAGTTTGAAAAATGATATTGTGGGTTCAGGCTGTCAAAATGAGGGTAAGGTACTCAGACATTAGGAAGGGAGCCCGAGCTTGGATTGAAAGAAAACAGCTAAGGAGGTTCAACATTTGATCAGGAAGTCTCCTTGAGGCCTTTCTCTCTCAACTACTCAATTTGGACCTGGAACTTGCTGAATGTGTAATCTAGCCTGGGGTGGCCTCATGATCCTCAAACTTTGCTGGAGAAAGGCAGTTCTGGACTAATTGAATCAAGCCAGCTTTCACCCTGTATCTGGTCTTAGGCTGCTGCTTGCAGCTACCTATTTATTGCCCAGATGGGAGAGTGGTTAACATCTTCTCACCCAACTTGTGGCAAGCCAGTGGATTTCACAATAGACCTAAATATATGCACATATATTTTTTTTTTTGTTTTTGTTTTTGTACCTGCTGGTAGGGTTGGTTGCCTAATGAAGTTGCCATGGAGCATAATCACTGGAACTTAATTCAGAAAAAAACAGTGTGTATTCATGTAGATAAAGGAAAATAACAGCAAAAAAAAAAAAACATGTTTTTTCTCCCAATATTTATCTGTGTTTTCATTGTTTTGTATTAACTTTAATAGGGGACTTAATATAGCAAGTACAATTAAAATTACCTGATTTATTTTCTTCCTCGTTTTAATTTCACTGTTTAAATATTGCAAATGAGAATCTGGAATTCATTTTTGACAAATCTGTATAATAAGATGATGTGACTGATTTTCATTGTATTAATCACCACTTTTCTTTTTAATCAGAATCTTAATTTGATGACGTATTGTTCACCTTCAAGAACAGAACACAACAGTATAATTTGTTTGTTGTGGTGAGTCCGTCTCAGTTTGCCGTTCATCATAAGCATCTGCATCAGTCCTTTTAATTCCTGGTAAATGTGACTGATGCCTGCAAAGACGCTCAAAGACAGTCCTGCAATCAATGATGTTTGATTTATTGTCTTTGCAGCATGCATCATGTAACCATGTCACAAGCAAAACTTTCTGTGCAGCCTGGCTCACAGAACCACAATCATTCCTTTCTAACCCCTCTATATGGTGTAGGATCATCGCACACAAGCTGTGCTCGTCATATTTCATAACAGTAATCCACAATGAAGGTCATTTTTATGAATTGACTGAAGAAAGAGCAGTTTTTGTCTAAACTTAATTAAAACTCAGGCGTAGCTTTCTGGGTATGGTGTTTTTTTTTCTTCCTCCATGATTCAATAATCAACAGAAGTAAATCATCCACAGTCTAGTGCATCGGTCGCCAGCAGGCTGTAACAAATGCAAAAAGTAAATAGACCTACTCTGGCATGCCCTGACTTACTGGCAGGAGCTGCAAGGTTACCCTGTGAAGCCATTAGAAGCACCTTTAGACCACATGACTACAATTATCAGAGTGAGAGACTGTTAAAATCCTGAGCTGTGATCTATGGAGTGATGATCGGCTGTGATATCAGCCATAAACTGTATTTTGTCTTGTGATTTAGTGCTGTGACAATATATCTCCATTGCTGCTGGAGCCACTAGCTTCACTAATTAGTAATGGTGATTTAATGTAACAGAGTGACCGTTCCCTCTCCTGTGCAGACCCCATTCCTGCACTGTTGTCCTTGTAAATTAGGTATGCACCAGTGATTAATGGTTAACAGCAGCTATTCCAGGAGAAGCATCATCAGCAAAGCATTTAATTAAATGGTTGTCTCAATTACTTAGAAAACAAATGTAGCTTGAACAGGGGCTAACTTTATTAAACCATATGAAAAGTCAGACTGTTAGATGAAGCTCTTAAAAGAGACTCAAACATTACTTTAGATTGACACATAGGTAAACAAAAAGAATACAAAGACAGCAGATCTACAAAGGCTTTCTTTTAAATGTCCTCATTGAAACAAAAAGATGGGAGGAACATTTTATGTTAGATGAAACGGAAATTGTACAATTTTCTATCTGATATTTTCTAGAACCTGTATATTTCCTGAATCAAAAAAAATTCCCCCCTGAAATTAATTGCTTCTATCAACTGGTTCAATTCCTGAGCTGCACTGCAAAAGACAAAGTGCCAAGCCAAACCCAGTGCCCTGTGCCATCAATCATTGCTCTGTATTAACTACCCCACCTCCCATTGCAAAGAAAACAATTAAAGTTAAACTTGTTGATTTGTTATGGTAGACCATAAATCACGCTGGTATGTGAAACCCACCATCTCCTGAGGCCCCTTTTCATGTTCCTCGATCAGTGAGCCGAGGTTAGAAAGCACCGCTTTGAACTAGTTTGATGGTGCTGGGATATTTATTTATTTCCTTGTTTGTTTTGGATAAATGATAGTTGTCTGAGTCACAAAAAAATATGCTGAATAAAAGCTCTGCACATGAGCCTATAGGTTCAGCACATGAACCTATGCTCACATCATCTAAAATCAAAGGAAAACACGCTTTTCAAAATGAGTGGGATTCTGAAATCTCGATGATTCTGCTGTCTGTGTCTTTCTGTCTGTCTGCCTGTCTGCATTCCTGTTTTTTCTCACTTCAGCACGACAACATGAAAAAAAAAGGTTGTCTGTTCATCTCAGCAAGATGTCATTTTGAAACCTGTTGTGACACATTGTTTTGAACAGCCCAAACCGTTGCAGCTAATGAGCTGTTCTCTTCTCATGATGTTCCGTCTTTTCAAGACTGGCTTTCTTTGTTTGTTTGTTTTTTTTTGCCCCCTCATACCCCGCTTTTTTCAGTTATGACAAAACAAACAAACTATGGAACTCAGACTTTACCATCAATCTTGGCCACTTCTCAGAAAGCTATTCTGGTCCTGGCGGTGCTGTCGTCTGCCAGGGGAAACGAGGTGGGCTTTGTGATAATTCCTGGACTTTGAACAGCTGAGTAGGAGTGAGTCACCATTTCCAAGGCTTTGTCTTGAAAGTGTTCACTCCTTGGCCACTACTGCTCATTGTAAGCATTTGGCTGCAAATACTCATTGTATGCGCTATATGAGAGAAAATGTGGGGTCCCCTTCTTTTGCAGCCCAAAGCGTATCCCAGCTTCCGTGACATTTAGGGGAATATGCAAAGAGCACAGTGGTCTCTGCATGAAACGTTACGGGAGAGAGGAGAAGAAGAGACAATTTGATAATAGTACACAGGCTGTGTATGGCAACTCAGCTTCAGCAGCACAGGAGACCTTGTTATTGTCCGGGCAGGCCACGGGTCAGACAGGCCTAGTCTGAAATTTTTATGGATGGAAATTTTGCCTGTAGAATACTGAATAGACAGAATCTGCACAGCGATGCACCATAACACGTTATACCCATTAAAGATGCATCCAAATCCGTAGGCACAAGCTTCACCTTGTTAAATTGCACAACAAATTAAGTTAAGACAGCAAATTACAAGACTTCCCAGAAGCTGGACAAATTATCATATCTTGTTATAATCAAACCACAATGCTGCTGGCTTAACTTTGATGTCAACAGACGTTTTATGTCTTCTCTCTGGAGTTTCATTTTATCCGATAATTGAATAAAAACATCATGCTCATCACCTGTTTTGTCTGCGAAACTAATCTACTCCTCACTTGGTCTGCTATTGCTGGCAAGAGAAGAAAATTAAGTTGTTGACACTGGATCATTCACTACAGCTAGCTGTTAAAACAGCGTCACTAGTGTGGATTATAATTGTTTTTATGCTGTCTATTAATCGTCAGGTGCACATTTGAAATAAATTAGATTCTGTGTAACAAATGTCTTTGCATTGAAAGAAAACAAGATAGGACAGTCATGCCCATTAAACAGTCATTCATTCTGTTGTTCTATCTAGCTGAGAAAGCAGCACTGTTCCTGTTTATATAGCTTACACAGTGCACATTAAATGCAGTATCACTTTGCCATTACTTACGAAATCTCATTTATCAAGCAAACATTCTTTCTACTACAGCAGAGGAGAAAAATGCTGTACAGAGAGGCGCAGATCACAATGTTTAGAAAGCCCAAGTGAGCTAAAGACCCAGAGGTCATAGAAATGTTCAACATCTCTGGTGTGGAGACACGTACTATACACTTTCAGAATAATCTGAAGCTGAAAAATCTTCATATAGGAAATCTGTATGGAGCACACTCTCATATGCAAAAACACATCCTGTACATCTTCACAAATGTTGTTTATTTAGCCTGAAGCTCTTACAGCTAGGCGTTGAGCAGAAACACTGCATCTATATCGAAGCCAACTATCATGGTGTGAACACACATTCTATACAGCCGGTTGCCAATAAAGTCACTTTGGCCGGTCTGGACTTTGAATTTGGCATGTTTTCAGAGCTGCAGCTCTGCCCAACAGAGACAGCTTAGCTAATGAGCTAACCATGAGAAGTGTAAAAGCCTACCTGCTGGCTTCAGAGCCCCAGATTTTCAGACTAAAAGGCCGGCCAGCTAAAGGCCCTGCTGAAATGCATCTCTTTCAATTAGACTTTGAGAAAGCCCTGACTCCTTTCCACTCAGCCTAGCTGTTCATATGGCTCATCTCTAAAGGATTCTGAGTACACTGCATGAATAAGCACAGGTTGTTGTTCTGCAGATGACAAACAAACATGATGAGACTTTTGTTGTGGAGGACTTTGATTTGTTTAGCACTTACTAAGTGTTCTGAATGATTAGCAGCTAATAGTATTTATGTGCCAGCATCACGGCAGTTTCATCAGCTGTACATCAAATGAAGTGCTTTGTTTGCTTCATATTTTAGGGACAGTAAAATCCTAGTCAACAACTTCTTAAAGTTTTAGGGAGCTCTACAACCAATTTAGAAGAGAAAATTTGTTGATATGAAGCCATAAAGCTTTGATTTGTGGTGAGACATTGGCTCAATCTTTATGTACTTTTGGCTCATTGATTCATTGTGCTGCAGGGGTTTGCAGTGAATGTCGGGTATTTGGAGCTGCTCAGCGCCCCACAATAACAAGAACTGACGGAGAGATTTGTGCGAACACTTCTATTGGTTCTGGGAGTCTGTTTGAGCCGAGCACATTCAAACAATGTTACCCAGAAGGCTTTTTTTGTCTCTGTGTCAGCTACAAATGACAGAATAGTGTAGCCGCTGCAATTTTAGTAAAGAGAGGAGGGGGGATGGGGGGGGGGGGGGCTGGTCAACCTTTTATGGGGGAGCAGGGAATAGAGCATGTTATGACAGACGTGGGGTGAACTCAAAGAGGGTAATTTCACAGTGAGGGGAGAGAGAACACAAAATAAGTATGATGAACTTAAAAGTTGTGATTTTTCTTGCAGTTTTAGTGCTGCTGCACAGAAAATGTGAGGCTGCAGAAATATCCCTGCTCTAACCCTCTCTTTCTGTGTGAGCTGTAGCTTTTTCTCCACCATTGGTATTCCACCAGATTCATCACCACACGAGGATGGCGTTCTGCCATCTCCTCTCCAACGTAGCTGACAGATCATTCTAAATCACCTTCTGCTTTAGGGACCAGCGGCTGGTGGATTGTTTTAATCACAGATAATTGATTTTATTTTAACAAAGCATGTGAGAGAAGAAATCCTACCACTAATAGATCAAAAAGGGGGTGTCGAATAAGAAGACAATGTTGTGCTGTAACGGATTTCTGCGGTGATGTAATTCGAATGCATGAGCCTTTAATTGTCAATCTGTTACTTGTTCCTCTGTGTCTCTTTCATCATCCACAAAGATTAAAAACAACTGCTGAAGGTTAAATCTAAATGTATCGACGGGGTTGTACCTGAATTAAAAAAGCTGTCAATGACTTCAAAATTAATTTACTGAATCTACAAATCTGTTCTGTAGCTCAGTGTGCAATTTTCTAAGAGAACTACCTCAAAAATCTCAAAGAGGGTTATTTTTACAAATGGCCTCCCAGGAAGGGGCCCACTGCTTTTGCATTCTCAGAGCTGTCATTCATTGAATGAGGATGGGGGGATCTCTGTTGACCTCAGCTGCTTCAGTAATTTGTACTCCTACTTAAATTGCATATAATTGAAGCAAATGCTTTAGACAAGTACAAGCTGTATTTTGGTAATGTTTGTTTGGTGGCATTTTGCTGTACAAGAGCCTCCTACTCATGAGGCGGGACGTTGGATAAGCCGCTCCGAGCAGAGCGGCTCTGCTCCCGATTTATAGGAGAGATTATACTTGTCTGCTGGAGAGCACCTACTGTACCACCTCTCACCCATCCCCTCACAATGTGTGTGCATTTATGCATGCATGTGTGAAAGAGATATGAGCTGATGCATAGGACAGGTATGCAAAGTACTGCATATGTGAATGCAGTAGAGGTTACATGTGGATACTGTTTCAGAAAAAACTGATTATATGCTAAAAAAGAACATTTCAAACACATATTTCATAAATTGCTCACCTGTTTCAAGTGCTCTTTGAAGTAAGGTTATGTCATGTTCTTAAATAATACCAAAGCAAACTGATTTGTGTTTGATAAATGTGCGAGCATCAAGGTTGTCTACACATGTATTCACTTCTAAAGCAGCATCCTCTGAACAGTTGGTGATGCAAAGTTCACTTTGCACTTTACACTGAAAGCTTGTGAAATATGTTCTCATAATGAAGAGATGTATACCATCAAACAGGACACACACTGTAGCTACATACACAGAGAAACCAAACATCTCAATATGAAGGCTGTTAGGAGAGCACTTTGTGAAGCACTCATGTTCACAAGCTCCCCTCTTTTCTCTCTGAGTCGACATTGAAGCACAGTTACAACCTGAAAATAATGTCGCAATGCTTTTGTCTAAGCCCCTAACCATGTGGGTACAGGCGTGTGTATTGGCAAGCGATCCACGCTTTGACAAAATAATCCCACTCTGTATGGCGGACATTATCCTCCTTTGACGCTCTCACCAGCTGATTCGTATTCTGGGACGTGTCCATGATAACCAGCGTGCAGAATTTCTCCTTCTGATTTTTGGGGTGTATTTTCTTGTCTAAATGAAGCATTGCTTGTTGTTAATGATCATTCATGTACACCATTAAAGATAGATATTTCCTTTCTGTGTGTTTTTCTTGTGGAAATAGATGGATGATATCTCAGTATTTAAAGCAACACTAACTGATTTGTGAAAACTTCTCATTAATTAAGTGGCAGGCTCACAGTGAGTTTGTGTAAATTAGCGGAGTTAAGTCTCTGAATCACATGCATCTTGTTCTTAATTTCATGAACTGTATTATGAATTGTCCTCATTAATGGATCCCAAACTTCTGATATGTACAACTGTCTACTGTGTGCAGAAAATGTGTGAGATATTTGGATGTCAGCCAATTTTGTGAACGAACCCAATCATTTAAACATTAAGAAGGGATGCCAACATCAATGAAACTTACAATTATTGAAAATGCAAACATGAATCATTATTTTAACAATGAATATGGAATCACTCAAAAGTAAGTTTTTGGTGTCAGATCAGTCCAAAGAGAAGGTTGTCTAAAAAATGTAATTAAAATTTCAATGTTAAGAGCATTTTTCTATAACAACAAGACAGTATTAACTAAAGCAAACATGACTGCACAATGCTCAGGTGTCATACAGGACAATACAAGAGGTGTTTGACTATTTATGTGACAGGTTTTAAAAACTCTCCTATGTTTTAATAAACTGTGTGTAATTTTTTCATTCTCACACAATCACTTCTGTCACCATCCACCCCATCCTGGTCCTCAGGTAGCAAGCTGAAACAGAGAACCAGAGAGTAACTTGTTGACATTTAATTTGTAGTGTTACTTCATGTGTAATGAGTCAGCAACAAAAACCCAACGATTACTCTGTCAGAGTGTTGGCTGAAGCTCTCAGGGTTATTTTTGCCTTAAAGGGTTCGGGGCGGGGGATTGGAAGACGAACCTGTCGTCTCCCAAGTCATCGATCACCAGATGAAGCTGTGAAAATGACATAGCGGTTATACCTGTAGTGACATGTCCAGATGCTATCCACTAGCTAATTGTTTCAAACTGCACTGATGACCTCGGAAAAGGAGTGCAGAAGGGTGATGGAGTGCTTGAACAAACACAGAAATCATTTAACCAACCAGAGGGGGTACACCATGGAGCAAGCTTACAAGCCCAGGCTGTCTTTGAGTAGACTGGCTCGACAAAGTCTAGAGCTGCAGGTTTAGGGATATCGGGTACTTCGAAGCTGGTTCTGAAGTTTCTCTGTTAGTTCAGGCTTTCTGCTTCAGACTCTGAGCGCGCTCACATGAAAGAGGGTGTTTAGCGCATCATTTGAAACTTCTTCATAAAAAGGTCAAGCTTCAGTCAGACTGGCATCATGAGAAACGATGATTATATAGAAGTGGTGGTGGTAAAAACCAGCCCTGCTGCTGCACATAAAGAAAGCAAAGAATCCTACAAAAGATATTGTTACTTTATAATTTCATATTCCATTGATTTTTAACACGCAATACAAGATACGTGCCTCTCACTTCTTTCTAATGTGACAGCTACTTACAGTCAAGCCTTGAAATGTTAACACTTAAAGACTTGGTTTCAGCAGTACAGGCAGCAGCTGTGATTTTGCTGGATACCTCGCAACGTGGCGTATCCTGTATAAATTGGGGGTTAGAGCCAAGTCATTTGCTACTGACTCAGCGTAGATGCTGTCTGCTGCCACAGTGCTGCGTTCCTGCTGTCCCATAAAACACGAGAATGTCGATGTTAAAGAAAACTAAATTTGAAAGCTAAAGGTTTCAAAAGTGTTTTTTATATTCATGTCCATGTCAAAAGTTATTAAAAAAAGTAATGCAGATGATTAACAGATAAACAGTGTGCCAAGCTCTGCTGACGATACAGTTTACTACAGCTATTGATAGCTTAACACAGACCTCTGCACACACTGAACTGGTGCCGGAGTAGTACCTATACAATCATAATTTAAAACTTAGGGCTACACACCCAGCTGTCATATTTTCCCCAAAAAAATTTAAGCTAAGAGCGAAATTCATGTTGGAAAACATGTCTTTGTTGAATCTAACTTTAACGCATTAAAAAGACGAAGGACGTCTTATAGCAGAAACTCTGTGATTCACTGAACTGCACACATTTTCTGACATTTAACACCACACTCCTCTTTCTGTCCATGCTACAAATTAATATATTAATAACCAGTTAAATTATAAATGGCAATAAAGCTATGATTAATCATTCACATTCCTACTGTTAAGACTTGTAGTTTATTTGTGTTGGGCTGCATATGCTAGTGAAATTAAACTCAGACAAGTAGTTGAAAAATTAATCAGAAGTGTGCTCTCGCGGCATAAAGCCATAAGCTATGAAAGTGATATGATATAAGTCAGTCATTAGGAAATGGCCACTTCATGCAACCTTTCTCCTTCGTCTGCCCCCTCTGCGGTAATTTCCCAGTCAAGGTCATGGCCATCAGCCATCAAGCCGCCATCATTCATTTCCTGACAAAGTAATACATATAAGGGCTAATCATTAATTACCCTCGCTTGACATGGTCTGCTTTTTATTATAATTTGTAACAGAGGAGAAATCAATAATGTTTTAATGAAATAAATTGGTCTGTGTAGGTGTGGCTGAGAGTTGGTTTGAAAGTAGCATCAAACTTCAGAGTGGCTCTCTTTACCACTGGCTGAGTGATTGAAGACGATTTTCTCAACCTATCCCAGCATTTTGCTGTTCTTCCACTTAATCCCTGGAGTGCAGATGTTGTCAACTCGATTACAACTCCTGGCATGAATGAATACACTTGGCACGGTGACATTTTTTAGATAAATATCTGGCTACTTGAGAAGACACTTTTAAGCCTGGAGCTACAACAAGAAAAAAAAAAGACTGGCCAATTGTATGTGAATCTGCAAATGATATGAAACCAGGGCAAGATGATTAGATATTTCCCGCTTTCTCTTGTCCTACAGAAGAGAGCAGCAGATATTTATCTTGGAGAAAGTGGATCACTGAACTCTCCTTTTAAATATATTGCACATTTCACATTTCTGACACCTTAACATAAATGCATTCCTTTAATGTGATGGCTGGTTATCATTTTAGAGCTGCCCAAGGATTAAACACGTGGCGTGAACATAGATCTGTGGAATGACTGATGAGTTGACGTCAAACTCACTATCCCTCTGTGAGAAATGGTAGGAAAAAAAGGAATGTCCTGTGTCATCAGACTCCCATTATTATTTTACCTCCATCTAACAGCCACCTGATAATGCTCTCATATAGATAGCCATACTAATTATACCTCGCTGCCAAATGGAACTGCAGTGAATGAGAAATGGGTGCAACAGGAGGAAGGTCAAGCCACTTATGCCTTGTTGCTAATGTGTGTACATTTCATTTCATGGGGATGAGAAAGGAGAGGAGGGCTCTGTATCGATTAATAATCTTGAACAAAAAAAAGTGGCAGACAGGCAACAGAAAGGGAAATGAGACGTAGAAAAGAGAAGGAGTGACGGAGAGAAAATTGGTGTCTACCAAAAGTAAAATCTTGGAGCGAGGCAAAGGGGAACTTGAGAGAGGATATGTGTGTGTGAGAGAGAGAGAGAGAGAGAGAGAGAGAGAGAGAGAGAGAGAGAGAGAGAGAGAGAGAGAGAGAGAGAGAGGAGTGATAGAGTCACAGAACAAAAGGAAGACAGAAAATTGGGAAGGAAAACTGAGGAAAGAGAAGAAATGGAGGAAAGCAGGCAATAGAGGAGGAAAGTGCTGCAGTGCCCCCCACAGGCCTGCTGACGTAGCTCCATGGCATCACACTGAGTCATGTATCATTGTAATGCATTGCCTGTGTAAATTGAAACATTGCACACTGATCACCTGAACGCTTGCAGTCGTTTCCTAATAAGATAGGAGCAGTGAATGAAATGAATGCAATTTCTTTTTCTGACAGACTTGTTTTCTCATCACATAAACTATTTAGACTTCTTCAAACACACATGCAGTCAGAGAAAATGAGCTCCCCGCAAACAGAAAACATCTGACAGCTTGCTATCTCCAAACAGCAAAGCCGTTGCCATGCAGGCACCCAGAGTTACCTTGCTGCTAAATTCATGTGGAAAAGGAAACTCCACACCCCCCCAAGGTCAATCAGCACCTCACATCCTACTTGTGTTACCATGAGAACAAGAGGCCTCAGAGTCTCATTTATATTCACAGTCACACAGATGTACATTTGCAACAGCAATTAAATGCCATTTTGCCTTTGTAGGCAGAAAAAAACACAGCGACAGGGTGATTACAGAACCATAGCAATGCATCTGCAGCAAATTGTGATTTCATTTCCACTTTTCATAGATTTTTCATGCATCTCTCATAAAAGCACATTCGGGTTGTTGTGATCACATGCAAGTTTTATTATTGTCATTCATTTCCAAGTAAAAGTGTAGTCACATTTAAATTGAAAGTGGGTGTTACACAGCCAAAAGTACATTTTAAATAATTTTATGAGTGAACAGGATTTGAATCAAGCTAAAAGCAAAAGGAGGCTTTCTTTTTTTGAGTGTCTGAGCAGTAAGTGCCCTCCATCTCTGCTGCTTGTTTGTGAAGTTTGCTTTGCACAGTGGGGTCGCTGAAAGCACTGACTATGCGGATGGTAAACGTGAAGGTTCAGTCCATGGCAAAGTTAAAAAACACACACACTCTGTGTGTGCTAAAGTCTTGAGTTGTAACTGTGAAGGAGCCATGCCAAAAGCAAAAAAACAAATTTGAAAGACAGGATGTGTTGAAAGGCTGACAAGAGGCAAAGGTGAAGGTTAGAGAGACACTTTATAAAAATTTACATTTTTCTCACTTCATTTTAAAATTCCTGTTTCAATATGCCGCTGCTGCTGCTATGGAGGTCAAAAAAATATGATACAAGCAAGTTTCCAGTGCTCCAGTCAGTGCACTCTGATTTAAAGGGTCAGGTGTTTCATGACTAAACATGCTGAGGCTCTCTATAAATAGTGCCGAGCAAATGCTCATAATGGCCTTGGAGAGCTGGGAAGCATGACTGACATTTAGCATGTCCATATATAACAGAAGAGACCTGCCCGTAAGTTGTCCCATAGGTAGCATGGCGGAGTACTTATTGATCTGCAAATGCTTTATAAAGGCATTTCTCAGCAAATAAGTAACAGGACATAATTGGCGATGCATTTATTCATTCTTCTCATGACCTCAAATGTAGCCCACCTCCACTGTGAGTGACTTAGAGTTGAAGGGATTGGCGCAGGGGACATATCTTAGTAAGAATTGATTATTGAAAATCAAATTATCAAATAGGAATGTTAATTAAGAAACTAATAAAGTGTTCGTCTGGGCAAAAGTCCCAATAATTAAAGGAAATCTCTGTTAATAGAATCAAAAGAGACGTTTAGATTCAAAAGACACTGAAACATTTTGAAGCTTTCTTCAATTAAGTTTTCGTAAATCTCATTAACTACAAATTACATTTGCATGATCGTTCATAATGACATATTTTGGAGGGAGGCTGGCTTCTGTACTGATCATAGTTTTTATAATTGAAAATGTTTCCATAGTTAAAAACACAGTAAATCAAAATGTCAAACTCTTTCCTTGAACTGACAGAGCAAAACTGTGGCATTTGTTTATCCAGAAAAAAACAGCAAATTAGGAGCACAGCATTAATGGTCATGCATCTATCTATGACCATTTATAGTCACAACACATTATACTAACAAGATATCCTGCACTCCATTGCTGCAGAAAGTTGTGGACAGTTGTGGTATAAGCTTCCTCACTGTTTATCTCTTTCTTGGGTGCAGTGTAGACTTGCAAAGCTACATAAAACTAGCTTAGTGAGGAGTCTGCCCATCACATGATCAAAGCAGGTCAAAGCAGTCCATCCAGTCTCAAGAGCATCCATAGAGCGTATGGAAATCAACCTAATCACCATAACAACAATGTTATAATCTTTTCCAACTACAGCTATGAGCTTGGGAACCAAACATGACTGATAAGTATGTGCAGGCATCGTCTTATGTAAAGCATTGATGCATCTAAACGTTCAATCAGTCATGAGGAATAATGAGAAGAAAAATAAATCCAATTCCAGTGTAGCTGCCTCTTCACAGTCCAATGATTAACTATGCAAGAATGGCACATCCATGCCTGTGTATCCTCCGACCCAGCAAGGACTCCACAACAAAAGCCCACCTGGGCTCTGCTGCTCCAACTCAATGTAATCAAACGCTGCCTGCTCAGAAAATGCAGACATGTTAAAATCTGAAAGGATGACATTAAGGATGAGAGATGAAGAGGATGACAGAGGGCTGTGTGAGACAATAAAATCAAGGCCATCCAAGAACCAAGATGGATTGATGAGTCCATTGAGTGGAGATGGCAGGCAGCCAGCTAGCACAGAGGTCAGTGCAGAAGGATATCTCTTGGAAGAAATGATGCATTTAAGAGGGCCAAGGCTGCCAGGGTGGGCTCAGTGGCTGGGAGAGAAGGAGAGAGATATGAAGTGAGGGATGGATGAGGAGGCGGGTAGAGGAGGCATCTATGTAGATCAAGTGGGGACGTGAGGAATATATAAAATAAGAAAGAGAAATGATGGAAAGAAAGATCTATTAAGCTGGATACAGGTAAGTGGACATGGGGAAATATGGAAGCAGGAGTGAAAAAGAGTAATGAGGGTTAGAAGTGCGGTACAAAAGGCGTCAGGCAGAGTAAACATGATGAGATGAGCCAAGTTAATTTGTATTAAAGCTTGAAGCATTAATGATAATTTGTCACATTATCTATTAGAATTTGATAGGATAAAAAAAAGCAAGAGTTTACCTACAATATGAACATATTTTTTGCCAGAGAGAGACACCAGGTTTCACAGCCAAAAACATCCTGCCTGGGGAGACTGGTTTTATTAATCAAACTGATTATTAAATGAGTCAGGCACTCACACAAACAAGGACAACTAATGGGTTTGAGCCCTAGCCACCAAAAATGAAAAATATCACCCATCTGCCCATTGTGATTTGCTGCAATGGATTGGGCTAAGTGTCCACTAACACCCTGGCTGGCTAATTGAGTTAGGTTTATAACGGTGAGGTCCACAATGAAATTTATGGAACCCATCTGCCGTGTAAATAAGCACTGCCGATGGAGATGAAGTGAATCAGTCAGAAGTTAACTGTCTGACTTTTTCAAAAGGTCTCTGCTCAGTTCAGTGTTAAGCATGCTGTCTCAGGACCCTGTTTTATACTCGCTTCTTCTTTGAAATCCCCCTCCAGACGTGTCCCCCACCCCACCCCCCCACCCTTAGCCCCAGGGCTCTGGAAATCCACCCTGTAATGTGAACGGCATTCGTCTCCTCTCATCACCTCTCTCCCCTCACTTTTTTTCTGACAAGGAGATAAATGCTGCACGAGTTATAAGTCGACTATGGCTGATTGATATCCTCTGCGGAGTATAACATGCAACCCCTTGCTTTCTGTTACAATCCAAGGTTACCAGACTTGTAAATAAGGTACTTTCAGTGGGAAGTATTGTAGAAGTCGTTCCTGGATGTGTGATAACGGTGATTTAATATAAGTGTTAAAGTGAAATGTGAGATCCAAAGAGGAAGAAAAAAAGTTCACGTGATGAGATCAATTCCATCAAAATGTAGTTTGAATGAGTTCACCAGAGGGGATTCAACAAGACTTCAAATCAGAGAGGTCGACATAAAGAGCTTAACTCTTCTTTTAACTTGCCATGATGATGTTTGATGTGTCAGCTCATTGCATTCCTCTCTATTTAGAAATGCAGTCAAAGAATAAAATGAATCCCCTTAAGATGTCCCCCAGGGAAGTTCTTCACATTTTTCTTTTTTCCCTCCATCTGTCAAAAATCATACTCTCACTCCAATACACAGCCTGCAGACTATATGAAACGAGAAGGCTGTCATAAATGTATATTAAGCTTTTTAGAAGCACAGTTGACAACTACCAAGGGCTAAATTGCTCAGTTGAAGCAGAACCTGTTCTCAGGCGAAACAGAACGTTCACATAATCCTGGTCATATATAGAGAGCTGTCGAACCCACAGGAGAGTCATACGGACATGCATGTGCCCACTGGGTGCACATATTAAGCATAAAAGAAGTCTCCTCTCAGGCTGGTCATGCTAAAACGCAAGTGATACTTTGAAAAACAGAAATATAATTTAGACATTCTGGTATTTTTTTCCCCTGAGAAACAAAATACACTCTGTAGAAGATGAGAAAAGTATGGTGTAGTTAAAATGCAAAGAGCTGTGGCACTTGATTGAATGAAGAGATGTTCAGTCAAGATGTCCTCAGCCTTTTGTTTCAGGCGATTTTCTTAAATACCCCTCAGACCTGCCAGCTGAACTCGAGTACCCGTTCATCCGTCAACCAATGTGATCTGAGGAATAGATTATTAACATAGTGTCATCCAGTATTGATACCTAGATTTCTTACTTATCACCTAGCTGTGTTAAATACTTGATTCTAAATGGTCAAAACCCCTTTACAATGGTTATTAATCCTGAAAAGCCAGAGCAACACCAGTGACAGCTAGATCTTACACGTCATATCAAATCAATCCACGGGAAGGAGTTCTGCTACATTTCACCTCCGCCTGTTGAGCTAAACCGGCTCCTCGGGAGGCTAGTAGGGCTCTGCAGAGATGCCATCATCTGTATCTGAATTTGGAACAAGAAGTGGGTGTGGCTTACACCAGATTCTTGGTTTCATTTTTTTTGTTACTCTTCTTGAAACAGTTATGAACAAAGATGAGAATAGATGTAATCAAATAACAAATGAACATTATATTAAAGGAAGCCAACAATATTATGTATTAGTGGATGCTAATTAAAAATGTAATTTTACATTTAATGGCTTTACATCTTAAATTGATGAAACTGAACTCAGATACAAGGTAGAATCAGCTGCCACACCGGGCTTTCATCTACCAATGACTCCTATCCTTTGCCTCTCTCCTCAATGTAAGACTCACTTTCCCTGAGTGAACAGACAAAACTAAAAAAAAATGTAAGTGAAGGGAATTAATGCATATAGCTAAAACCCAAAGGTTATAAGCTCATAATGTATAGTTTGCAGGGGTGTCAAAAAATCCACCTGCCAGACACACGGCTTTCACTGCCAAACTACAAAACACTGATAGACGGCTCGACTGCCACTCTCTGAATCATTTAGAACTGGATGTCTTTGGCTTTTGGGCTGTTAGGGAAGAATAAAATTAAAGGTGAAGGTGAAGGTGAAGACATCTACTTTGGCTGTGATGTGCATTTTTTCTTCATAATCATTTTCTGACTTTGAATGACGAAACAATTTATCACGACCATTACAAGCTAATTAATTGCAGTCTTCCTCCACACATTTTTTTCAGCAATGATGGAGTTGCTTCACTGCTGGAGTCTCACTCCACAGTCGGTATAGTTTCTGTTGCTGACCTTTTGTTGCTGCAGGTGCTCTGCTGTGCTCAGATATTTGCTGCAGGCCAGCAATGTCATTTTGTTTGACTGGCGAGGCAGGCAGCACTAGTAAGTTTAGGCAGCTTGTGTTCAGGTTGTTACTTGAACATCTCCTCATTGGGTACACTCTCCTTCTGCCTGGTGTGTGTCAGCTTGGCAAATGTCCAACAAGCTGTGGGTTACCCCTCCTCTTGCTGCCACTGCATCCACAAGGGAAAGAAGTACCTACAGCAGTGCTTTGATAGTTTTTCTAAAGCACCGTTCACCGCAGCTGGCTTTCTCTGGATGAGAGCTACGAGTGTGGTGATGCACAAAGAACCAGCTCCCCTTGTAGAGAAATGTTGGACAAGGAAGGCTCACCTCTTTTGACCACAGCCGCCTCTGTGCAGCTCACAACCTGCTTTCACTTTGACAGCTAAGTCCCATCCCAATTCAGCTGACAGGCCTGTTCGCAGGTTGTGATCTCTTTGACGAGAGAGCCTGAACCTATACCTCGCTAGAAGAAACGTCCGACTCCCTCGGAGATAAGTTGCAGATGGCAGCTCTGCCTCCATCTTTTTCTTTGTGCTGCAGAGGTGTGAATTCCCTGAAGGAAGCTTGGCCCGCTGCCCCGTCCAGTACAGCAGATAACACTGATTGTGCTTACTTTCATCCCTCCTAGCATCTCTCTTTGTTGAACTCTGCAAAAATTCAACTTTTACTGATAAAATAAAGATGCAGTTACACCGGGTTCTTCTTGTAGTTATTGCCCTTTTGACTCATTAAGATGCCTTTAGTGAGAAGACATTGTACAATGCTGTCCAGTTTTAAAACAACACAAAAGTCCATAATGTCCCTATGTCTGGTAACAGCATAAAAATCTATACAGGACTACAAAAGACAAACCCGAACAACTGGACTACCTATTGATTTAAACTCTACTTATTTAAATCTTGAACTTTGTAAAGGTACCACATTTTTAATGATGCACAGGTTATGAAACATGGCCAATATCAAAGTTCAACATCACAATGTTCCTTCACTTCTTTGTAATTCTTTTTGTCTGTATTTCAAATCAGATATTAGATTAAGAGTATTCAATTGGTGGTAGTGGTCCCTCTTTATAACTCCCTAAAATGTCACTGGAACATGTCTTTACACATCACTGATCTTATCAGACACGGTGTGAAACTCTCACACTGCCTACATTTAGTTCACATTTGACTATTAAACAAAAGGTTTGTACAACAGGTGACTTCTTCTACTAAACAGAAAGCCTTTTCTCTGAATCAGCAGGTAGCCAACATCAACTTGATGCAATAAAGATAAGGTGTCATGAGATAAAGATTACCAGCGGCTACTGCGATTGAGAGTCAAAGTGCTACTTTGAAAAGTCGTGGTCCTGTGATTGTATACGGTACTTACAATTGATGACTTTTATTATAATTTTAGATATTGTTAATGATGTATTTATGTACAGGCTGCATTTCAAGCTGAGATTGAGCTGTAGATGGTTTTCTGTGTGTGTCTCCATTATTGTAATCCAGTGGTTCACACCTTATCAAACCTGAGTCCTCTCCAAACAGAGGAAATAAAACGTTTTGATCAATAACAGCTGGGAAGATGTATTTGTTTTCATTTTTTAGCTTCCTCCAACCTTTGCTTTTCATGAATATTGTATTGTTTACCTCTTTTTGTCTCAGACGGTTAAGAAAAATATCTGACAAGTATAGAGAGACCTGAAGCACGACAATGGACCCCAACCAGATGCTGCTTTTAATAAAGGTCACAATTCACTGATCTTATTTTTTTATTTTTATTCTTTTTTGGTATCCTGAGTTGTTTTTCTGAAAATCTTAGCCTGAAAGGTTACTATGAGGATAAAGATATAGATGTCAGTTAAGTGTTGTAACTATAAAGCATAAACCATAACATAAGGCTCAAGTGAAAGTACCTGCACTTTTACTTTGGCAAATGAGCTAATTAAACTTAGTGACTTTTTTTTCCATCAGTGCTTATTTTATAGTAATTCTGATAATCAATCAAAAATGACAGTTACCAGTCTCTTCCTATCCAGCAGCACAGTTTATTCCACACCTTCCTCTGCTCACTTCATTGATATTGATGGGTTCTGATCCAGGACGCACCATGTATGGAAAGCAAACACCAGGTCGGTGTAATGGCTTTCTCTTGGGACCTGTCTATGTTCGTAGATGCACAATATAGGCCTCCTTTTGAACTGCAGGACTCAGCAGGTCTGTATGTGTTGTCTTTAAACTGCCCCGTTCTCAGCTCTCTGCTTTACTAAGATAATATTTGACTGTCATGCACTGTCGGCTCATACTTTCTGTACCAGTGCACAGCCAGAGTAAATATTGTGATACAACCTGAGTTTGTGTGTACTGGTCAGGCTCCTCAACAGATTTAAGGAGCTGTATTTTTTGATTGAGGTGAAATTTTCTCTCTCCTGTGTTTTAAAGAGAAAAAAAAGAGCAACTCCCTTGTGTATACATGACACTTACAATAATTAAAAAACACACAAGACTCTTGACTTGTGCAATCATTTGTTGTTCACTTTGCACATCCAGCTCAGGGCAACACCATCGAAACAGCCTTTTGTCCCTTTGGATTGTGCAATTTATTACTGCACCATCACTGCTGCTGATTGCCTGGCAACCCTCACATCCACCCTCACAGGAGTGTCTTAGAATAATTTAAATGACTTTCAGCAAGAGATGCCATTGATGATAACTGAGATCCAACCTAACACATTAATTAGATTCTGGCGTATGAACGTGAAGGGTGCCCATTAACCTCCTTTCTTCTCTTAACTGAACTGCCAGCGTTGGTCTGGGTGTTACTTTTTATCCTTCACACAGACGTCGTTACACCAGATGAACAGACCAAAGTGGAACGTGGGCTTATCTACATAACACCGCTTTCCAGAGAGATAGGAATGAGATGCAACAACGGTTGCCCTTCCTCCGTCCCTCAGAACTTGGTGAAGAGCAGAATTAAACTCTGAGAGTAAGCATGTTACATGAAATAATTATGCATTGCAAAAAGACAGGAAGTCCCAACAACACACGCATTCTTATCAGTCCCTAAGGATGCGCCCTCGTTGACAAAAATCTGAGACAAACTTGTAGCTGTCCCATAATGTGCTGCTACTAATGGTGTGTTATTTATTCAGTTATAGCTAAAGAAAATGATGTCAGAGAGGAAATAAGTTAAAAAGATAAATGTACTGTTTCAAAGTAACCCTGTGGAATAAAGCAGATAAAACCATAAAGTAGTTTCTGGCCCATTCCGAAGCATTTATCCGACATTGCAGCACAGCAGTCAGGTTGTCCCAGGTTTCAAGGATTATTAGCAGAGTTTCTGTCAGGGACGTGCTGTACTCAGCCTCCTCTAAATGGTGTGTTTCACTCTGGGACCAAGTATCCTATCACTCTAACACTTTAGAGTATCATGAGTACTTTAGACCTTGCTGTGCTCTGTGGCTTAGAAGAACAGACTGTCTTTTTCTGTTTTATTGTTACAGTAATTCTTGTTTTTACTAGATCATCATCAGCTGATGTATTTCTAAACATGTAATCCACTCTTCTCTCACGTTTTCCCAATCCCATTGTTGAGTAAATCATGTAATTTTACACCCGTTCTATGCATGGCTTAATGTTCAGTTTATGGTGTGTGGTTTCTCTTCTGCTGTTCAGAGGAGCTAAACACTCGTGTTTACCGCTGTGGAATCTGTTTACTCTTGGATCTGAAAATAAACATTTCCTTTGAAATGCAAATGGCTGCATGCACAAAAGATTTATAAAAAAAAAACGTGTACCGCTGTGCTTTCTGCCACTCTCCTCTTGGAAACAGGAACATGTTGTGTCTATCCTGAGTTTAAACACAGGTTTGTAGAAAGAGTGTCATCACTTATGATGCTAGTGTCTGAGAAACGCTATCTGAAAGAGAATCTAAGAGTTTCTTTCAGCATTTTTCTGACCACCTTCTCAAAGACAGGAATTTGCATCATTATTGCAACTGTGAATAATGAATAAATTATGCAGAGTTGTATGGTAAACAAATACTGGAGAGTGTGTGGTCTTATGATTTGGCTCCTCTGTCCTGACTGAAGGAACCTTGAAGCTTAGATTATCAGATTATTGAGATTTTTGATCTTCACACTGTGCTTTGAGCTCGATCTCTTTGTACAATGACACTCCAGAAGCCATTCATCTTCTGTGCCAGCAGTTTCTGATGCCTTTTGAGTATCATGAAAGATGCCGTCTTAGTGTTAATCAAAAGAGCTGCTGATCAGTGGCAGAGAAAAGTAATAAAACATGTATAAATGTGGTTAGGTGGGGGGGGTCTTCACATTGGATATACCGCACGTTGTATCTCCCTTCAGATTGATCCCTGTGCTATGCAGCCACGCACTCAACTAACTATGTGATAGGCGAGCTATCCGCACAAGCTCAGGAAATTAAGAATGGATATTTAATGAGCCACTTGGACTTTAATATATCACTTCAAAACATATGTGGGTGGGAGAAATTAATGCAGAGGAAACATCATGTTGGTCAAGAATGAATGTGCTTTATCTCACTATCAGAGTCTGAAATTAGACCATCGAGTTTGTTGTGTCAACTCCTACGAGGGAATTTCACGCAAAAGCAAAGCACTTTAGATCTCCCATTTTTATTGAGCATTACTGTGCAGGGTGAAATTAATCTGTGTGTGCAGAGATTCAAAGATGAGATTGTCTGCTTGTTGTTGAGTACTCCAGTTGTGTATGTGCTGTAAATGGTATGTATTGGAGAAACGACCATTTTAAAGCACATTCTGCAGCAGAAATTTAGATAGCTCTAGTTGTAGCTCGAGGCGAAAGAGTCGAGATTCTCTTGAAAATGTCAGCGAAAGAACTCTGAGGAGCGGTAACGACAGTGACAGCTGACAGTGAATGGGTGGCTGACATGGTGCACAAAACACCAGTGTCACAGATTGTGATGATGCAAAATGAAATAAAGAAAGTGTGATTCATCAGCATAAATCTTCATTTCCCTTGTTTGTGCTCCTATTTTTCACTCTCAGTGATGTGGCACATTGCCGCCTTGAGGTCTAAGTGCCTTGCATAACTTTCAGAAACATTGATTATTCATCTTAGAATACAATTATGATGCATTTCTGCACAGCTGCATTGCTGTTGTATGGATTCAGATTAGGGATGTTTGTTTTATCCTAGAGTATTTTATATATCTTTAAATCTTGCTGGTGCTTTTACAAGGAAATGGTGTGAATCTTGCTTCTTATACTGTATGTAAAATTGAGTTCCTTGCGATCATTACTTTAATTTAGGACTTTGGACTGACAGAAGCAGCTATTTGAACATGTTTCTTTATGATCATAGAATTTATGAAGAGACTTTTTCTCAACTGCCTGACTCAACAATAAGTTAATCATATCACCAACCTGTACATCAATCAATGTTGCAGCTCTAGCACGGTGAAGAACATGAAGAAAACATTACCAAGCCAGATCAATGAACGACACATTTCCATGTCATCCGGCGCTGTGACTTCCCACAGATGCAGCTCTTTGTTGTAATCAGGACAGTCTGTTTACTACCCTCCTCAGCGGTCAAAGGTCAACTGCAAAATGAAAATATCACAGACAGACCGGAGCGTTTTGTGTATTCCCCCACCACAATCAAGTGCTTTACCTTGTTGCTGAATAGAAGTGCTTTTGATCTGAAACGCGGCTGTACTGTTCTCAGATGAAAATGAATATTACATGGAAAAAGCCTTGAGAAGCAATCCAGCTTCCTGTCCTTTGCAGTGATGTAGCGTTTGTCAACAGGAGCTGGGACCACAAGCAGCGCTGTGGGAAAAAGAGCCTGAGCCTCTCTGCAGACTTTCATAGGATTAGTACCTCAAATAGTTTAACTAGCCCGGGTGACAGCTGCTGTCACCTAATTGAATTCTGTAATTCATCATTCATTCTTGTTTACTGCCAGCACAACAGGTGACGGGCTGATGAGACATCTCCGCAGAATTAAATGATGAATGAAACCTACTGCTACTATCCGTGTGTGTCCTGGGCTCCCCACGCACCGAACGGCAGGATGTCTGAGTATTCGCTTACATCAAAGTCAAAATGCAGGTTTCAGGAGGAATCACACACATCTTTTGAACCTGTTCGGCACCCTATCATTCCCTTTCAATGCAGCCCTCCATTATCTCTGACATTGCTCGAGAAAGGGGGAAAGGAGGAAGAAATAACCATTATGAAACGCAATTACAAGTTGCTCAGGGGTCCGAACACCCACGTCTTGCATTACATTGGGCAAAATTTTCTCCAGCCACGGTGAGTGGTTGCTCATACATATTGCACTAAGGAGAGATTATGTCAATCCGTTTCCACCAGGCTTTGACATCGTTTCGCAATAAGTGTAGCACTCAAAAATTGATGCACCTGGATCTCAGCCAAATCTAACTCAGCCTTTAAAAAGAGGATTCAAAAGATAATTTCATTATTGCTCTGCAGTTTAGGATTTCCTTTGAGCTTAAGTTTGCAATTAAGCAATACTACATGAGGGGGAGTGCCGTACACAGTGTTTTCACACACAAATACAAAGCTAAGAGGCTGGTTAGTTTGTATTGCCTAGCTGCCAGCTGTTGACTAGTTGCTTGGTAACAGATATAAATCTGTAAGTAAGGTAAAGTGACACTTTTTCTGAATGGAATAACGAAGGTTGGCACTTATTCAAGCTTCTTTGACAGATGAGCTCAAGCTGTAAATGTTCTGTCTGGGGGCATTCACAGTATAAGCAACTTAAAAACTGATGTTCACCTCGAGCTCTCGATCCAGTCTCTTTATTAACACTCTCTTTGTTTAGACTCCATGTTTATTCCTCTGTAAAGTGAGGAAAATACAGCTCCAGCATCTTGAAAGCGTCTGCAGATGCAGTGGCACCTGATTACTTTCATCAGCTCTTCATTAGTTATGCCTTAATCACAGATCATAGCAGCGGATGCACCTGGGACTGAAATGGTCTTAATACGGCTGCTGGCAGAGATGAGCTCTCCAGCTGTTTGCTGCCGTCCAAAGCTGTCAGCCCTCATTTGAGCCAATTGCCCCGTGGAACTCAATAATCAAACCTGTAATAACCTCACACCACCTCGAATGCACCCCTGTGCAGGGCCAGCATCTGCACGGCCGCCTTCCCTCTCTCCTCCCATCCTCCTCTCCTCCTCCGGCTCAAATCAAAGTGTTTTACAGGTCTGTGTGCAAATGGCAAACAGAGTGTGATTCATTTTGAACTGTTTGACATTAAATTATACCCACCTGAGGCCACCATTTTCAACTTTCATATGGCTCTGCATTTTAGAGAAGCGTCTTTCTATTTCTTTAAATCAAGAGTACACAAAAAGGAGATCAGACTCCAGTGATTCAGTTTTTTATGGTTGTTTCTATACTTACTTTATCTCAAGCTGTTGTTCCTTCACAGTCCAAAAGTTACCCTTTATCTACCTCAATTTGGCGGACAATGAATTAATTATTTTTTCAAAAAAATCGGAGTCTGAGATTTTCAACTGGCATTATGAACGACAGCAGAAAGAGAGAGAAAGTCTTTTATATGCTGATTTGAATACCTTAGCTGAAAACAGCTTTTGTAAATCATGCATTAAAACATCTGATTATCTCCAGAACAGTTTACTAGTCAGCTTTTGCCCATCAGCTTAAAACAGATGCTTTAATGTGCTTAAAATTCAAATGTTGCCTCTGTCAGAGCAGTGAATTAGAAAATACTTTCTTGTGCTCTTATAAAATTTACATTTTTCTACATTAAAGTAATAAAAGGTCACTGTGGAGAGTTAAAATGTTGCAGGGAGCATTTTTAGAGTGTTAGCATACTAACATGCTAAATGAAAAAGTCTCAGGTAAACATGTCTGTTCCCCCGTCATTAACTCTGGGAAATGATATCACTTTAAAGCAACATTATTTCTACTTTCTTTTGGAAAACCGCAGTATTCCCGTCACATGACGTTGAGTTTTGTCCTGTACAGACTTAATGAAACGAGTTTAAAGCTTAAACTTTTCTGGACAGCTTCCCTTTGCTACTTTGCCTAACAAGGCAGGTATTCCATTTCACTCGGGAGCTTTCAGATACGTTTTAGTCTCCGTGGTGTGATGAGGTGCCAAAACTACCAGGGGAAGGCAACTCTGTGGAGAGTCTGTCAGTGTGCTAAGGATCAAAGCCATTTGCAAAGAGCACACACACATCAAACACCGCCATGCAACGTGTTACCTAGCAACCCCAGACCAGGTGTTGCAGAGAGAGGGAAATATTAAAGCCCACATTCTTCCTGTTTTCTGCAAATACAATTTTAAAGGAAATCGATAAAGTCGTGAATGTGTACTGCATGCGAGAAAAGCGGACAAGCTTTTTTTTTCTCCTCCTCAACACCACAGAGAACAACAACGACGGGAACAAGATAAGAGTGTAATATCAAAACATGAGGCGGGGGGAAAGAAAATATGAAGGAGTGACGCATATCCTATGATGGATCTCGCTAATAATGCCCATATCCTGTCCGTACAAGGAAAAACACACTGAAGTAAGTGCCAAAAAAGTGACAGAAACACACACACACACACACACACACACACACACACACACACACACACACACACACACACACACACACACACACACACACACACACACACACACACACACTGCCCTCATCAAAGAGAGGAGTGTGAGATGTGAGGCTAGAAAGGCCCAATTCCACTGAGTGGCCATGTCAAAATGGAGTTAGGCAATTATGTGTGATGCAGCTGAGCACTGAAAGGGAGCTTTGAGCGCTAAGGTGAGCCTGCTGGGTGCTGGTGCATCACAGGCAGCCCTTTATCATGATTACAGTACTGCTGTCATATTAGGAGCAAAATTAAGCAGCGCCACAGTCCTTCAGTTCACCAACGAGCAGGAGGGCGTCCATACCTGCTGTTAGTGGCAATGACTGTATCAAACCGCTGGCAGTGACTGAGGTCAAACCCCCTCGTGGTGAAGTCAAGCATAACAAAACCATAATGGACGACGCTGTAATGTTGTTTTCAATTCACACTGAGATGCAGGTGAGTTTGTGTTTTAGGGGTGTGCGTAACAGCACACGCCTCGGCAGGTTAGCTCTATTTACATACAAAACAGTGTTGGTCATTGCGGGGAGCTAATGTGAGAAACATCAGGAACAATAAGTGTGTGTGCGTGTGTGTAGCCCCCTCAGGAACACTTGAGGCGGCGCGGAGAGAGAGTGATGTGGCAATGCAGCCGTCTCCGCTTGTCTGTTTTAGGCGGAGGAAACAGGTGTAAGCTGTGAAAGTGCTTGATGAATGTTCTCTTTAGTGCCGGTGACTGACTGCCCTTATTCAAACAGCAGACAGCTCCTCTGGCTAAGTACTGTGGGAGCAGATACTGTACATGGCTCACAGAGGCGTATAGTGCAACCAGGCAGACACACACACTCACACACATACAGATATGTACATGTGTGCAAATAAGACGCACACAGAAGATTTTTCTGGATCACACAAAACCTGGTTTTGCTCCGTTTTGATAAGAGGACACTTGCTGGGAACGTGATCACTGATTGATTTTGTTCGTTGATGATAAGAGACATGAGCACTCCACCTGTAGCCCTCCCTCCAGGGTGGTTGGTGTGTAACTGTGGGCGTATTTGTGTGTATGAGATGCATCCACTCTGATAATTATTACACAGAAAGGATGAATAGCCTGCAAGAGGATACAGCCCTGCACATGACAACTTAATCAAGCCGCACAAGGACAAAAATAGGATTAAAAAGGAGGGAGAGGGAATGTGAAAGACGTCTCTCTTTTTTGCGATCTATGAATAGAGTCTGAAACAAAAGGACAGCAGTGGATGGAGCAGTGCGTGATGGAGACAGACTTCTCCCCTCTGGGCTGAACGGATGAGTGACAGATGCACAGGGTCGCGATCTGACTTCATCCCCCCTGACAAAGGAAATACACAAAGTCACATTTAAACAAAGAGCTCGCCTTCCAAACTTAGCTTTCATCTCGTTCAGTCTGACGCATAAAAGAGAAAATTCAAACACGCGCACACACACACACACATGCACAAAAAGCACAGGCAAGCAAATCAGCAAACGCCCACCCTTTACAGCAGTGCATCCTTTATTACTTTTAGGTTATTGCTTTTTCTTTTCTCGGCTGCTGTCTGACCCACTCTGCACCATGCTTTTATGATGTTTCTGTTTGATCTTTCTTTAATGCTACATGCAATTATAATCCAAATGTGAATGCAGAAGTGAAAGGGGCTCTGCATAGGTGGAAAGTATCTATCATTTCTGCTCCACTATTGTCACCTTTATCGATGTAATGATAAACATGATGTGAATTGGGGATGATGAGGGCTTCTTTAAATCATTATTGGTGTGGGGAGCTACATGGCCTCTTGTAACCTTTCAGTTGACACACTGCTCGTGTCCCAAAGAAACCAATTACTCCCTTGTCTGAAGCTTTTCTGCAGCTCGATATGCCAACTTTTATCCAGGCACGCTTTGGTCTGGGGCAGTAGTTATTCACTATTATCTATGCATTTCTCTTCTTTAATCTCACACTTTGGATGGCTCATAAATTACAAAAAAAGAAAAAGGTTTTGTTGCTAACTTTTGTGCTGACAGATAAATAAAATCCTCTCAAGCACAACTGGATTTATGGAAATAATAGGCAATTACAAAACGTTGAGAAGGTTTTGTCAAGTGCAGTAATGTGGAGGTAATGTGAATTGGTGTTTAAGGCAGTGAAGCAAAGACAAGCAACCAACATAGCTACAGAACTGGTTCATTTGGTGCAGCAGGGCAGTAATCATGTGACACAAACAGCAGACTACCTACAGTATCATCCTGAATCCAGTAAATACAGCCTTTGTTCTCACACTATGTGTGTCCATGCTGCCTGTTACATAATGCAGCACAGTCGTGCCTCATTGATCACAGTTACACCAAGATCAGCTGTGCTAGGAAAAAAAAGAGTCCTGCTTTGAATGGAGAATAGTTGTACAAGTTTTCAGCACTAAATAAAAAGATTTATATCAAAAGAAAATTTCTATACACGCTCTAACTTTTGATGCCTTCCAACACTTCTTGTGGTCTGCAGCTTGAAGCCCTGGGAGAGAAAAGAGACTGCTTGATCTGGCTCCAGTTTTTCACTGGGGAAAACTGTACACATGTAAAGCTTTGGTTGTCACACATTTTCAGCCAGCTAGCTGTGTGCTGTCTGACAGGAAAGTCTCAGTGGATGTGTGAATGATTATGATTCTATCACCAAAGCTTGAATATTTGTGGTTTTAAACAGGTGTTAACAATAATTGAAATGGGAGCTATTAGCATTTTTGAAGAGGGCCTGATAGATCTAACTTTATTTAAGACGAAAGGCTAGCATAACACAATAAATCTGTCACTTTTTGTAATTTGGTGTCCAGACATGGGTAATAGTGAACATGATGATGTTACACATTATCTGGATAATCCTTAGAGAAATGTTAATGATTGCAAAGAACTAAATGTATGCCTTCAACCAGGGGCAATTCTAGGATCGGATGTTTAGGGGTGCTGAGCCGGGCAAGATACATTTCACTGTTTTGTACATTTTAATGCAATTTCATTCCCACATTTGTGAAAGAAAAGATAACACTTTTTGGGAAAGTCTGTGACTAAACCATCAAATCTGATAATGGTTATTTAAATGCTGAGCCACAGAAAAAGAGAAATGGATTGGAATCATAAAAGAAACATACGGTAACCCTAATTTCAGGGGAAAGACAACTCCTTTTGATACAGCAGCTCCTCAACATATACATAAACAGTATGTTTCTGAAGTAAACCAGCCCCCTATAGTGAGTACCAAAAATACCAAAAAGTTGACATTTTTGAGTTATTTTTTGGACTTTGATTTGAAATGCAATGCACAACATGTAAAAACGCTGTGGAGCTGCCATATTTTTGTTGTTAAAATGTTACGTTTCAACCAAGTACTGTATGGTTTTGAAACTTGTGTAGCTTGTTAAAAAGGACATAAAGTTAAAATCTCTCAAATTTTAGGGGTGCTGGTATTCAATTTAGAGTTGCTTCAGCACCCCCCCCCCCCCCCCCCCCCCCCCCCCCTCCAAAAGGGCTAAAAACACCTATGCCTTCAACCATTCCTACCAAGAAAAACATCTCAACATGTAAATGCAACAGAGTGAAAATGTCCACTGTCATAAAACAGCATGTACACAGGATTTAATGGGGCACCTCACCCTGTGAACATGTTAATGCAAACACTTTCACAGAAGTCACAGTTATGAAATCTGGTCATTTGTACTGTCATGTCTTAAACTTTCATTCATTACACAACAGCTTAAAGTACTTAAATTGGATTGGTCATTACATAGCAACAGTTCATAGGAACAGTAAGTTATTCTCAATAGCAGACCATTGTTGTAAAGAAGAAATTTTAGGAATACCTTTCATATCAATGCACAGAAATGTCCAGCCAATCTGATGTTGGTTTGTCTATGGTTAGAAACTAAGAAAATAGACAAAACGGGAGAAAAGGCAAGAGAGGTTAAAGACACCAAAAACTGTTGGGTTTGAAGACGCAGAAGAAGTAAACACTCAACAGAACTTGGAATGGTATCAGCTTTGATTAAGGACAAATAAATGACAAAGAAACAGTCACAGACGCTGAAAGTGACATGGCGGAAAAGCTTGATCAGGTGCAGTGCTGATTCATGTGGTGCTGCTAACTGCAATATCACCACTGGCAGAAATACTCAGTTTGATGTGAGTAAAAACAGCTAAGTTAGCTCATTGTAAAGAGGTGGTATAATACGTTTTCATATTTTAAAAAGAAATATTAAGTTAAAGTGTTCCATGTCAATATCAAAAGTGAACAAAGTTTCAACTTGTATGGTAAACTTGTGTTTGAGTAATCCCAGGATGAAACAGCAGGCTTCTCTGGGCAGCTTGTTTAAGACGTCACATGAGAATTACACAAGAGGGACATTGAAATATGCTTAAATCATGACATCACCCATGAGTCTCCTTTAAAAGAGCACTGTAAATGTAACACTTACCAAACAGAATGTCCTGCTCCTGTTCTTTGTTGCTGGAGATTTTTTGTCACTTTGCAAACGTTGTGGGTCAGATTTGGGGTCTCTAACTGTAATCATATTATCTTATCAATTGCCATATCATTTACCATGTCATTTAAAAGAGAAACACTCAATAAGGACAGTGTAATTTGGCAACAGTGGAGAAGCTTCCGGAGAGCTGAAAGCTGAAAAACAGTGCTGAAATGAACCGATTCAGACAGAAGCTGATGAAGCTGAAGACGCTGAAATGAGGGTTTGAAAGACACCAGCCTGAGATCAATGAAGAGGTTTTTTAAATCATGCAAAGCCACTACAGAGGTTTCACATGGACTGTATAAAGACTGAAAAGAAGCGTAATTCCCTCTCTTTAAGAAAGCGACAGTGTTAACTGTTACTATGGATGCAGTTCAATCTGTGAGTGTAAAAGACTATCTTCATCTGCAGCCCACTCACTATACATTATCCCATACACATTGTAGAGGAATTATGTCCAATTTGCGTCATTTGGAGTTGAATACACGGTACAAATTATATCAAATTAACCTTCATGCCTCAACTTACACTTCAAAAACCTAAAGCAGGACTTCAAATGAAAGTTGTTTATATGAATAGACAAACATACATTCATAGGCTGTCATTATGACTCATCTGCTTTTATTCCACATTCATCTCTTACATGCATTCCCAAGTAATCTTCCTGAAGTTAACCATGATTGAAAGTATTTGTGCCTCTTGTTGGATTCACAGAATTAAACCTGCTTCTTTTCTCTGGAGGTCACTGTGTTTGATTAAACCACTTGAAAATGAATAAACGCATAACTCACATTTCTGTTGCATGTATTTAAAATGCACCTTGGTGATATAACATCATGTTCTCTAATTCTTATCCTATTAGTACACGTGCAACCCTTAAATATAGTTTTTGTATCAAAATGGCCAAACACATCCCACAGCAACATTTTTATCTGTGAGCAGACGCATGCTTCATCAAACTTTAATCACTCCCAAGTGGTGTCCTCCTCTAATCGAACACACTCAGGCCACTGCCCAGTGAGTCACTGAGGAGGCGGAAGAGTGGAAATGTTACCGTTTACCCTTTTCAAATGAAATAGACATAAACATAAATAGACATAAATAAACATAAATTATATGACATGATCACTAAATTCCCTTATGGCTCTGTGACATAAACTGAGCTTTTTCTAAGTTACATTTCATGGCTCTGTATCCTCTTGGGTAAGACAAAAGGAAATGCTGTATTAGTTGGAGTTATTTGTTGTTTGTTTTGGTGCTTGTAGTGTTTTATAGCGTGTGATATTGCATCTTATATATCTGTGGGTCTTTATCATTCACCTTTGTTGCCCCATGTTGCTACTTTTCCCTCTTTCAGTCCAAACACATGCAGCTCTCATGAATAAGAGACTTAATTTCCTGCAGTGAGTGTTAACTTGAGTGCGGATATGTTTGTCTTCATATGTCAGCTCCTGTAGTACGGTGTAGAGTTCACGCACCTACAGGTCTCAGATCCCAGAGCCTTTGAACAGGATGAGAAGGTATAGAAGATGGACTGATGGATGTTACACGTCAGTGTGCATTGATTTGATTTGTATCAGTGACAGACTGGAGAGGTAGGAGCTCTGAGAGTCACATCACTCAGACATGTCAAATATAGCATGGTGTCATTCGTGGGTGACACAGACAACTCCAAAAGTAAAAGGTAGAGTTGAAATCCCTAAAAAAAAAGTGTTTCTGACTTTAAATGCTACTGCAGAGACCAGAATTACCCCTACTAAATCTGAAACGTACTATATGCACACACATTTCATAAAACAAACTGAGAGCTCACAAACATTTTCAGATCTAATTTGCTAGAACTAAAAAAACCAAGTAAATTATTCTTCCTTCCAGCACTTATTGATCGCCTGTTAACTATGTTTATGAAATTCAATCCAGAGCTGCAGTGAGTTTACTGGGTATTTTTACATAACATTTTCTGCAGAATACAATTAGAGAAGATGTTTCAGATGCCTACTCAGGTTACAGTAGTGATGGACAGATAATCAATGGCAAGTCAACATTGTGCTGTCAAAATGTTAACAGGAAGTTGAAAGTGTGAAGCTCCAAACTCTGACAAGAAAGCAGATCCCTTTTAGAGAGTTCAATACACTGACCACTAAGCAGCTCATAAATTATTATACTCTAATGATACTGTTGAAACTTGTTGGCAAAAGTGGGAATTGCTGTTCATTAATATGTTTTACAAGTAAATATTAACGACAAACTCAAAATTGTAGAAGGTGAAATCTATGAAATCAGAAAATAACCTGAGTAATTTGCACTAAATCAAATTACTCAAGTGAACTACATGCTAATTTATACCACTTTGTGTGTTACTAACTTTAGTATTTCTTGTTTTTTTGTTTTTTTGAGGGCTTCCAGGGCATAGCAGTGATGCAATCACGTGCCTTTTCTGTCCATTTCAGCACACCATAGTTAAGTCACATTCCTGCTGCTGCCCTTATGGTCAATAGTGATAACACTGCACTTTTGAATGGTACATTTCCCTTTACAAGCTCACAGTCAAAAATAGTATGCACTTTTTGACAAACAGAATTCAAATATCACCAAAGTACTTTAAGTCTCAGCTACCATTTACGAGCTTAGCATACAGGTGCAGCTAATCAGACTGATGACAGCAAGCGACCACAGCGAAAAAGCCAGCAGGACACAATTTTGAGTGTGTGAATCACCACAGACCCGTGAGTGAAACAACGCTTGCTTAATGGGTGGAAACCAAACGGCAACCTCCAGTCTCAAAACATGAAGCCAAAGTGTTAAAAACTGGAGTTCATTGAGCGCCCGCCTGAGGCTGGCTGTAGAAAAACGGGAAACCACATACACACCAATTCAAAAAGACGATCTTTGCAGCATTAATAAACATGTTTACAGCCTGGTTCAAATAACAGCTTCGGTCTGAATAGCTAATTTCAATATGTCTCCCACCGACGATTGGCTTCAAAACAGCGCTTCAGAAATGGATGGATGACGTCATGGATACTGCGTCCATTAGTTATACAGTTTATGGTAGAAACAGACTGCAGGCCAGTCAACATTGTGGAGGACTCTGGTTTAAGGGCCTCAAGTTGGCACGTTGCCCCCAGTTATATGCCTCTGAATCACTGGTAACAACAGTTTCATACAGGACCTGTATGAAACAGAGAAAGCAACCAAATCAGAACTCCTGAAAAATGCAAATGCTGTCCCAGTAACCAGGGATCATAAGACATCAGTGAGTAACACAATCATCTTGAAATAAGATTAACACTGATTTTGTATGCACATTTCTTAAAGTGTAACAGTTTAATTTAAAATATTAAAAAAAAACGGCTATATTTGACAGAATAAGAACTTTGAAGCTGTCTCCTACCTCTAAGTCATGGTCACTGAACACAATAGTGTAGCAGAGCAGCATTCATTTGAATAATAAATCTAAAAGTCAAGATCATTAAGAACATTTCATTGCATTCATTTGATAACCAAATCCAAACATTGGTAAGAATTGCTTTACAGTGTTGATATGGACTCAAAACGTTTTTTTAAGGAGCAAAATAATGAAATGTTAATCATATGATTAAAAACAGTTGAAATTCTGTGAGTAATGTACTATTTGTACTATTATACTATTCTGAACATAGGTCTTCAAATCTGAGCCTCTGAATAACTGTAAAGAAATGTTAATCAGTTTTATATTTATGGGAATTTTTTAATTAATTTAAAGGGTTTGTTTGGTTCCCTAATAACGCTCAGCTTTGTCTGACATACTGCTGATTGGTTCCAAGATTTGGAGTGAGCTCTAGTTTGAGTCGAGATGCTGGCTTATTTAAATACCAGCTTTATGCGGCCACATTTCGGTCAGCAAGTTTTCTGTGAGTACTTGATCTGGAATGGCAGAGAAATCTTTTTGGATAGCTGTCCATTGTGTTTCAGCCAGAATTGAAATGGATAAGAACAGGCACACACAATCAACACATATGGCTTCCAAAAACCAAGAGTGGAATGCTTCCTGCCACTCAGGCTACACCAAGGAAAATAAACCAAATGGCCACTTGTGACCGTGTAGCAGCATCATACAATGTCAACAATCACGTCTGCATTATACAAAAAGTGGGTAAACAACAGACTGAGGGACACAAATTGGCTCAACACCAGCTGTCTAATTAGCTTTGTGCTGCTCTTGAAAAGCAAACAAACAGCGAGAGCTGGACGGTCTGAAAGGCGTCCAGGCATCGGTTCTAAGTGTTCTGTTTCCCCCAAAATCAGAAGGGGTGCTCCAGTTCTGTGAGCACAGAGGGAGGGGGAGGCTTCAAATAAGACACACAGATTAGATCATACGTTAAGTCCCCAGAAGGCCTTTGCTCGGTTATTTTGGAAACACTCTAAAGACTCACAAGAGGCTCAGGCAGAATTTACATTTTAATGAAGCCGTAGCTGATTACTGTTACGTGAAGTTCCTCATAACTGCCTAGTTAAAGCTCATGAAAGTGCACGTGAAGCATGTATACAAAAACACTGAATAAAAGCCTGATGCACATGTGCCCTATTAATTTAACACACTCCTGCTGAGAGACTGCTGCAGAAACAAACTGTCCTGTAAACACAGAGAGAGCACAGAGAGGACACTCAGGGTGCATTTCAGGTCAAAATCACAGTCTGTCCTAGCATTATGTGGGAAAAACATTTGCAACAAATTTTCCTGCATTAGAAAATCAAAGAAGCAGAAGCTCTCAGGTTACAAAGGCCCTGAGGGGATCACATAAAAATATGAAGGGAAGCAACAAATGGAGCTGTCTTTTTTTCTTGTAACATCACATTGACAGGGAGGGGGATGATTAGCAGGGGCACTGTTACAAGTAGCACGGTGACGACTGTTACTGACGAGTTTTGTGCGGTGAAAGATGACACGTATCATGTCAGAACCGTCAGGACTCGTCACTTCACTCTCATTTAGCAACAGCCTGTGTGGGAGTGGAGACAAATCCACGGCCCCTCGTCGTTATCAGGCATGCAGCAGTCGGAGGCGTGAGTGATGATTAGTCACATACAGTGGTGGCTGTTTTCCACCCGTTGTCGCTAAAAATGATGGCAGCGATGGCAAGTGGAAACTCCTGCTAATGACATTTTTATGAGTGACATCAGACACTCAGTGAGGCGGTTTCATGTTGCTGTGGAAAACAAATCCAGCTTTTTTCTTTTCAGTGAAACCGAGTCCTAACAGTTCTTTAAAAATGATCAGCTCCTCCCTTGTAAATGGCTCAAGCTCCTGGCAATGCCAGAATAGGAGACATCTTATCTACCCCCCGCCCCCTTTATCGCTCAGCCCCAGTGGAAACTATTGCAGGTAGCTGGTTGTCATATGCAGCTCAGCATAGTTTGGCAGCTCCCATGTGATAAAACATAGCACAACAGTCCTGCAGGGTCTCAGATAGCACCGAGGGGAAATATGAACCCTGTGGTGATTTATATCTGCCTTATTAAAGAGCTGACCTTGACCGTGGGGAAAACTGGATTATTCAGATTATTTAACAAAGAGGGATGATGTTATGCTGTTGAAATGAAGAGCCTCCGTCTTTTCATGCTCTCTATTTTTTCCCCTCACGCTCTCTCTGTCTTGCGCTCACAAGCATCCAGTCTTCATTGTCCTGTTAAACAAAAGGAAAGGCTGATGCAACAGTCTGTGGCCAGGCGGCTCTCTGGCACAACATTAACACAGCAGACACTGACTCGGCACTCGCTGTAGGTTAACGCTGCTCGAGCACACAAACAGCACACGCAGACAAAGCCTGATGAAAGGATCCTGCAGGTGATTGAAGGGAAAAGTAGAGCCTGTAAACTGCAATTCATGGCAGTACAAATCCTTTTTTTCTCAGCTACAAACACAAAAGCGAGTAATTTTTGACTTGTGGAAGATTTGTTTAAACAGGCTTTTTCATCCCAGACTATAATTAATTTGGATAGGCCTGCATTTCCCCTTCTGCTACCAACATTTCCTGAACATAATTAAACACGACTCTTTCAACCAGACATTTTTTGACACACCAAAAATGAGCAAATATAAACCCTTACTAGCAATCACCTTGATAGTGGAGCCCTGGGTTGGGTTAAAGCTCATATTGAACACCAGTTATTGTGAGATGACAAGTGCTGCTCCCCCAGGATGAAGGCCAGTCCTTGCATACATGAATCTAAAGGTATTTACATCCCTGAAGTGACTGAGAGACATTGAGTTGACCTCACATTACAGGGTCATTTCTCTCCTTTCTCCTCTCCCACATGGAACATTAGCGCTCCTTTTCTTTTATCCTCTTTATCTCCTCCCTCCCTTTTCTCCCTTTCCTTTCTCATTCTCTCCTCTGCTCTCTGTGCGGCTCGCTCCTTTTCCCCCACCGCTAGACGTTATCTCAAAGACCAGATCACCATGGCAACAATTAGTCACATCGTCATCGCCCACTCTCGTATTTGATGGCTGTTTTTATTTTGGAGGGTTTGTCGATGCACCCATACCTCGCTGGCAGATCGCCAACTAACCTGTTCTTGTGATGGAGGAACAATGTTGCCATCTGTTGGATCCTTGTGTTTGCACACAGCGGCCAGCTTTGAAAAGCATCCAGCGTTCCTGTGATGACTCATGACAGGCAATCACATGCCAATTAAGACCTTCGGCTGCACCCAAGAGCTGTGTGGCTCAATCGTTTTTCACAAGTTTGAAACACATCTAAGTCAAAGAAGTTGCTCTTTGAAAGGTCCTTATGCTCCGTGGCAAGTCGTCTCATAGAAATGGAAAGCAAAGATACCGTCTCCTTCTGGTTTCTGATGAAAAATGCAGCCGTGGACGCATAATAGTGGCATGAAACAGGCCAGCTTTGGTAAAAATACTGTATGAGTAGCTGGATGGCAGCTTGGTAAATCAGAGATGGAAAATATTTGGGCTCACGACCAGGAATCACATTTATTTAGCAGGTGCCATATTGTATATCTCCAAATGAAAAGAGCTGTTTCCTGCAGCAGGGTCCCGACTAATGTGAGAGATAATATATTGGCTGAGATTTTGGCTGAGTGTTACCCTTGAAATCTTGGATCTGTTTCTGCTCTCTGGAGGCGCTAATTAAGTTTTTTTTCCCCCTAAGTCTTACCGTTAAGTGATGTAATACTTCATAGTCACAAATAATTTTCCATGTGGGACGGATCATTGCTCTTATTATTTATTCTGCTCACTCAAAAGCCTGCCAAGAAAGAGAGTATCAAATGTTTACCTCTACATTATTGGGATTTCTTTCACAGATAGTGCTAAGAAAAGGTATTCCTCAGCACCAAAGAGCAGGAACAAAGCAGGTCATTCAGTGGGAGATCATGTAACGCTGCAGGTGAATGAACTCAGATCTGCAGGCGCTGATACCACAGGTGAGGGACCGCTGCTGGCACACAAGCACAGAGATACATCCTAATTACTATTCTGCAGAGATCATACTGAACATCTTTATTTCTATTGTATGGATTGTCTTCTAAAGATAAATGACCATGTTGCTCTGACCAGACACTGGCACACGACTGTGTTTGCTTTCAGGTTTCTTCCAAGAGAAGACAGCTGCTTTCTTGGACCCTGAAGCTCAGCTATGGCTGCCAGACACCTGGAAATAAAAGAGACAATTGGCCTGCAGATGCTCAGTGGTCCTGTGTAAATGGAGTGAGTAGTGTCTTCATCAGCTCTGCAGCAGTGGAGGAGCTTCACTGTCAATATGCAAGTGGATTTAAGCAAAGCTAGCATATAAAAGCCTGATGTTTTACGGTTGGAAATGTATATCTAATCTAAACAGATAATGGTAAGCAAACTAAACAGACTAAAGACAAGAAGCACATATTTCACTTTAACATATGACACTATAGATTCTGTATCTTTCCTTTTAAAACACGCTCTTTTGAATTCACATTAAAATTCAGAACCAGCCCTTTAGAAATAAAAGATTTTACAATATTTTCCATTTAATTTACCGTCAAGTACATTTTTTAAGTTTCCTCCCCAAAGTGTTTCTATATTTGGTTGCACATTGTAGCACCCCGCCGTGAGGTAAATGATACCCCAAAAAATTGGCTTAAAACTCTCTGAAATTTTCTGCATTTTATGCTTTGCAAATTAGTGCAAGCACCTCGTTTCCTTTCATTATTTATTCATTGGTAGCAAATATTTTTCTCTGTATATCCATGCGGAGGCTTTTCCCCTTCAGAAGACAAAGATACAGTAACCCAGGTGCTTTGAAAAATAAAAAAAAGAGCTCAACCTTTTCATGCCTGCACACTATACACCCCCAAAAACCATAGGGAAAACATTATCTTGCCACAGAGGGATAAAAATAGTTTGTGACTTGTTTTTCAATTACTGCTGAGTTTTTCTGAGTGAGGCAAAAAACTGTTCCCGTTTTTTTCCACACAGATTTGCATAAAGTTTTATGGAGATTACCAGTACAAAAATGCTCTGACTGTTGATCCTATGCCAGTCAGAGTTATTCAGGGATCTGGCTCAGATATCTTCAAATATCCTGAATATCAATAGGACATTATGTAACCACATCAAGACAGCTTTGAGTTTAATCTGCTTTAGCACCTTTAGGTTCCAAACACTCATTATTGCGCCTGTTTTTCTGAACTGAAGCTGATCTTTAGGAGTGCGTTTTCACAAATCTGTGTATAAATTATTGTTCATGTGCTTTTAATGAGCATTTGGTTGCATTTGCATGCTTTAGAACAGTTGGTTTGGCCAATTACCTACTGTAAGTCATCACACCAGTCTCCAGACCTTACACAACTCCATTTAATTAAGCTGCACAGACATCCTAACATAGACAGACTGCACTCATTGTTAAAGCCTTTCCGCGAACCTTTAAACGTCTGTTGTACTAGACGTCCTCAAGACTGCATTGATCCTCTCGGGTACATTAACCTATCAATGCAGGAGGCACTGTGCATTATGATTAAGCAGAGGGAAAACATCCCCGTTCCTCTCTCAGAGGTCAGAGGGAGGCAGCTACAGTAAACCACAGAGCACAGCGTGGAGTCAAGTCCAGTGATTAATATTGATGAAATGAGAGTTCATGCTTTGCCATATCTATCATGGAGCGAAGATACTGTGACTGAGTGTGTCCAGTGGTGTCATGGGGACATTAAGGCTGTGGCACATCTGGACTGTATAGATGGCTCTGAGGTATCGATAGTGACACATGGTTGAGACACAAGAAGAAGGAAGCTGGGGGGGTGGGGGGGTGGGGGACCTCCAGCCATTGAGGTGCAGTGTAATTAAAGTGCAGGGGCTACTCGTGGCGCTGGCGGGCTCCTTGCCACGTTTCCCATTGACTTTCAAATGGATGAGGAAGGTCAACAGCAAGGTGTTCAGAGCAATCTCCACAAATTGTTGGACTGAGGCTTGATAATCTCCAAGGCTTTAATGGATCTCAGATCTGTTTACCAAGTGAGTGCACCTCACAAAGTCATTTGGCAATTGTTTTACCCTCTAACACAATAATAGAACTGGAATTGGCTTTTTGATCAATGACATAAGTGGTTAAGTTGATATATTCAATAAGCACGACAACCTTGAGCCTCATAGAATTACTGTGTGCATTTATGTGCGTGCATGTCTGAGAGTTACAGAGAGACAGATGTGTGGTGTGTTTGTACTGTACTCCTATAATTGTATGGACAAATTCTGCGAAGATACAGACACATCTGTTTTGATTTGACTCTGCAGTACTCATTAGATAGTTTTCAAAGTGTTTCTCTTCAGTTGTTTGACCCATAGTTCATCTGTGAGTGAGAAAAAGATATTCCCATACATAATAAAGTGCATAATGTAGCACTGTGCTCTGTTTGTTCAATGCTGTGCGATTATTCCAAACTCTCTGGACAGCTGGTTATTACAACAAGGCTAACTATAATTAAAAAAACAAAACTGCTGAGTGTGCACTAGCAAGAAAAAAAGAGTGAGGAGGAGGAGGAGGGAATGAAGAATGTTCTGTTCTGTTTTGTCATGTGTAAGAATTACTAAATTTCAACCAAGGCTGAGAAGAGGAGAGAGCAGGGAGTTTAGTGAGGAAAAGGGACCCTGGTCACAGTGCTCCGAGTTGATCTGAGGGCTGTAATGTTTCCTCTGGTCTGCTCTCAGGCATTAATGGTTGAATGGATCGGATTGGACATGCCTGAAGACTTAACCAGCCTCTAGATTTGCTCCCAGCAAATCTCAACAGCCTGCATCTTAAGCTCAAATAAGCACTGTGGTCACTGGCCTCCCAATAATTTGAACAACTCCCAAGTGAAGCAACCCCTTTCTCATTTGTAGCTCATTTATCTGATAGTTATGCGGTTTGCCAAGGCAGAGGCAAACCAAAGCAGAGAGTCAGGAGCATGCAGAGAGGGAGAGAGAGAGAGAGAGAGAGAGAGAGAGAGAGAGAGAGAGAGAGAGAGAGAGAGAGAGAGAGAGAGAGAGAGAGAGAGAGATGAGTGCTAAGCAACTGGAGTTAAATAATTTTACTTTTACAGCACCAACTCTGACAGGAAAACAAGAGTCTAAAACACATAATTTCAGAAGCTCATACTTAAAGATGGTTGTTGCCCATAAAAATGCAGGATTTCAGTCTCTCAAGCAGACACATTAAAAGTGAAAAAGAGCAATGTGATTTCAGAATTCTTTAACCAGGACTACTTACGACTTGTTATGCCGCATTGCAGCTCAGATGCAGTTGTGAAATATCCACCCTTTGGAGCCTTTTAAGACAGGATTCTCTTTTCCACTTCTTCTTTGTCATCTTAATTTCACTGCAGCAATATCCATAATTCACAGCAATTTTCTTGGGCCTTCTTGTCTTTCCCATGTGAAAAAGTTTTGAGATGGATTCCCCCTAAGTTTCATGAAAAAAAGTGTCAGATTCTCAGGCGAACAATGAGAACACTATTACAAGACTTGGCACAGAAAAGCCTCAAAGGCCTTGGCACAAAAGCCTGTACAAATTGAGAAGATAGAAGTGCAAACTCATTAGCTTACCAGGTTTCCAATCACAGCATTTTTTATACACTGGATGTCTCAGTCTGCACAGCTCTCATCTGATGAGAGCCATTTTGCCCGACTTCAAAGGATGCGCTCAGCCTCAGAACTTGTGTCTGACGTCTCCAGCACTGATATTTTATGTCCGAACATGCATGGCGAGATATGTTTCACCTTAAAACCTCCTTTTTCCTTTTTATTGAATTTGGCCCATGACCTCCATCAGCAGAGCATGACAGCCCGCCATCTTCCATTCTTCGAGCACAGTAAATCCTGCATTGTAAGAGATGGCTACTTGCTGTTCAGATTTTTTTCATATTTTGTGCTTTTGCGAGAGTGTGACAAACTTCCTTCGCCACACTTTCTTCAACCACTTTTCAGAGTGTGAATCTATCTGTGCCCATCCAATATAGAGCTAAAAGACAGCCCAGATATTTCCCAAATGGCATCCAATATGGCACAGAAACAACACTAGACTTTTTGTTTAGGGGCACAGACAATTTGAAACTCAGATAAATCACCTAGTTTGATCTTGTTTCAAAATACACTTACTGCCTGGAAAATATGAAAAGCCTAAGTCGGAAATTGCAACGTGTTTCAGCCTTGTAACAGGTAGAGAGAGCTTTATATTCGACACAACAATACTTGTGATATCACCTGCCAGTGCTCCACAACAAAGCAATGTCTGATGACACAAAAATCACAAATCCCACAGTCAAATATGCTCTTTGTGATGCAAATGAAGCTGCTGTAAACACGTTTGACTTATCACATGTAAGCACGTTTGATATTTTGCTCTGCTCCTTATTTGCTCTCTGTCAACCCGACTGCATGTCTTGGCTCCTGCCATATCAAGTATTTAATCTGCAGTTTGAATATTATGATTGCACTCAATCCTGGATTCATTTACGTAAGTGACTGGATTCAAAACTGCAGCCGCACGCACATACGTCCTCTGCACCCAGGCTATCAATGTGCTCCACTTTTAATCGTCCCCCTGGGTACACCATATGGGAGATTTTGAAAGATATACTGCTGTCATTCATGATTCTGACATTTTTAAGAAAATGTGCTGCCTTGCACAATGATGGTGTAGCTAAGATATGACCCTATTATGCCATTAAGCTTCGTACCTCAGATTCTGCAGCGTTCATTTTCAGACAGCTCGTCTCCTGCACCATTTTCATCCTGTTCTGAGAGAAGCTCCTCTGCGATGCTGCACCACCATCTGCTGGGGAGCTGACAGGCAGAGCTCGTCGCAGCAAATGCTCGACTCTCCTCCGTCCTCTCTCTCTATAGCAGAGATTGATTTCTCTGCCTGTCACTGATGACATTGTACGACTGCTGTGTTTGAATTAGCAGCCTTCTGATAAAAGAATACAAATGAATCAAATCTCTCTGCACTTAAAATCTTGCAATTCATTGACAAAATAAATTGGGGCTCTGTAGCGGTTTCAAAAGCTGCGCTGATATAGCTTTAAATTGACAGCGACCTGTGACAGCTCCAGTTTCTGATTAGGCTGGTGTCTGGCAGTGAAGGAGAGGTGAGTGCCTGACTCGGTTCAGCATGGACAGCCAACAGCCACAGCTGTTTGACTCCTCTAAAAGACAGCACAACACATTATGTAATGCAATTATGAATTAACATTAATAGCAGGCAATTGTGCAGGCAGGCTGCCAGCTGGGATGTGTTTTTATAACTGCCAAAAATTGACAAATAAAAGAAATACAGCAAACCTTTTCCTGTAAGGGGCAACATCTCTCTCTCTCTCTCTCTCTCTCTCTCTCTCTCTCTCTCTCTCTCTCTCTCTCTCTCTCTCTCTCTCTCTCTCTCTCTCTCTCTCTCTCTCACACACACACACAAACACACACAAACACACACACACACACACACACACACACACACACACACACATGCAGCTAGACGAAACCTATAAGTTATCCTTCCGCTCATGCAGTGAGCCTTGAGACAGTTTAACAAATTGCTATGACATAATTGTAATATTGCTTCCAGTATGTCACGTTGTTAATCTGTATAGCTTGGCTTACGTTCAGGTGCTGTATATCGAGTTCACCCATTGGTGAAAGTGCTCTCCCACAGATTCATTGAATTAAGTCTGCATGCATAAAGAAGATGGAGAATCGCTCTGAGCACTCTGTATGTACAATTAGCATAATGTCTTTAATTCAAGCACATCCGTTATGATACCCAAAGGATAGTTCCATCAGCAGACTAGAGACAAGCCCCCAGTGTGTGTATTATGTATACAGTGGATAGAGAATCACTTGAACAAATATGTTAACAACAAACGTTAAGTAAATTAACACACATTAAGAAAAGTGTGGGTGTATTCTTAAGAGATATTAAGAGGTCAGAGCGATAATCTTTTGACAAATCAAGTGTAATAAACAAAGCATAAATGGAGCAAGCATCCTCTGCAGATGTAAACAGGACACATTTTGTCTTCTATAGTGAGATGACACTACAGTATATGTGATGAAAACAAACACTAATTATGCTTCTCAGCATCTTGGATATGAGTCATGAATCCATCTTTAGCCATATTAGATGTGTATGCTAAACTTGCTGGTGGCATGAAAAACACAGAGAGATAACGCAGTTCAAGGTGATGACAGCAGCATCCAGCCACGTCCAATAACAGCCACACTCAGTCGGCAGAGGAGTGTCACACACAAGTAAATAATTCATTCCATGCAACCGTAGGTTTACATTAAACTGAATCGATTTATGTATGTGTTGGTCTGATATGTACCCTGGTTAGTGCTGTGAATAGTAATCACTCTCCTTTAGAAGATAAACAGTCTCTGCTGCCACCTAGAGGTTCTGAGGCTATCTTCACTTGGCCAGTTTATTCATCTTTTTTAAAAATGTCAGAAATGTTTTCCTCTCAAAGACCAGCACTGAGCTCTCTCCCTCTTCTTATTTCTTGCAGTTACAATAGACTCAAGAAAATTAAAGCACTCTGATGCTGTAAATGCACCCAATCCTTCATGATTGCTTTGGAGAGAGGGTATAAAACTTGGATTTGAAGTCTCTCAAGGGCAGAGTTTTATTTCCCCTCAGCTCAAGAAGGCAGATGCAGAGTGTGTATGCACAGGCCACAGGGAAGTGACTTGCAATCTAAACAGCTGTAAATTTCAGCAGTAGCCTGTAGCCCAGCTTCGGCCTATGTCAAGATTTTATAACTCAGATTGATTGGAATTACATAATGCTTGCCATGACTGACTGAGTCCACTCAATGGATCTGTAAAAGGAAAAGCATGGTGCAGGAGCTCGTAAAGAAGCTATGATAGATAAAGGCGAGTTCACTGAGGGCTGAAAGCACCACTGCACACTCGGGCTGAGAAATCTCACTGTGCTTGCAATGTTGGAACTGCACACAGGGAACATTTTATTTTACAATTTATTTCCAGGAATATAACACGTGGTGAATCACCTTTATTTTTGGCCTGCTGGGTCTCTAGAGCCTTAACAGTGTACTTCAGAAATAACCTGCTACTTGGTTGCACTTTAACAACTCGGTACCAAACTGTGAAACCACAATTTCTGCTGCGGATCACTGAGCATTTTACTGTTAAAAGTGGAGTTAAAGAAGCAGATAATATTTAATTTTCAGGATTCTGATTTTGGATTTGGCTCATGACAAGTGTTTTCCCTGAGATGGTTGTGTAAGTTCATTGAGTGTAGAAAAGGGGTATTTGTTAAATGGATTGGAAAATAAAGTCCTCAAAGGCTAAAGAGCGAACCCTTTAAACAAACAGCAAGGTCCTCCAATTCAAATAAAGTAAACCTGCTGAGAGGAGGCTCTAAAACGCGCAGGCCATTAAATGCTGTTGGGAAGGACTTTAGAGGAGCCAGGGAGTACAAAGTCTGACTGATGTGTTTACTTGAGTTAGTCCAATAACTTCAACATTTTAAAGCTGCAGAAACGTATCCATTAAAAGTAAAATGTGTTTTCATTATTATCGTAAGACTAATGAGTTATCATTAAACATGATTGTTAAAATGCACTTACAGATAGCTGCGGGTACAAGGATTCAGACTTTGCAGATTTTAAAAACCAGCTGGTCCAGACAAATTAAAGCCTTTATTTTTAAAACTTACGTCTCACTTTTCAGATGAGTCACTGTGTCACATTTTAATATTACCTTATGTGCAAAATGATATCCCAAAGTACTGGAACATTGTAGTTTCCCTATTCAAGAGAGGTGGCTCGAATGTCTTCAAACCTAACTCTTAAGTCATTTTTAAACCAAAGTACGTCAACAGCTGCCATGAAAGTTGGAAATATTATTGAAGCCTTCGATAAATAGTGATTTTGTCTGTGTTCTTTTGAGACCTCCCCAAGGCCTTTATTTCTGCTGTTAATTTTGATTAAACATCACACTCTTTTCACACCTTACTGTTGGGTGGCGTGCTAACTATCTTACTTGCAGGCTGTTAATGAAGGTGTTGCCTCAGGGGTACTACAAATCAACAAGGGCATACCGCAAGATTCTGTTTTGGGCCCACTATTATTTATTCTTCTTCACATAAATCATCTCGGAAAGAATGTCTTAATTGCTGCTTTTCATTTCTATGCTGATGATACTGTCATTCACAGCTTTGCACTTGCACCTGCTGAAGCTTTTTCAGATCTTCACTTTGAATTGTAGTCAGTACAAGATCAACTTTGTCGACTCTAAGTTATTTTAAATAGAGATATAACTAGATGTATGTTATTCTCATCTTCAAGAATAGACAACAGAATATCTTAAAGGATTGTTACAAAAGACAATCATGAATTTGAACTAGTAACTACTTTTACATTTTTAGTTTTTTTAATTGATGACAACTGAGTTTTATTGGGGTATTGTTATATTAGCAAGTCCTACATCTACTTGTATGTAAAAAGGAAACTAGTGGAGTCATTTTTTACCTGTCCTTGATTATAGTAATGTGCTATACATGAAGGCCTCTGCTCACAGTCTTCTTATGCTGCACCATGTGTGTTGTGGTCCATCAAGACTTATAACAAACTGTGTTTTTTTTTACATTTTTAAAAATACTTTGTAATCTGAAGTCAATTGGACTGCTTTGAGTACACTATGGCTCTGGCATTGGTGTATCTTCATTTATAATGCCATTCTGTGAAATGGCCAGGACTACTTTCCTTCACTTTTAATCATAAAGGATGCAAATATTATGCATGCAAATAAAGGATCCTTAATATTCAAGCTGAGTTGGGGAAGACAGAGTTAAACTTTTCAGCACCCTGCATGGAACCATCTTCACGCTGAGTTTAAATACCAAAACATAGTTGGCCTGAATGTTTTTAAAACATCAATTAATTCTCTTGAATTAAGCCTCTCTGTACACATTTTTTTTAGCTGATTATTTTAATGTTTTATGTCTACTGTTTATATCTGATCATTTTTTAAATGTCAGTTAAGACTTCGTGTTGCTGCCATGCTGATTTCAGCGGGACTAAGCTGGCAAAATTAAGGTTAAATTACATAAAAACCCATAACACATGATGTATAACAGAAAATCAGGGATGGGGGCGCTGGTGGCCTAGCGGTCTAAGCGCCCCAATTACAGAGGCTACAGTCCTTGTCGCAGGGGTAGCCGGTTCGATTCCCGGCCGGTCGACCATTTCCTGCATGTCTTCACCCACTCTCTACTCCCCACATTCCCTGTCTCTCTTCAGCTGTCCTATAAAATAAAGGCAAAAATGCCAAAAAAAAAAAAACTTTAAAAAAAAAAGAAAATCAGGGATGGTTTGTGATGGACAATCTTAGCAGTAGTCAAAGAGAGGAAGAAACATTTGATCTGTTAAATCCTGTGTGGCTGTTCATCATTGAGACCTTTCATTATTTATTACATCAAGAATAGCTCATCATAATATTTGAATTATTGATCTTATTATCTAGCTTTACATGACATTAAACTCTTTTGTTTCACTATTCTAACATTTTCAGCATGTAATGTAATTTGGTAATTACAGTTGCAGTTTCATGATGGTCACCTCAGTGTCACTACTTGAGTCTACTTATCTGAGTCATTCATCAGGTTGTATATTTGTATTTATTTATCTAATGTTTAATGTATTAGGATTAGTATGAGGCAAGTAAACTGATGCCTAACACTACAGCATGTACAGCATGAGCTGAACTGTATTGGCTGTCCTATGATTTATTTTTTTCTAAAACACATAAAACTGCAAACACACAATAGAAAGCACACATCAATAAACGATAACATATGACATGAGTGTTTTTTTTAAAAGCGGTGTCAGTATGAGTTTAAAATGATCCCAGTCAGGATCATGTTTGATTCTCGGAACAGAAAACGCCTGACAATTTCCATCAGATGCATGAAGCCTGATAATCAAAGTGGAACTACAAGGTCACTGAGGGCCCGGAGATTCTGATGATTTAAACATTTATGGATGAGTTTAAGATTGGAAATGTAATAAAAATCATTAACATTTTACTATTTTCAACAGTTTCATCCCCACAAACATAAGTCACCTGAACTGCTGATTTAATTTAATGTTTCAGATGCTGATCTAAATGTCATTGTTTATTTCACAGCAACAACACAACTTAGTTTGTGTTTGAAATGATGGACCTGAAAATTCTTCAGACAATTATTTAGGACAGAAATCAATAAAATCACCATGACAACAGGTGCTGGCTGAAGCTAATACTTATTAAGCGTATTGAAACTGTTGATTTACTTAGTGAGTAATTTTTTTAATCAAGGACAGACCATGTTTATCTAACAGACTAGCTTACCAAGACTGTTAATCATGCACAAACAAGGGGGCTGAATTAAAACCCTCCCTTGGGTTTTTTTAACCATGTCATTAGCTATGGCAGTTATTCAAGCTATTTTGGGGACAGAAACAAAACCTGCTGACAAATCTATCAGCTTTTTGGCCATGTGGTTAGTATGTTCCTCGGAGAAGAGTCGCCCTCTGCTCATTGAATCTGCTAACCCCCTGCTTGCTGTGGTTTGAGGAGCAAAGCCTAGTTTTATTTTTTAGCAAAACAAGAAGATATTCGGTTTTTATTGTCTCTTTTGGATACGTTCTGAACCAACACACAACAAACCCACAATCACATTTGTCAATTTAATGGAAGTTTTACATCAGCATATTATTTGAAGTGTTATAATTCAGTGAGTGACATTGTATGTAAGTTTTATTGTAACTCCTTTTGTTTGAGTTTAACAAACTTTACAAACAGGGACATGTCTTTTTGGCCAGTCTGTCAGTTTGACATCCATCCTTACAATGACCTTTGGTAGTTCTCATGACGACGAATGAATAGTGTTATTTGAACACAAACACAAAAAAGACAAATAAATATATATTATCTGAAATGATAATAGCTCAGACATTAAATGGATTGTTGCTAATAATATAGAAAAAACAAGATAAGGATGAAAAGTAAATAAATTAACATGTAGAAGAAAAAAAGATAAAAGTAATAACACACATGTACTGTATAGATGTAAAAAATAATAATAATCACAGTTTCGGTGTCTTCGATCACATCGGCTGAAAAAGTATAACAGTACTCGGGCCACCTGGCACAAAAATATTGGCTTTTTTTCTATTAAGTTATTCTTTCTTTATTGTAGCCATCCTTTAGTCTTTGCCTCCGTTGTGTTACTGCAGGGGGCTGCAGCTTTTTCCAAGAGCCCGTGGTTATCTTTTTAGCAATTTGAAGATTGTCTCTTGTTAATATGCTTACTTTTAACTTGTATGCTTACTTTTAACTTGTATACTTTCTGGTAAATTTCCCCTAAAAAAGTAAAATGGTCATGAAGGGAATTATAGGTTCAACCCTTTTTTAATAGGTTTTATATTTTGCCAGTGCTCCAATAATTTTGGACAGTCCCAGAGGATCTGAGCATGGTCCTATACAAGGCCAAAACCCCTGCAGCACGGGTTGGAGGTGTTACCAAAATTCGTATTCTAAGCATGCAATGTTTGAGACATTATATCCAAGTATATAGTCTAAATTACGTCAGTAATCTGTTGCTGTGAATAGTATAATACCATGATTTACTGTTTTAGGCTGACACCTGACCGCATACATATGCTTATTTTTCTCAATAAGAACGAGTAGACAGAAAACTGGACACTGAATCTAAGATATGTTTCTGTTCAGTTCCCTTGTTGAAGTCTGAGCCTTCACTTTTATGATTGTATGTCCACGGAGATTATGAGCCTGCTCCACATGTTGATATTCAGCGTGTGTAACATTTTGAACACCTCAATATGATCTGTAGCTACTCAATACTGTCAGTTATAAACATTGTGTCGTGAAGGAAAATTTGATTCAGGGGAAAAAACGAATTTGGCTTTGTTTTTTACATGGAAGACGTTTAAGTTTTTTTATTTGATTAATCGATAATTGATCGTTAACATTTCCAAAGATCGGTGACGGAAAATACTTGAAATTGACATCCCTAATGATAATATACTATGATATACTGTTTTACATTATGTAAGTACATTTTATTTTTTGAAGTGTTTATAGGAGAATACATGGGGCTGAGGAGATAAACCTTAGTGGTGTGATGAAATGAGGCTATATCTTTATCCGAAAGAAGTAGTTTTGGTTTTCTTGATTTTGACAGTTATTAAAATTAAATGTGCTAACCTTAAAATGCATTTAAAAAAAACACAGACACTTGTTTTCCATTTTGTGTATTATATACAACAGTACTGCATGTTTGCCAATTGGAGTGTTTCTTTTAAGATCATAATGTGGCCTCATCAACCACTCTTGCATTTAAAATCCATGCAGTTTCAACAAAGGAGGATGTAAATGCAAAAAGTTGGGCATACCATTACCACAAACGACCACAAGAGGGCGGTCGAGGTTTACAAGTACACAAGTCAGTAAGGTAACTGACACACTGAACTCGGTGAAGACGCTTATGGGCTGGGAGCAGCTTTATAAAACCAACTTGAATAGATAAATGTGGGGGGTTTGTAACTCTTTGGCATTTACTTTTTTTTTTTTTTTTTAAATGATGGTTAATGGGTAACCCTTTTGATCTTAAATCCGATCATACAGATCACAGTGAAGTTGTTCAAAGTGGATCAGCACCTCGGACAGAGACAGTTTAGCTCAGGACCCTGGACAGCGCTTGAGTGGGTCTCAATAGAAAGGGAAGCCTTTTATTTCAAAGCGGGAATTATTTGAATTCACAATATCTTTGAGTGTGCTATATAATTGGTGATTTGTTGCACCATGATGTGCAAACCCACAGAGCCACAGAGCACTGGTTAAGCTGCGTTGTTTTCTTTGAAGGACAATATGGTAGTAACACTTTACGTAGGAACCACTGAGCAGGGCATGGCATATAAAGTACTGGCCTCATTCATTCTGGGCCAGAGCATCAGTCTGCTTACTCATGCTCGCCAAGCCAGATGAGACTGACGGGACAATTTCAAAAGAGGTACCTATCAGGGATTTCCTCAAACTGAAGGGGGAGTTGGAAGAAGAAGGAGGATTTCGTAATCATTCACCCACTACATAGAGTATGGCGTCACTACTCGTATACGTCAGACAGGAAAGGGATGGGGAAGGGGGTGGGGTTGTAAAAAAAGAAGCAGTGGGTGGGACTTTACCCTACACCGTGGTTGTTTATCAGCTCAGGGAAACGTGCTGTATCCAATGAGCGTAATATTACCGTAAATTTGGTGTGTATTCGCTGTCAGTGGCTCTGGTTTGATTCTACTGAGAGCATCATGGCTGGATGGAATATTCGATACCCTGCTCGTGAGAAATCGTGATTCGATCCGAGGTCACCCTCTGCTCTGATTGGCTGAGGCACGTTCGCTGCAGTCGTAAAACAAGACTAGATAAATTTACTAGCTCCTGACCACAAAGCGTTGAATGTCAATTAAAAATGCAACAGCAGAAATCACCCTGTGACATAGTGATAATCTGGCTTGGGAAATAAACTGACCTGTGTGGTAGTGATGAAATATTCAAGTTCATTAAAATGTAATATAAACTGAATTTATGCATGTTTTTTTGAAGAGACATCGGTAAGCGTATTTAGCTGGTCCAGAAATCAGTACACCGCACAGTCTTGATGCTCAATGCTGAATTAACCCACCCCTATCTCTGCCACAAAATGGTATCACCCTCACATCAAGCTCCTGTTAGTCAATGCCGCTCGAAGCATGTCCGTACTGGCACTCTACGCAGGGGATAAATGGCTTTAACATGTTCCGCGTAATAAGAGTGGACTCTATGAAACTGCTGTTAATGAGCTAATTGGGTCAGTTATAATTAAACTATATGGCATTTCCCTAAAATAGAGTGTTGACATTTCTTAATGAAACCGAATAATAGTGGTACCTATTTTCAGTGCAATGAGGGTTGGTGGGGGCAAAGTTAAATCAAAATGGAGCCCCCAAGAACCCATCTGTAAACTAGGTCAAGTAAGAAAGAGACAATAAAAAGTTGGTTCTATTAATAGTCCATTTATTTTTTATGAGTGACTGAAAATATATAGTACAGAACACAAGAAGTCAAGTGTCAATATCATTAGTGGTTGTCACGTTTAGCTGATGCAGTATATTGTTCCTACATTCACATATAGTCACACAACATGATTATCAGTCATGGACACTGGGTGTAACTGCTGCATAAGAAAAGGGACAATGACTGTGCTGTGGTTGTATGGGCTCATTTTCTTTGCTGTACCAGTTGGCATCTGGACGGATCAATAGTAGAGGCAGCCAGTGATGGTGGAGAGAGAGAGGAAGGGAGGGGGCGGGAGGAGGGAGGCGGAGGGGGGACGTGATAGTCTCAGCCGCACTGTGAAGGGGGCCGTCCCTGTTGGTGGAGATCAGCCCGAGGAAGGCCCACCTAGTGATCATTTGAAAATATACCTCCTGTTTAGACGATAGTTTGACTCCACTGTACGACGGAATCATACGGGGACAGGTTGAAGACTATCTGTAAATAGGTAAGGACTCATTCATTTGATTTTTGCTTTTCATATTGCCATTTTGTAAGGTCACAACCATAATATAGGACCGTAAGCGTCGTCATTGGAAGCCACTGGTTACACCGTGACCATCATAAATGTTAATCATTTTTCTTGTTTATATTAATATTCCAGTTGTGATTTGATTCTTGGAAATAATACCATAGCAAATAAATTCAGGGCACGGGTGAAAACGTGAGAAATGATAGACATCGTAAATTGGTACATGTAGTAATTTTAGGCTTGACCTGCAACATCCAGGATGGCACTGTGGTGAATGTGCCTTTAATGTGGGAATAAAATTTGAGCTCCCTGCAGCCTGCAACCTAATCTGTTTAATCAAAATGTGTCCCCGCCAGCCTCAGACTACATCCTCGTAGTTCTACGTCCAACCCGTGATACGTGCAGATAAGATAGTGTGGATCGTGCTTCCCTTCCCCCAGCACCGTTATGTGGTTATTTCAATACATGCCACCTTCTAGTGTAAGATGCTGCACAGTCCATTACAAGGGCCTGCGCTTTTCCCCATGCGCCGCTCTGCCATCTCGCTGCCAGTGAGAGTAGCATTACAGGCGAGCAATAATTAATGAGCGCCTCCACAATTAACCATTTCATTGAATTATTTTCGCCTTTGAGTATTTCATGCTTTGATGAAGATGTAAAAAAGAAAAAGAAAAAAAAGAGGGGGGGTGGGTGGCTGAATGCATGAGTGAACAGAGGGGGGGTTTACTACAGCCTGATGGCTTCCCTGCAGCTGTCAGGATCTACCACAGGAGGCGTTGCTACCCTCCTTTACCATAACGTATGGTCCTGTAAGACATTGATGCTCATAGGTGCTTGCAGACGTACATGTTAATTCTATGAATACATCTGCTAATAAAAAAATGACATATTACATTCTTGACACATCATTTTTCTGTGCTTATCAATATGATACATTCCTATATACACAGTGACAGCAGCAATGTAACTGACAACAGCTTTGGTCCATTTCTCTCCACAGTAGCTCAGCCAAGATGGATGTCTTTATGAAGGGGTTGTCTAAAGCGAAAGAGGGGATGGCTGTGGCTGCAGAGAAGACCAAGGAGGGAGTTGCAGTCGCGGCTGAAAAGACTAAAGAAGGAGTCATGTTTGTAGGTAAGATGATCAAGGATGTCTGTTGGCTGTTTATTTAACATGCAAGTGAAACTCAGGCCCAGTGAGACTGCTAATGCTCCTGCTGTATGCAGGAGCAGCAGCAAATCAGCAGAGATAATATTTATTGGTCAGCCTATAATGATATTTATCATTCAGCCTAGTTCCACTAAAGCAGAGAAAAAACAGCAGGCTGCATGTATTGATTGGTTTCAACCTTCTGTTCACAAGGATAATACGGTTAGCTTACAGTAATACACCTGATAGTTCCCTCTGTGAATTGAGTAAGTGGTCTAAGTTAAAATCACTGATATTATACTGTTCACATCACCATTAAAACTGAAAAAAAAGTCTTTTGGTATATTAAAGCTGTTTATTACAGCAGCAGTTATTTAATGAATCGATCAGCTGACAGTCAATCAATATCTTCAATCTATGCAGCAGACGAATGCAGTATTTAAATAAAAATTTAAAAATCACATTTGTTTTACAACTGTGCAGAAATGTCTCCTATACTCGCGATAACAGCACATTAAAAATAATCCTCAGGGAAAAGGAGTTGTTTTGATGTAGGTGATGTTATAGAGGGCTCTGTGTGTCCTTCTGCCCTCTCGCCTGACTTGACTGGGCTACAGGCAGGAGATGGAGCAGGGTGGGGGTGGGGCAGCAGGATGGTGGGAGCAGCATGTCTGTGCATTGGATGGCAGCAGATTGTGAAACAGTCTCATCCCGCAGTCATCTCCTGGAGACAAAAAGGCTAAAGGCTTTGGGTTCTGTCCTTTACAGAGCAGCTTAGTTTGAAATGGACACCGCTACAGATATCTACACAGATTAGAGTGTCTGTGTCAGGCTTTGAAAGTGTAACCGTCATGAAAGTGTTTAGATTATTACACATACCTGGCCCTTTATTGGCCCAGTATGTGTATACATACAAGGATTTCGAGTCAAGGTATGAATGGCATAAATTAAGAAGCTGACATTAATACTTTAATCAACAGTTTTGCTGAGAGAAAATGCAGGGTTATTCTTCAGTGCTGTAAAAATCTTAGAAAGAAGTTAAATTTGAATGTTGTAACATCTAATGATAAGCATTTTGGCTTTTATTTATCGATATAATGTATCATTAACTGGAAAGTTGAATAAATAGGAATTTTCCAGAATGAAGAGAATCTATTTTGAGTTAAAAGTTTTGGTTGTAATGTCTCCAGGACTGCGACTAATTATTATTTCTATCAGCTATTGAAGTCAGCATCGCTGTCTTCATTAATCAAGTCATTAGTTGGTACAACTAAAAAAAAATTATAAATTCAAAATGCTCATTTAACATGCTTGTTTTTCTTCTTGTAAAATACCTATAAAGATGAAATTGTTTCAATGCTTCATTATTCAAAGTGTGACCAAATGTATACCTATACTGATGACACCCTGTTATCTGTACTACATATTTCTTTTTCGTCAGTGATGTTAGCCCACAGTTAGTCCATCAGGGTGAGTGGGGGGATGGTTGGATGACTCAGGGGACTCGGAGCTGGACACAGGCTCTGAAACCTACCAGCAATTACAGATATTAGTTGAACTGTCAGTGGTTGAAGTGTTGTCAGAGGGCCTAAATATACAGTGACACCTCTGCTTGTGTGGGTCTGTTCTCTCTGTTTGTACCACTGACCCGGTGATGTGATGTTTCTGGTGCACTGAAGAGACATAGAGTGTTCCAGGAAAGGTTTTCATTTGTGTCTACATTTAGACTGAATCCAATTTCCCTATATATCTAGCACACTGTCCCTGTCATTCATCAGCAGACCCAAACATGTCAAGCTGCAGTCAAAACAAGTGCAGCTCATTCACGCCCTCTCCGTGCTTGCTTTCTTTCAGCGTTATTTTCCAGCCTGTGGTTCACAGAAAGTAGCATTACAGTGACATCTCTGCTCCTGTGTGCTGCTTGTTGAGCATGGTGTTGCCCTAGAAAGCTACATATGATTTGCTTGAAGGCCCCCCATGGAGGAGGGGTAAGAGTGATCTGATAGGTCTGTGGCCCACCTTTTGACAGCTGCTGCTTCTGCAGACCACCCACCCAGCTGTGCTGAGCAGTCAGCCTGAGAAAGGCAAGAAGGGAGGCAGAAATGAGAAAACACGTTGCACTACATGCCTTTTTATGTCACAACAAGTCTCATGTCGTTGAGCATCCCTGTTCTTTATTATGACATAAAGGGATATTTATACAGTCCTACATAAAGAGGCAAAGTTACACTGCTCATCTACCTCGTCGTTTGCAGTTAGTTACATGTTATCCAAAAGTACAAAATTTAAGAGAAAATTTAAATATAAAATTAACTGGATTTGTGAGCTGGCGCCTTAAGTCATTTAGACCCTAATTAATAGTGGAATTTCTCTGTTTTTACAAGTATTGGACAACCATTGGCATAGCTTTTTCCATAAAATCTATATATATAGTTTTTTTCAAACGATAATTACTGTCTAAACTGCTAATAATCTCCATTTGTTGTACTTTTTTTTTTTAAGTTAATGGTTTGTTATTTGATCTGGAGAGCAACAAGCTTTACACAAGCACAAGTTACTTGTCATTATTAATATTTCTAAAGCTTACCCTCAAGTCTGATCCATTTTTATACTGTAGACATATCAGGGTAGTTTCACTTCAACAAAGCAGAAGCTTGAATGGATGCATCTCTTAGATGTATGTTTTGCTTTGAAGCTCGCCTTTTGTACTGACGGTTCTGTACTTTATCATCATTTCTCATTTCTCTCGGTTTCCTTCTAAAAGGCCCTGAGGGACCAATAAGGCTTACAACTGCTGCACAGTAGAGAGGGTGACAAGGCTGAGTGATCAGGTCCAGTGGGCACACAGCAGATTCACCAAATAGCTTGATGCAGTAAAGTGGAGATGGATGAGATCTGTCAAAGGTCAGGGAATTGAATAATGCTGAAGTTCTGGTTTAAAGTTTGATAACTCCTTCCAAAAAAGTAGAGATAACTGCAGCCACAATGACAAAGTGAGAATTAAAAAAGGATATTGCAATACTAAGACTTTTAAAACTTGTTGGTCTGACATTTCAAAGTTGAATATTAAAGTTTCTGTAGTGATCAACATGGCAGTTACAAACAGGATGCTCTTGCGCTGTATGTTTGGATTGAACTCAGTATCAATGTATTGTGACTTGTGCAGTCAGGTGGAGGTCATGTGACCTAAAAAGGGGGTCAAAAATCGTGTCATGCAGAAAAGTTGCCTTTAACAAATCAAGTCCCCTTTTAATGGATGGTTATAGTGCTTCAGTGGTTAGTTTAGAGCTCCTTTATCTTCATACACTAACTAATCTTAACACGCTAAGTACAAAATGTTACCAAGTATGGCTGTGATTCACAAAGGAAGTACAATTTTATAATTTTATTTCATGACAATCTTTTTTTTGTTTAATACAGGTAGCAAGGCCAAAGACAGCGTGGGTTCAGGTGAGTTTTGTCTCCATCAGTCAAACTGTAACATTATACTGTATCTGAAGCCATGAGCAGCCAACATTGTCAGAATGACAAACCTGACTGGAAAAGTCTTATTCATTTAGATGATAAAATGAGAGAGGCGGTTATGTGAAAGCATTCATTATGTAAGATAATCAATTGAGAGACAAAGAGGGCTAACATGATGTGCATGCTTTTAATCTGTCTGCTGGATTCATCGAGATCATGTTACAAGTGTGTCTGCTTGATTTGTGTGTGTGTCTACAGTGGCTGAGAAGACCACTGGAGCCATGGGAAATATTGCTGCCGCCACTGGCCTGGTGAAGAAGGACGAGTTCCCATCTGACATGAACGTACGTACAGCATAAAAACATCATCAGACTTCTGCTCTAACACAGAGAGAAATGTGACGAAGCTGCTTATTTTTCTTTATTTTTGGAAATATTATTTCAGCGTTTTCACTTGTACCTACAGAGAATCCCTTTGCCACCTTATGTGGATCATATTAGAGATGATTGGCGTGGTATAGTGAAATGTATAATGTGAGAGATTGTTTAGTGTATACAACTAAGGATCCACCCACCTGATGTCAAATGAATCAATTCATTATTTCACTTGGGTTGTTCGGTTTATTAAAAAAAAAGTGACTCTGAGTTTCCAGAGCCCAAAATCACATTTTTGGATGCTTGTTCCATCCTTATACCTTTTAGTAAACTGAAAATATTGAATTACATTTCTTATAACATTAAACAAAGAAAAAGAGCTGCAAATTTTACATTTGATAATATGGAAGCAGAAAATGCTTTCAGTTTTGTTGTTAAAAAAATGTCTTGGACAGAACTTCCAATTTTCAAATTTTAGCTCGATAAACTTTGCAATAAGTAGTGTTAGTTTTGTAATATATATTTTCAGAGGGTAGATTAGATTATTCACATTTCCCTTACCTCATACAGTGTACAGACTGGGTAGAGCCAAAATGACTCAAACAATTCAAAATGTGTTCAAAGACACCTTTTAAATTGATTTAAAATGATTCTTTACAGAGCCTCTAACCAACCCAAACTTTACCAAAAAACTACTGAAAACTATTATACTTTAAGACGCAGCTGCCTGTACAACCCATAGACTATAAATAATGGACGTAGTTTCCATTAATATCTCCTGAGCCATCACGTTAGAGACAATCCCCCCCCCTCCCCCCACAGTGTGCGCCGATAGAGAAATTAGCTCTTCAGACCCAAGCCATTTTTTGTACCAGGCTGCAAACATGTTTATTTGTGCAGCAAAGATCATCTTTTTTGAATGGATGTGTATATGGTTTACGGTGTTATTGCAGTTTATAATACTTCCGCATGGGCTTCATATGTTGAGACCAGAGGTTGCCGCTTGGTACAACCAAACTTTCATTTCTTAGTATCACTCTAACCTTCTGCTGCCACAGAAATCATTGTTTTACAGAACTTACAGGCTGAGTGACAAGTCAATCCAAAATCATGTCTAAACACTGAACAGCCCTGTGAAGTGCACCATCTGACTGCCTTTCATGATCAAGCCCCTTTCTGTTTTGTACATGAGCCTGAGTACAATGAAAAAGAAACAGTTACCTCAGTTCAGGAGCCAAGGCTCAACACAGCTGGTCGTCTGTCTTGAGAAGTGGTCAATGACATTTGGTCAGGATTTGTTTGTTGCAAAGAAAGAGGATTCAGCCATTCCTAACATTTACACTTTGATGTTATTGGTAAACCGCTGATTGACTTTTGTTTTGATTGAATACAATATTGAATTTGAATAGGGAAAAACGCTATTCTATTCCTTATCCATATAGTATTACAGGAGGGTTTAGGGGTTCCTGAGTCTTAGTCCATCATATAGCTTCAGTTTACAGCCTGTTTTTTTTTTTATTTCCAGGAGCTTTTATCAGCTCACATTAGTTTTACATTATTTTTCTCTGAATAACTGAAGACCATCTGTTTATCCACATTGTGATCTTGAAAGTACAAGCAAAGAAGTGGACCATATTCCATTATTCACAAACATAGAATGAGAAAAATCTACATCCAGGCAGGCTTGAATTTTTAGTGATAATTTCCTGGCTAGCTTTATGTTTAACTCTGGCATTATAGTACTCTACATACTTTAAGCGTAACAGGGAGGTCTTTGAGCCATGTCCTTAGACTTCCTCCCTCCGAGCTGGTCCATCTCCACTGCCTGGATAATCTTGTAACTCTGACAGACTGCACTAATAGGCTTCTCTATGACACTGTCTGAGTGGTAAAACAGCTCATTTCAACACCTCGACAACTGCTGGCACTTTGTAATCATCTGCAGCTCCACCTTTTGTTGAGTTCTAGCTGGTGCTGACTTTAGATGAAAAGAGAATTAGCCAGTATATTTTTCTTTGAAATTGCATGCACAAGTGCTTCAGATATTGTACTCAGAGTGACTCAAGAACCCATGTGTAGCCTCCGTTCTGCTTGACTCATGACTGAATTCAAGAGTGTGAAAAATCAGGCACAAAAACATGTCTTTTCTTTTTTTCTTTCAGTTCTAATCACATAAACCCTCTATTTTTCTCCAGGGATGATCCATCTGATTAGGTGCATCTCTCTGGTGGTTTTCCATTGTGGTGCATTTAAGGCCATGCTAATCATGTTGCCAGGCTTATACGTAGCTATATCCACAGCTTGTAATAGTACATAGGATTATAGTCTGTACTTCACTGACCTAATTGACTTGATTAGTGCTGGGTTTAAAAATAAATGTGTGCTGACCCACTAGCTTAATTTTCAGTGCCTGTGGAGCAGGTGCAGTATAGGGATGGAGTGTTGTCAGAAGAAGATAAAGTTTTTTCAAAGCTACCGTGGTCAAGGCTCACAGTGCCAAGATAACAAGCCATTAGATTTTAACTTTAGACCTTCTGTATAAAAAGACAAGGCTGGTGATTTTCTAAATCTTTCTTGTTGTCAGTGGTACAAACAAAGACCGAAAATAAAAGACTGATCCTGCTTGCTACTATTGTCTGTAATCCAAAGCCTTTGTCACTGATTGTTTAATGCCTTCACTATTGTCCAAAAACATGTCCCTGATTACATTTTGTGTTCTATTAAAAAAGGCCATTGTAGTCTCTTTTATGTAAACCCACTGCTGCAATAGATACTCAATTTAATACCATAAATGTGTCATAGTCAGCAGCCAGAAATAGCTCCTAACAAATAATACATTTTCACATGCATGAGCAACATCTGGTAAAAACTTGGGCTGTTAGCTTTCATGCATCAGTTGGGATGTGATTAAGATCCCAAATGAACAGGTTGTTGTTATTTTTCAGTAAGGTGCTATTTTGTCCATTTCAGCAAGCCATAGTAACGTAACTGCATTGTCTTCCTACTTCCTGCTGCCACTATGATATAAAATCACAACACCACTGCGCTTTTGAACAGCACATTTCATTTTGGAAAAACTCTCAGTCAAAAGTAACATGCTCTCGGGGCGCTTGTTGGCATAGAGATTTAAGCGCATGCCCTATTAACCGAGGCTGTAGTCCACGGTGTAGCAGTCGCTGGTTCACTGGTCATGACCCTCTGCTGCATGTCTTCCCCTGCTCTCTGCTCCCCACGTTTCCTGTCTCCCTTCAGCTGTCTCAACTGTTGTTATGCAGTGTATTTAAATGTGCTGCCCATTTTGTATATGCACTTTTGCATATTTCTGAATGTGTTACAGTATTATACCTTAAAAAAAAGGATTAAACCCTTTATTTCACAGGAGGAGCACTTTAGCTGTCTCCTACCTCTAAGTCAGGTTTTAGACCACACTGGAGTAGAGGGCAGCATTTGTTTAAATTATGATTATATGTACTTAAAAACTGTAGATTTTATAGACATTTTTCATGTGCTTTTGCCTCTCATGAACTACAATTACATGCTTAAATTAAATAATAGTGAATAGTTCAGAGCCTAGCATCCAGTTATTCAATCAACAAACCCCTGTATGTATGACAGTTTACCATTTTCCTACTGCTCCTGTGAGGCTTTGCTGAAAAACGGCTGCATGTATCAATTGATTTTTAACACTATGTCAATGCTAACATAACCACTGTGATAATGCAAGCTGATGTTAACTATATTTGCCGTCTATGTTTAACATCTCAGCAAGCTAACATGTTATAATTTGCATGCAACAAAAAAAGGACAGTTCAGGCCAAAGGGTTTTTAATCAGTGTTTGGGGTATTTGATCATTATCAAAAGTACTGGTCACAGAGTGCTGCTTTAGCTCAGTGGTTAGAATGTGCGCCTTCACACATAGGCTACAGTCCTCAATGCAACAGTCCTCAGGTCAACTATGACGCTTGGCGCATTGCTTCATGTTATCCCCACTCTCTCTTCTCCATATTTCATATTTCTGTCCTATCAATAAAAGCCCAAACAAAAGTGTTGGTTTCAGGGGATATTACAGATTGTGACAACTGATACTGAGGAGATGTGCACAAAATCTAAAGACAATCAATTCAGAGGCTCTTCGGATATTTAAGCCTGAACCAAACTGGTACACTGACAGATGGATAGACTGACACTGCATCCAAACACTTCCTGCTGTTCTGAAGGCAGATGGTTAAAATCTTCCCCTAACCATCTGGATGAAACACTTTTCAGCACCCATACAATAGAAAAAACATTGTTTGGACAGTTTTTGTTTTAATCCAAAAAAATAATAACAGCCAGAAATGTCAGATGTTGTCCCTTAGCCTCAAAATTGTCTAGCACTTATGAGTATACAATAGTGTTACTCTTCTATAATTGTATGTTTTCAGAAAGAAAAGTAAGCATTCATATTTGTTTGAAAATAGTAAGGATATACCACATTTACAGCTATATGGATTGATCAATATTTTCTGAGATTTTTTGCAGACAGTCTCTGGAGGTTCTGGAAAAAACATTAGAGTAATTAGAGTCAGTTAAACCATAAGGGTTGTTTGTTTTTAGAAAAAACTGGATGGTCCTCAGCTCCATGACTGATGTAATCATTATGCACTAGAGGTTCAAACTCAAGCTTTCAAGAGTATGGTTGATAGTAGAGTAAATATGGAGCTCTGCCAGCTGAATCTTTTAATTTAAAGCAATAACAGTTGTGAAAAATACTAATCTGTTATGAAAAATACTAGCCTGTTAAAACTTTCCTCATCTCTGTCTCCCTGTCTCTGTGTGTCTGCAGCCTGAGGAGTATGGGCAGGAGGCAATGGAGGGCCAGGGAGAGGGAATGCTGGAGGCAGAAGGGGAGACATATGATGAGAACCAGGTAGGTGATCAGCTTACACCACACATGCAAACACACATACACTCACGCACTACAAGTTTCTGCTGGACAATAAAATATCCTTTGTCTCTGTGGTTAAATTGCAGTACTCAATTTGACTATTAATAGCCTTATGTGTGTTTAATGATAAGCATGTAAATCCACCGAAGCCAAGAACCACAGTAGGGTAAGAGTCCATTCACTTACAGTAGATGGAGGCTTATTAGTATTCGGCAGCACTGCATGCTTACACATTTTAGCTGTATAGCATTTCAATAGCGCTCAACACTTGCCCTGCACTCTATGTCCCACACAAACACTCACACAGAGATAATTCTTCTTTTTCTCTACAAATGAAAACAGAGGGCTCAACAAGCCAATTGCCACACAAAGCGCAGTGAATTTAGCACCACCTACCTACACTGAGCATTGGGTGTGTGTCGGTGTGTGTGGAGGAAAGATGCGAGTCTGACACAGATGGTTATTTTTGGAATTTGGCTGTGAGGGGTGAGACACGGCGTGCATAAGCTATTGCATTGGAAACAGATTTTAAATAGCTATGAGTATATAAAAATTACATAATGAGCATCGTTTAAAAATGATATTATGTATAATTATTTTTATATAATCATTTTAAGCATGATGACAGTTAGCCAGAAACCTTTTATATCCCCTTACAATGTCAAAGTCTTCAGAGGAGCTTTAGTTGAAGGAAGATTTAGTAAGAGATTCAGCTTTCCTTCTAATAATGATCCATTTATTCAGTGCATTTGGTCGGATTTTCCTTCCACTTCTGCTTTATCAGTGGATTATTGCATTAATCTGTTAAAGGAATAAAACTGAGTTTTTTTCCCTGAGATGCAAATGAGAAGTGAATTTCTCAGAGGCAGCAGCTTGTATCATCCATGTCCTCCTCCATCTCTCTCTCCTACTCCTCCACATATCCTTCCCCTCCCCCATTCATTGCTACACCAGCAACGTGCAAGCTCTGCCTGAATGGGTGTGGTGATGACGCTCTCTGCCTCTGTGCATTGTGGGTAATGTCAGGGTCTCCCTGCATTGCTGTAAATATGGAGTCTAAGCGCAGCACTGTGAGCTGAGCCTTGACAAGCTGGATTTGGTGATAAAATTCCACCTTGTGCAGTATCAGGGTGTTTCTTGAATACATCAGATTCCCAACACTGTTGCACTTTCCTGGAGGCTGTGTTGTGTTTTTTTTATGGTTGTGTGTGGAGGAGGCGTGTGCAGGGTAACAAGGATGCTGAGAGTGTGCTCACGACACGTCCTTGAGGCTGCTGTAGGCTTGTGCTGCCCTCTGCAGGGCAGAGAAAGACACTGAATGAGTTCAAACCGTGATGGAGTGACATCATTGGCTCCAGCAGTAGGATCATATGTCATCACAGGCCCTCTGTCATATAAACTCTACTTAAGCCTGTTTAAGCAGAGTTTATGCGATTAAGATTTAATTAGTGTCTTACAGTTGAACTGAATGTGGAGCTTCTCTGCACCTCGCTGCACATGTGACCTCCTTGTCTCTTACAGTAGTTTCTCTTTTCCCCAGGAGAGCCAGGACTACGAGCCAGAGGCGTAAAAGCACCATTCCAAGCCACCATCCAACCAGCAGCACAATAATATTTCTAATAATAACAAGGACAAATGCTGAAACTATTCCAATTATACCCCTGTTGCAAAAAACAAAAAAACAAAAAACAACAACAAAAAAGACAAGCATTCCCACTGAAAATGTTCTTCCTTGAGACAAATCTTTTATTATTATATATTGTAAATGTCATGTTATTAATGTAATGTGTTGGGTGTAGGTATTTATTGAGGTGTAGGATTTGTCCTCTCTGTCTCATTTCCTTGATTCCCTCCCAATGAAATGAGACCAGAGCCGGGGCTTGTGACTTTGTACCTGTGTGTATCTGTATTTAGAAATGTGCAATAGATGTTCATCATCTTCCAATGAGACATTGGGAGTGGAAAAAATAAATTTGTCCGGTTGCAAGCAGATATGAAAACAATAATATCCTCCTAAGTGTCGACAATGCCTGTTTGTGGGTTCTTTCCTTTTTCTTTTTTTTGCATTTCTTTGGGAGTTTCTTTGGACATTTTTGAAGTAAGAGTTTTTTACATTGTATCTTTATAGTTGCTTGTGAAATCATTCCAGTAAACTATCTGTTAGAAATGGACAGAGTATACATGTTTGTGTGTGCGTGTGTTTGTGTGTACTGAAGATTTTAAGAAGTTAAAGTCAATATATTATGTCTTGAATTCATAATGGTTGTCATATCAATATGTGCTTTAAATTGCAGGACTTGTCAATATAAAGGTTTATGTGTTAAGCCAGACATACATTCCTCTGTAAATAAAAAGTAAAAAAGAAACATTTGTTAGTGTTTTTCATAATGTTTGGAGTTTTTAAACTATTGTAACAAAGTCAGTTGTGTCTGCCTGTTGGTCTAAACCTGTTTTGTTCTCATGTTTCCTTTTTTACTCGCTCTTGTCTGGGGTTTTATTACAGGATGTGAAAAATCTGCTGAGTAGGCACTGGTCTTTGGCAGGACGCTGCCATAGTTGGGATGACTGTCTGATCGGGCCATTTTTGGCGGGTTTTGTTTGGGTTAATCCGTCTGGAACGTGCAGGCTCGGGGGCGTCAGGCTCTTACAGAGGGTATTAAACAGCCACTCTCGCCCGTTGCCCGCTCAGACAGATCTGTGGACGCTGCAGGGACAAAGACAGGAGCCATGGCCTCTTTGAAGAAGTCCTTTGAGAGCCTGAAAGGCTCGAGCCAATCAGCTGCAAAAGGAGTCACAGACACTGCAGGTACAGAGCTTAAGCTGTCTGATGAAACAGGCCCAATGTGAGACCGGATAGGCAGTTTGGCGGTGTTTTTTGGTTATGTTTGCTTAATAATTATTTTTATCAGTGTTTGTGTTAAACATTTCATGATGTTAAACAACTTTACAACCAATTGAAACTTAAAAAAGTTATAAAGTTTCTCCTTCTAAGGTTAGTCACTGTGAGTCTCTCATGTGTTTTCAGTGCAGGCAGCTCAAGACGCAGTTCAACAGGTGGCAGACTCTTCAAAAGAAACCGCTAACACAGGTAAAGTGCACTCTCCTCAGTCTTCAAATCTTCAGGATGTTATAAGAGGTTGCTTATTTTATGCAGTTATTAGAGAGTGAAGCTGTCAGAGAATGAAAAATGCACCAAGAGAAAGAGCAACAAAGGATAAGCCCTAAATGACATAAAGGGTCCTCTCATATTGCAGATGTAAGGCTGTAGAAAGTACATGTAATGGACACCAAGTGTTGATAAAATGACTGTATATAACTATCTATGTTAAAGGGCTACAGAAATACAAATTTAATCCATTGTGTTTGAAAGTTATACAAGAGGATGAATCTTCAAGTACACAACTGTTTGATATGAGCTTTTCATATTCACATTAACATGCTGTATGCTTATACCCATAACCCTATATGTCTAAGTGTTTAAAGTTTAATAGTCTTTATCAAACACTGTATAATGTTTAAGTTTCCTGAATATCTCTCCTGTTTCACTATAGCCGCTCAAGAAGCCAACAAACAGACTCAGTCAGCCATAGGAAAAGCTGCAGACAAAGCCACGGACGCCATCAAGGAGTTTGGACAGAAACTGGAGACCAAATGATTCCTGAAAAATGAACAACTGTAGCTAAAGAAAATACCAGAGCCAACTTTCCTGATCCTCCATTAGACAAGTAATAATGTTGTGATGATGTTAAGCTGGCATTAGAAAATCTTGAGAAAGATCGAGACAGGTTTCTTTTCTCCTCACAACTTTACATTCCAAAATACATCTTTATGAAATGTCCTTTTTCTAATTTCCTGTCAGCTTTTTCCATTTGTGTTTCCTGCTTTATCATAGATTATTATGTGACTATTTTGGGAAATAAAAACAGATACCAACTTGGCTCTCCGCTTTTTTACTATGTGATGTCCTGCAATAAAAACAGTGTAGGTAACACTGTCTGTAGCTGCGGCTGTCTGTACTGTGGAGAGGTCTCATCCACAAATCACACAGGTCATTATTAACAACTTATTGCCGAGAGGACGGCCTTTGGCAAGCTGATGGCCTCTTATGAGACTGCGATCTCAGCCGTCTACCTTTGGCCTTCAAAAGCACACCTCCCCTTCACTGCACTACGTGGTTGCTAGGCAACAGATATCTGTGGCGGATAGGGATTGGTGGAGGCCATTGAATTAATAGTGAGAATACTTCTGACAGAACACAGTGTTCTGGCGAAAGCTGCAGCTCACAGCTACAGTAAAAACAAGAAACAACAAGAGAAATGTGTAAAATAAATCCTCAGTCCCACACAAGTGCTGGAGGTGAGCAGAGTGACAGATGCTCCAAAGAAAAATGTGTCGCAGAGCAGAGAGAGGTTGGAGGGAGGACTGAAAATGAAAGACGAGGTGGTTTACAATTGTTGGTTTGTGTGGGAGGCACCGCTCTGCTTCCTCCAGGCTCCTTCAGCTGATGTGCACTGTTGTCTCTCATGTACTCTTGTAGCTGAAAACTCGCTTATGCAGAACATTTCTCCTGCAACACCCATGTTTGTCTTATATTCTGCCTCTATTAAAAAAAGTAATTCAAGTTTAAAAGAAGTGCCTCTGAGATCTCTTCAGCACGCTTTTTATTACCATCACACAATGACTTCTTAACTCTGACTGGTCAAACAGATGTGGCCTTCAGGGAAAACACACACTCACTCATACTCACAGATTATACATTATTAATAAGAGAAATGCCTCTTCTGCATACATCCCCCTCCTTCAGAAGCCTTTACTCTGGTCATCAGTGACATGAAAGCTTTTATCCACATTTTATTCTGCCTCCTTAAAATTTCTCCACCAAAGCCCGTTCACAAATTTAGTGATTTATCTTCCTGCATACAGCTGCCATTGTGTTGCTATGAGAACCTGGAGTTAATTACTATGATTTACTGATGATTAGAGAGCTGAGCAGAGATTTTGTCGTTACATTACCACACACTGCCAGAGCCCGACCGTGGTTTCCAGGGAAACTGGAAATGTGAAGCTTTTTCAGTAGACACAGGCAAGGCTTAAAGAGCGAGGATTGCCTAAGATAGATTCTTCTAGAGACAAACCTGTAGCTGCTGCAATCACCATCAATCAACAGGGGAGATATACGGACAGATGTAGGTCTCAATCAGCGCTGAGATTTGTGATGTTTGACCCAAATCTGAATGAGAGTTATGGAGATACTTCGGTCTAAGTTGGACTGCTGAGGTATGTGTGCTGCTCATGATTTCATACAGCTTGTTCTGTACTCTCTGTGTTCTTAGTTAGAAAAGAAAAATGCAGATTTTCTGTGCACCATTTTTTCATGTTTGAGTATTTTTTTTGACTATTGGATGAAATCACTTCAGTCTCAACTAAGTCGATAAGTTTTTAGAATAGAATGCTAAAATCTGAGATCAAATCAAACTGTAAAATGTAAAAGGATCTCTTCATAGTAAGTGAATTAAAATGCAGTTAAATCACATGTCTGATGATCAGAGATATCACAGGTGAGAGTGTGTTTTAGCTCTAAAACAGGACGAGTTCTTTTCATCGAACAGTAGCAGTGATGTAATACTGTTATATGCTTCTGTTGTGCTGCTTGCCATCAATATTGTGTGTCTGAGAATATTTTTTATCACAAAAACAAGCCCTCTTTTACTCTGGGCTCATGCTGGGGCTTGTTGTTACAGCTACTGTTTGAAAATTGTGAGAGCAAAGTGTCAGTGCTCTGTTATTCCCTGCAGGTTTTCCACGGCTTCGATGCACAGACAGAATGGGAAGTCTTAAAGATGAGATGAGAGGACTGACAGAGGAACGAAAGCCGTGTGAGAGGACAGATGATGGAGAGCGTCCAGGCGGCTCAGATGGCAGTGCTGAGCCTGAGGGACCCCAGATAAACAAGAGTCAAGAGTCATCAACACAACAGAGCTATCAGCCAAAACTCCACATGAAAGCCAGCTACAATAAAGAGCCGAACAAGGATCCAATATCCAAAGATGAAGAAGATTCAGAAGAGGTTTGTGAAAACACTGACCAATCAGACTGTGGTAAAGACTCGGATGAAATTTGTCTGACACAACAACATGAAGCAACAAAAGATACACAAAACAACACAACAATCCCTAAGAAGATCCTGACTGATGGAGACGGGAAGGGTGACATCCAGGGAAAGACATCGGAGCCTAAAAAAATAGGGTTTGACAGGGAGAACGATGCAGAAATTGAAAACATTACCATCCCTGTCCCGCCCACTCCAGGCCCCTGTGAGCCCTGCACCCCAGCCCCCTTCGGCCAGCACCACATGCGCACACAGGTCAGCCTGGAGGTGGTCCAGTGTCACTCTGCAGCCACCAGCCCCATGACACCTCCAGAGGGCGGCCATTCCTTCTTCTTCCCAAGCTCTTTTGGGAGATCTGCAGCAGTAGGAGCTGACACTAAAGACGCAGAACTGCAGGTGGGTCAACAGGTGGAGTTCTGTTCTGTCGCCACATCCCCTATGACCCCGAAGACCCCCTCCACCACAGCTTTCCCAGAGCTGATCGGGAGGGAGAAAGTGCAGAGGAGGGAGGAGAAGGTCAAACAGACGGAAGGACCGGAGGCGGAAAGGAGCTCCCCTGAAACCAAAATCCAAACAGAGGCAGAGTTAGAGAAAACTGAGGATTTAGAATTAAGCACATCAAAGGAGCAGGGGGAAGGCTGCAACTCGAATGTGCCTCCAGAGAGCTCCACCCGCTGCCCTGCAGTGAAGCTGACAGATTCAGGAGTAACTGCTGGGGACAGTAATGAGCAGTGTAAACAGCAGAGGATGGGAAGTGTGGATCAAGACATTACAATCTTGGTGACCCATCATGGCAACACTGAGGAGGAAGAGGTGGAGGAGGCTGAGTCATCTTTCAATCCCTTAGAGACAGAAATGGTCATGATAGATGAAAGTGAGGAAATCGGAGGGAAAAGTGATGTGAAGACGGAGCACGGGAAGGAGCAGATCCCCACAGTTGCACTTGATCATGCAGAGGACGACTCAAACTCAACACCAGCACACAACAAAACTGCAGAATCCTCTGCTCCTGCATGTGAAGAAGCAAAAACAGGCAAGAAATGTGAAAATTCAGAAGTCAAAGACAACAAAGATATGAGTGAGGTTTTTGCAACAAAACCTACCATCCCTGAGTCTCCAGCTCCCTTCGGCTGCCACAACATCCGCACACAGGTGAGCCTGGAGGTGGTGCAGTGTCAATCTGCAGCAACCAGCCCCATGACCCCACCCGAGGGGGACCAAGCCTTCTGCTTCCCCATCTCCTGCGTGAGATGTGAAGCTGTTGGGGCAGAGACTAAAGATGCCGAGCTCCAGGTGGGTCAGCAGGTGGAGTACCGCTCTGTGGCTACAGCCCCCATGACCCCAAGAACGCCCATCACGACAACTTTCCCTGAGGTCAGGAAGGAAACTAGCATAGAGGACAAGATAGTAGAGGAGGAAGAGGAGAGAATGGAGGAGTTGGAAGAGGAGAAAAAGATGGGGGAAGAGGACATGAAGGAGGAAAGAAACTGTAAGGAGAAGTGCGAGGAACCGGTGCAGGAGGTGAGCTGGGATGAGAAAGGCATGACGTGGGAGGTGTATGGAGCGGTGGTGGAGGTGACAGTGTTGGGCTCAGCCATCCAGAAACATCTGGAGAAGCAGGTGAGAAAGCAGAAGCTGCAGCCCTCCATGCATCCTCCTCCTCCACTCAACCCGTCGGCTATGCATCTCGCCTCAGAGGGCACCCATGTGGGCTCCGGCTTGGGAAAAGGGAAGAGGGGAGAACAGGATGGGGAGGTGGGCAGGCGCAGGAGAAACCCCTTCCGTCAGCTGATGGAGAACATGCAGCAACCTCACTGCTGCACCAGAGCTCACAGCGCTGAGTGACGTGAGAACAAACAACAGCTGGTTAAAAAAAAGAGAATCTGTGCTGGAGAATCACATGACATCTGATGAACATGGCTGTGATACAGTGAGTTCACTGACACACTTCAGAGACGTCATAAAAGCATGAGAGGGAAATAACCTGCTCATGTGGGGCAAAAAATTAGCACAAAAATAAACTTCCATCATGGAGGACTGAAACTGACAATCAGCCATAAAAAATGTTTTTTGTAGTTGTGGTTTTTTTTTGGGATGTTTCACATTTTTTCTGTTTGAAATCTGAGGGTGATATATCAATGTCATTATTTGCTTTTCTCCTTTAATATTTTCACCTAAACCATTAAAAGAGTCGTTTTAGCTTCTGATGCTTTTTCTAAGGCACTGAACACAATATAAAGCCATGGTAAACTACTCTGGGTTGTTAGAAAACTGGACACAACATTAAACAGAAGAGATGATTGTGGAGTGACAGTTTTTGATTGTGATTCATGACCACGTGGTCAGGAGCTATAATCAGGTGTTTTGAATGTATGGAAGTTAAGTCACCTACATGTTGCCTTGATCAATGTGAAGAGAGTCCCTTTAGCATCATTATCGCTGGCTTTTGTATGTCTTATACTCTGCTTTTAGATATGGCACAGTGTTTTGACTTGTTTGTTTTGTGAAGAGTAAAACATGTACAGAAGACGAACAATAATGCACATTAGAGAAAAGTAATAACTCCTGATACAAGGTTTTTTTTACTTATTAATATTTATGTATTTTAGTGCTTTGATTAGTGATTCAGTTGTGTGATATAGCTTACTTTAAATGTGTTTAAATTCAGAAGTTATTATTGTGTTAGTGATGTTGCTGTTCATACATTTACTTCTTAAAATCAATGAAGAGATTACTTTTATTCACAGTTTGCAATTGTGATACATTCATTTCAATGTCAGTAAACAGTCAAAGAATAAGTTGCTTGCAGTGAGACACAACATCATTGCATGGAATTTTATTTCTGCAACACATATCTCAAACTTAAAGCAGACAGCTACATATTGCAAACTTGCAAAAAAAACCTCCATGCATTTTTATTTATACATGTTTTTATTTTCTCTATTTAGACTTTCTTTTTTATTGCAAAAACTGCAACAAATTAACAATGTGTGTTGACATGACCTATAATAAAGTTTCTTTTGAAGCAAACCATTTATGAGCCATGGCTTGATATGTTTACAAAAATAAAGTGGTTCACTTGTGAAACAAACACTGGTTTTATTACTTTTGCTCTTGTTCAAGTATTATTTTTTTTAAATAAAGGCAAATAGATTTTACAGGATTATGTCAATTCCTTTATTATTGTATCCTCTAACATGTCTTTGCTCCCAATATTAAGGAACAGCCAGCAGGCCATCAGCTCACTTAAGCATAAAACCTGGAAAAAGGGGACTTAAAAGCCTGACACTTTTCACAGTTCTAGATGTTTTATGTACCAATTAGGGTTAGTGTTAAGGTTATGGTTAGGGTTATAGTTACGAATAGGGTTACGGTTATGATAAGGGTTATGAATAGGGTTAGGGCCATGATTAGGGTTACTGTTTGGGTTAGGGCTAACGTTATGATTAGGGTTATATTTATGATTAGGGTTAGAGTTATGAATATGGTTAGGGTTGTGATTAGGGTTAGGGTTAAGGTTATGATTAGGGTTAGGGTTATGAATAGGGTTTGGGTTACTGTTAAGGTTAGGGTTAGGGTTAGGGTTATGAATAGGGTTAGGGTTAGGAATAGGATTAGGGTTAAGGTTATGATTAGGGTTAGGGTTAGGGTTAGGGTTATGATTATGGTTAGTTTGTGGTGGAAAACTACTGAGTTAGATGTTTACTCATGTTTGTGTAAGAGTGATAGCAACCTTTTCAGGTGCAGTTTCTCCAAAGGTCGAAGAAGGGAGGTTTGATGGAAACTGGTGCTGATGCGGACTTCTCCAAGGTCACAGACGGGGAGGTTTCCTGTACTCCCATCCTAGCTTTCTCACCTAGCTTGCTTACGTATCCTGTTATGCTCTCTCACGTGTCCTGTTTTCTACTAAGCTAATGATCTGTGTCAGACTAGAGGATTTTACCTTTTTTGGAAGATTTTCCTGTCATATGCCACACGTGTTTTCACTGGTTCATATATTCTGTTTTCAAGCACTTCCACAGAAGTAGCCTGACTTCGACTAAGAAAAGTTCACCGTAACCCTATTCGTAACCATAACCCTAACCATAATCTTAACACTAACCCTAATCACAATGCTAACCGTATTCATAACCCCATACCTAATCATAACCTAATCCCAAATGAGGCTACAGCAAGATGACTTTAAATTGATTAGGGTTATGATTAGGGTTATGATTAGGGTTAGGATTAGGGTTAGGATTAAGGTAAGGATTAGGGTTATGATTAGGGTAAGGGTTAGGGTTATGATTAGGGTTAGGGTTATGATTAGGGATAGGGTTATGATTAGGGTTAGGGTTAGCGTTGTGATTAGGGTTTGGGTTATGATCAGGGTTAGGGTTCAGATTAGGGTTAGGGTTATGATTAGGGTAAGGGTAAGGGTTATGATTAGGGTTAGGGTTTATTAAGCCTAACCCTAAGAGTAACCCTAATCATAGACCTAACCCTATTCGTATCCTTAACCCTAACCATAACCTTATCACTAACCCTAATCACAATGCTACCCGTATTCATAACCATATACCTGATCATAACCTAAACCCAATTGAGGCTACAGCAAGATGACTGTAAATTGCTTAGGGTTATGATTAGGGTTAGGATAATGATTAGGGTTAGGGTTATGATTAGGGTAAGGGTTATGATTAGGATTAGGGTTATAATTAGGGTTAAGGTTAGGGTTATCATTAGGGTTATGATTAGGGCAAGGGTTATGATTAGGGTTAGGGTTAGGGTAAGGGTGATGATTAGGGTTAGGCTAAGGGTTTTCATTAGGGTTAGGGTTATGATAAGGTTTAGGGTTAGGGTTAGGGTTATGATTAGGGTTAGGGTCAGGGTTATTAATAGGGTAAGGGTCAGGGTTATGATTAGGGTAAGGGTTAGGGTTATGATTAGGGTTAGGGTTAGGGTCAGGGTTATGATTAGGGTTAGGGATAGGATTAAGATTAGGTTTAGGGTTAGGGCAAGGGTTATTATTAGGTTTAGGGTTAGGGTTCACATTAGGGATAAGGATTATTAAGGTTAGAGTTAAGGTTAGGGTTATTATTAGGGTTAGGGTTAGGATCAAGATTAAGTTTAGGGTTAGGGTAAGGGTTATGATTAGGGTTAGAGTAAGGGTTATGAAAAAGGTTAGGGTTAGGGTAATGGTTAGGGTAAGGGTTATGATTAGGGTAAGGGTTCAGATTAGGGTTTGGTGAGCATTGTGATTAGGGTTAGGGTTATGATTGGGGTTAGGGTTAGGATTAAGATTAAGTTAAGGGTTAGGGCAAGGGTTATTATTAGGTTTAAAGTTAGGGTAAGGGTTATGAGTAGGGTTAGGGTTATGATTAGGTTTAGGGTCAGGGTTAGGGTAAGGGTAATAATTAGGGTTAGGGTTAGGGTTATGGTTAATTTTAGGATTAAGGTTAAGGTTGTGATTAGGGTTAGGGTTAGGGTAAGGGTTGACTAGGGTTAGGATTAAGATTAGGTTCAGGGTTAGGGTAAGGGTTATGATTAGGGTTAGGGTTATGATTAGGGTTAGGGTCAGGGTTATTATTAGGTTTAGGGTTAGGGTAAGGGTTATGATTAGGGTTAGGGTTAATGTTAGGATTAAGGTTAGGGTTAAGGTAAATGTTATGATTAGGGTTAGGGTAAGGGTTTGGATTAAGTTAATGTTAGGATTAAGGTTAGGGTTAAGGTTTGGGTTATGATTGCGGTTAGGGTTTGGATTAAGATTAGGTTTAGGGTTAGGGTAAGGTTTATGATTAGGGTTAGGATTAAGATTAGGTTTAGGGTTAGGGTTAGGGTTATGATTATGGTCAAGGTTATGATTAAGGTTAGGGTTAAGGTTAGGGTTAGCATTAGGTTTAAGGCTATGATTAAAGTTAGGGCTAAGGTAAGGGTTACAGTTAGGGTTAGGGTCAGATTATGATGTGGGTGAGGGTTAGTGTTAGAGTTACTGTTAGGGTTAGGGTTTTTGTTAGGGTTATGATTGGGGTTTGGGTTAGGGTTAGGGTTTTGATTAGGTTTAAGGTTTAGGGTTAGGGTTAGGGTTAGGGTCAGGGTTAGTGTTATGATTACAGTTAGTGTTACTTTTAGGGTTAGGGTTATGATGAGGGTTAGGGTTTAGGTTATTACTAGGGTTAGCGTTACTGTTAGGGTTAGGGTTCTGATTAGGTTAGGGTAAGGGTTAGTGTTAGACTTACTGTTAGGGTTAGGGTTCTGATTAGGTTAGGGTAAGGGTTAGTGTTAGACTTACTGTTAGGGTTAGGGTTATGATTAGGGTTAGCAGTAGGGTTAAGGTTAAGGTTACTGTTATGATTAGGGTTAGGATTCTGATTAGGTGAGGGTAAGTGTTAGCGTTGGGGTTATGATTAGGGTTAGCAGTAGGGTTAGGGTTACGGTAACTTTAGGATGAGGGTTAGGGTTACAGTTAGCATTATAATGAGGGTTATGATTAGGGTTGGTGTTAGGGTTACAGTTAGGGTTATAATGAGGGTCATGATTAAGGGTTGGGGTTTAGTGTTAGGGTTATCATTAGGTATAGGGTTATGAATAGGCTTAGGGCTATGATAAGGGTTAAGGTTGGGGTTAAGTTGGGATTAGATTATGATTAGGGATATGATTAGGGTTAGGGTTAAGTAATCATTAGGGTTAGGGTTAGGCTTTTGTTGTGAAGCAATTTGCTACCCCTTATTAGGAAAAGTCCTTTTCACTTGTTTGTTTTGTGAATAGTAGAACAATTGTACTGCACTGGAACGATGAAGCTAACCAATAAAAGTAATAACACTTAAAACAAGTTTTTTTTTACTTATTAATATTTTATGTATTACAGTGCTTTGATATGTAATTCAGATGTGGGATTAATTTACTTTTAATGTTATTGAATTTAGAAGTTATTATTGTACTAGTGATTTTGCTGTTCATAAATTTACTTCATATAATCAATTTAGAAATTACTTTTATTCACAGTTTGCACTTGTGATACATTCATTTCAATGTCAGTAAAGTCAAACAGTCAAAGATTCAGCTGCTTGCAGGGAGACAACATTATTGCACAAGATTCTATTTCAACAACACGTATCTCAAACTAACAGCAGGCAATAACAAATTGCAAACTTGCAAAAAACACTTATTTTGGCTGACATGGAGTCATTCATAAGATTTACATGGATAGATTTGCACTACAAGGTTTTTAATTTATCTTTATGGATTTTCTTCCTCATAGCATCAGCTTAAAAAAAATGTATCACCATTCTGTTGTTATATATAACTTATGTTTAAGTTGCTTTCACAGCAAACACGTTTTCAAACATCACTTGATATATTTACAGAAATAAAGTGATTCACATGTGCAACAAAATCATATTTAGTACTTTCCCATAGCTTCTGTCCAATTGTTAATTTTAAGGAAAAGTTTGAATTTGGAAATATACTTTTGTACTTCCAGGCCAAGTATTTGATGAGAAGGATTAAATATATGCCTAACATGTCTCTGCTCAAGATATTAAGGCACGGCGAGCTGGCCATCAGCTTCCTTAAGCATTAATACTTGTAACAGAGAAAACTTGATGGCCGAGGGCTTTCAAAAGTTTTAATATTCTTTGTACCAAACAAACAATGCTTAGCTAATATATCCTCGTTGTAGCTTCATCTGAGAGTCACAGCAATGTTCTCAACAGTCCTTGATTATATTATCAAGCTTTATCTGTGAGATTCATAGATCAGAGCATCATTATATTTACATCTTATTTTACATTTTCTATTTTGGTTTTCTTTGTAGCTTTCCTTGGATACAACATTCAGACAAAGAAGAAAGCACTTCTGGGTTCTATGATCCCATTAAAACACAACACAATATATCACTTTAGTTAAGAGCAGAAGGCAATTTGAGAGTAAGACTTCCTTGTTAGTAATTTAGTCAGCCTGATTACACAGACGCAAATCTGTCCATGTAAGGCCTCCAGCAGGGTGTCTGCCTTCGTTGTTTCCATCACAAGTCTGTGGCGCTGAATGCAGGGTTACTATAACCAAGACGAGGATTTTCGGAGCCTCTCTTCTGGCCTCGCTGAGCGAGAACTGCACCCAGAGGCTCAATGTACTCTGGAGGTCCGCTACCATTCTCCTCCTCCTCCTCCTCCTGGATCATGTTCTAATGAGGAGCAGACACGCTTTTAATGTAGAACATGTTCTACTCAGTGCAGATAAAGATGGACTTTGAAATGCTAACTCACCATGATTGGTTTTGTGTCCTTTTCAGGGAAGGCCATGTCATCCCTGCAGTCAAGGGAGTTGAGGCTTAAGTGGAAAAGAAAAACCAAGCAATAAATCTACTACTCCAAACTTTTTAGAATACATACAACTACAATCTATAGTGACCCCAATCCTAAATAGCATTGTTAACTCGCCGGATGACCCCACTCCAATTGACAGAATCTTAAATATCTTAAGAAAAAAAAAGAGCATGTCAAAAATATACGCAATCTTAAACCAGTCCGACACCTCGGTCTCATTACCGATATCAAAATGGGAGTCGGATCTCTCAATAACAACAAACTGTGACTTCTGGAATCAAATCTGCATATACAACTTTAATAAAAGTGTTAGCAAAAACTTACAACTTATCCAGTATAAAACCATCCATAGGACACACTACACTGTGGCAAAACTACACAAAATGGGATTATCAGAGATAGACAAATGCACCAACTGTATTCAGTTATGATTGTGGACACTAAGGGTTGCTTAATCATTAGTATCACCGCACAGAGTTTTTTTGGCGTAATGGTGAGATGGTCCCTCTCCATCTAAGTGTCTTAGGTCTCTCTCTCCTTCTCCCTGTCCCTTTGTATATCCTTGTGTAATCTTTCTTTTATTTACATATTTATTTTTGGTCCACCTAGGTGTGCACGCCCTCTTTTACAGAACATGATATTAGCTGTCAATAAAAGATAGGCCAGAGTTTTAAGAGGGATGGTGATGGTCGCATGCACACAGTCACAAGCACAGAAGAAAAATGTTTTCTTTCTTTTCTTTTGCTGCAAGAATAAATTGCATTAATATTTGACAGTTTGTGACAAACATGACGCAAACCAGAAATGTATATGCAGACAAGAGGAAGAGAGAAGAAAGAAGAAAAAGAACAAAAATAAATAAAATAAAAATAAATAAATAAATAAATCTACTACTTAATAATTTCAAATAGAGTGTGTTTTTATTTTATTTAAATAAGGACCAAATCTCCAGCTTGGTAACAGAATGCCACTTCTCATTTACAGACTGCCGTAGTGAGCCCACTGTGACAAAATGTTCAACTGGAAACAATCCCAGTTTATAAACCAGCCATGCTATGAAGAGGAGAGTGAGTGAGGTCATGTGTCACTGTCAGTCACCACCTTCACAAACAGAGCCGACAGAGCACACACTGCTAAACAGACGTAGAGTCACATAGAGCTTTTCTTTACCTGACTTTGTCGACATCTGAGCTCTCCTCCTCCCCTAGGTCCAGGTCCAGGACCAAGGTTGAGTCAATGTTCAGGTTTAGAACAGGATTTGCCCTGTTAGCAAATAATAAAAGACAAAGGTGGAAAATCACAATCCGAGTTGTGTTGTATGTCACTGTGTTTACTTGTTAATCTATCTTGTTGCACTCCTCACCCCTCCATGTTGTATTTGTTGGTTCCGGGCACCACATAACCAATTTTCTGGTTATCAGAATTGACCATGGCGGCAGAATTCATGGCTTTGGCTGCCTTCAGCTTCCTCTTGAAGCTGTGGATTAGGATATAAACACAACACATCATATATGTGCTCAAATAAGTTGGATGCTAGCCTGTATCGCTTTGCCAGGATGATAAATCTGCTTCTGAAAAATTAAAGGGAAACATTTTTGATTATGCAACATGTCCTTAATCATGGGAAATGCAATTTTGTGAATTCAGATGAAGTTTTCTGTATTGAATGGGACTCTCACACTGCACATCATACTCTTGCATAATGGTTTTTAGTCTATGATATTATGGTTATTAAAAAAAGAAAAACATTTATTGTATTTATTCTTATTTTTTGGTTTTGTTTTAAGAAATCCTTTAATTTTTCTGTCCCCATGTTGTTTCAAATCCATTGTCTTACTTTCTGCGTGTACACATTAAGGAAGTGGTGAGGATAGCCAGCACGACGATGAGGCCTCCCAGCATGCCATACAGGCCGTACATCAGTGGGTCTGATTTTTCGATGACAGGAGTTGTCCCCTGAAACACAAGTAAGAAACCTATCCTTAGTAGGTGGTGTTCATAAGTGTCCTTTATTTCATTTAAACTTGCTGATTTCTGATGTAATTATAAAGTTCTGATATAATTTGCGAGTATTATTTGTAAAACACACTAAATGTAAGAAAAACACATATTGTAGTAGTTTGTTAATTATAAGCAGGACTAATAATGACTTTTTTGGCACATTTTTGATGGTGAGAGGATAAATAGTCTCAGCTATGTAAAAAAAAAAATCCATGAGGGCATGTAATGCTGCTTCAGTGAGGCTAAATTTGAAACCTTATGAGATAGTGACATTACAATATAGCGACCCCTTTAGAAAATAAAACTTCAACACTAAAATTATTTTCACTTACAATGTTTGCAAGTCCAAGGTCTTCAAGAACAAAGTAATGATCAGGATCAGAGATCATCTTTTCCACATCATCAGAGGTCAGAGCCGTCCCGTTGGCGTAAACAAAATACACCACGATGATAGTTCCACTTGAAGCCCTGAGAGGAGAATTCAACTCACTTAAACACTTACTGAAAGGTTTATTTCAGTTCTCTTGTGTTGCTGTAGTTATTCTCTCCAAAAATCTTTAACTAGTACAAAATAGTATGTTTACAAAGACACTGGCACCATCTAGTGGACACCTTTCTCTGTGCATATGTGCAAGACGGAGATTATTTTGTATTCCTTTTAACACCAGCAAACATTATATAATGTGGATCTGTAACTACTTCATGATTATAATATGGTGATTTGAAGGTGCAGAGAAAAAGGAATTCACCTGGATGTTTCATCTGTGTTAGGCCTGATTGAAACTATTTCCACAGCAGTCTTGGTGGCAGCGGTCAGGGCCCTGAAAATACAGAGTGACACAAAGTCTGAGAGAAACAGAGTTCATACAGAACTTGATGAAATAATAGAGAGGAATCTCTGCCATCAATCAAACCTGACCAAACCATGCAGACGTGTACCTAATGATGTCGCTGAGTTTTTCTTCAACCTCTTCTTCAGAAGGTGTAAACTCAAGTTCGACTCTGTAGGAGTCATCTACTGTAAAGATCTGTAAAATAATAAGAACAAAAGTTATGGCACAGGAGGAAATCTCACAGTCATTCTATTGGATAAGTTACAATGTGGGTCATGAATTAAAGGTAAGCTTTATGATTTTAATCACCCACCTCCAGCACAGTGCTGGTGAAAAGGCCACCGGTGTCAGTTGCTGTTACTGTTACCAAATACTTCCCCTTCAGTGTCACATCCAGTGCCTCAGTAGTCCTATAAAGTAAGTGAAACTATGAGAGCAGCCTCAATCACAGCCAAGCAAGTGCAGAAATGTGAGAGACCATCATATCCACACCACTGTCACACAGGATCAACACACCCAAGATTGAACCATTTTTTATATAACATCAGCATGAAAAAATACATACTCAATAGACATGCAGAAAGACATACAGATATTTTTGTACTCACTGAATGATTCCAACATAAACGTCCTTTTGCTGTGTGGTGACGGCCTCAAACAGCAGCCTTGTCTTGTCTGTTTGACTGTTGCTGTTTTTAAACTGGACTGCTGTTACTTCAAACTCAATCTGGCGATTTATTCCAGAGTCCCGGTCTGTAGCCTGAAGGCAACAAAAGGAATCAGAGGGCATGCCACAAATTTTGATAGGAAACTCAAATTATGAGAGTTATTTACACCAATCAGCTATAACATTATGACCACCTGCTAATACTGTGTAGGTCCTGTCTCTATCAAGGTAGGGCCAAAACAGCCCTGGCCTGATGAAACATTTGTTCAGTGGTATCTAGCACCACAATGTTAGAAGCAGAGCCTTTAAGTCCTGTAGGTTGCAAGGTTGGGCATTCATGGATCAGACTTGGTTGTACGCAGATACTTGACTGGAGGAAAACAGGGTAATTTGGTGACCAAGTCATCCCCTTGAACCTGTTGCAATGTTCCTCCAGGCCCCCTCTTCCTTCCTCCATTATGCTCATGTGCCCATTGTAGGCACTTTGGGCAGGGTCAGCAAAGGCACACTGACTGGACTGCGGCTATGCAGCCCCTCACTCAAGCAGTTTCTATCTCAAGCAGTATTAACTTTTTCAGTAGTTTCAACTTCAGTTGCTTTTCTGTTACATTTGACCACAAGAGCAAGCATTCCCTCCCCACCAGCACTGATGGGCCTTGACTGCCCATGATCTTATCGCCATTGGCTCATGACCTTGGTCATATTATTATAGCTGATTGGTGTTGGGTTTTTTCATACTCACAGTGACTCCTGCTACAGATGTCCCCTTACTGGCACTCTCAGACACCACAACTAAAGTCCAAAGACAGGGAATCAGTATTGAACTTTGCAATCATAATTCAACTCTATTAAAATATACACGGAAAGTATTCAGACCCCTTCACTTTTTTTACATTTTGTTGTGTTACAGCCTTATTCCAAAATGGATTAAATTCATGTTTTCCCTCAACATTCTCCACACAATACCCCATAATGACAAAGTGAAAAATGTTTTGTAGAATTTTTTGCAAATTAATTGAAAATAAAAAACTCAAATATCGCATGTGCATAAGTATTCAGACCCTTTACTCAATACTTAGTTGAAGCACCTTTAGCAGTGATTACATCCTCCAGTTTTTTCATGTATGATGCTACAAGCTTAGCGCACCTGGATTTGAGGAGTTTCTCCCATTCTTCTTAGCACATCCTCTCAAATTCAATGAGGTTGGATGGGGAGCGTCAGTGCACAGCTATTCTCAAGTCTTTCCAGAAATATTCAATCAGGTTCAAGTCCGGGCTCTGGCTAGACCACTCAAGGACATTCAGAGACTTGTCCTGAAGCCACTCCTTTGTTATCTTGGCTGTGTGCTCAGGATCACTGTTGTTGGAAGGTGAACCTTCGCTGCAGCCTGAGGTCCAGAGCACTCTGGAGCAGGTTTTCGTCAAGAATCTCTCTGTACTTTGCTGCGTTCATCTTTCCCTTGATCCTGACTAGTCTCCCAGTTCCTCCCGCTGAAAAACATCCCTACAGCATGATGTTGCCACCACCATGCTTCACTGTAGGGATGGTATTGGCCAGAGAGGTGCCTGGTTTTCTCCAGACGTGACGCTTGACATTCAGGCCAAAGAGTTCAATCTTGGTTTCATCAGACCAGAGAGTGTTGTTTCTCATAGTCTGAGAGTCCTTTAGGTTCCTATTGGCAAACTTTCATGTGCTTTGTGCCGAGGAGTGGCTTCCATCTGGCCACTCTACCATAAAGACCTGATCTGTGGAGTGCTGCAAAGATGGTTGTCCTTCTTGAAGATTCTCCCATCTCCACAGAGGAATGCTGGAGTTCTGTCAGAGTGACTGTTGGGTTCTTGGTCACCTCCCTGACCAAAGCCCTTCTCCCCCGATCGCTTATTTTGGCCAGGCGGCCAGCTCTAGGGAGAGTCCTGGTGATTTCAACTTCTTTCATTTACATATGATGGACACCACTGTGCTCTTTGGGACCTTCAATACAGCAGATTTTTTTCTCTACCCTTCCGTAGATCTGTGTCTCCATAAAATCCTGTCTCTGAGGTCTACTACAGACAATTTGTTTGACTTTAACACTTGGTTTGTGCTCTGACATGCACTGTAAACTATGGGATCTTATATAGACAGGTGTGTGCCTTTTTTAAATCATGTCCAATCAATTGAATTTACCACAGGTGGACTCCAATCAAGTTGTAGAAACATTTCAAGGATGGTCAGAGGAAACAGGTTGCAACTGAGCTCAATTTTGAGTTTCAAAGCAAAGGGTCTGAATACTTACGCACATGCAATATTTTAGAGTTTTATTTTTAATTCATTTGCAAAAAATTCTACAAAACATTTTCACTTTGTCATTATGGGGTATTGTGTGGAGAATGTTAAGGGAAAACATGAATTTAATCCATTTTGGAATAAGGCTGTAACATAATAAAATGTGAAAAAGGTGAAGGGGTCTGAATACTTTCCGTACCCACTGTATATGAGGGTTCTTGTAAGGGCTCACACGATGGATGTGGCAAACAAAGGTAAACAATGACCATAGTGTATGAGCAGGCAGGCCTCCCTAAAAGGGGATACTATCATTTAATGTTAGTAATCTGCACTCACCAAACACAGAATCTGAGAAAAGGAATTCTGGGATGTTGTCATTGAGGTCGTCAATGTTGATCTCCATTGTTTCTGTTGAGAAAAATGAAGTGAATTTTTGTGGCGTATGTAGGTCAGTATTTCATGATTCAATGATGTAAATGCTATTTTTGTTTGTAAACTAGCAAGTGCAAACCTGTTGTAGCACTGTAGTTCTCTCCTTTCTCCGTGTACTCATCCACCACCTGAGCCTCAACCAGCACCTGGTCACATTGTTCATAGTCCATTGTGATCTCTGGGTTTGCACTGACCATCCCTGTAGGATCCATGGTAACATAATTGCAGGGTGTCAGAGAGCCGTTACATCTGCATTGGATGGACTTCAGCTGGAAAACCAGTGAGTGGTTTCCGTCTGTGTCATGTGCCAAAAACTCCCCAATCTGGCTGTAGGTGGTGTTCTCCTTTATCCTGATGGCATCTGGACGCATGATTTCAGGCCGCTCGTCGTTCACGTCCTCCACATGCACGACCACTATCACTTCGGAACTGGATTGCTCTAGATCTACTGCCTCCACCCGCAGTGTGAACCGCTTATGTTCACTCTCGTAGTCCAGCTCAATTTCAGGGTCCACGGTGATGTTCCCCCTGTAACCCGGCTCCATTGCAAGCGTGCGTATGATGAAGCTGCCAAAGCTTCCATCAACAATGCTGAATGAAATGCGGTTAAAATCCCTGGTTTGGTCCAAATCCACAGCAGTGACAGAACCCACGAATGCACCTGATCAGACGGAATAATGTCATTGAAATTCAGCCACACAAATATAAACACTTAAAGGCTTTGTAAATATAAATACCTTTTTCTCCTTCTTTGACGTAGAATTGGTAAGATGGCTTTGCAAACTCTGGTATATTGTCATTGACATCCTAAGAAGCATCAAATGAAAACACTGACAGTTATCATGCCCAAGACGAGCAGCTGAACCAGTCTGTATAAATATTGAAACGGCTGAAGACTCACCTCTACATTAATGATAACAGGGACTGTGGTGGACAGTCGAGGAATACCCTTGTCAGAGGCAGTTACATTGAGCTCAATCCTTCCTCCAAGCTCTGGGTCCAGGGCCTCACGATCAAGCTCCTTGCTGTTTCTTAGCACACCAGTGTTTGGGTCGATTGTGAATAAGTCACTGTACCTGCTGTCTTCAATGCTAAACACTATCTGACTGTTTTCTGTGTCTGGGTCATCTGCGTCAGTGGCCTGTCCAAATGACAAACACATGAGCAAAACTGTATGATCCTCCATTGGTCAATTTTTAACTATCAAAAACTTATTAGAATGCAACAACAACCACTCCCCCAACAACTTCCTCTTCTTCATCATCTTCCAACTGGTGCATATAAGAATAAGGTCAATCATTGTTTACATACAGCATCTCCCACATGGAGGAGGATAAAATATTAACTCTCATTGTTCTCTTGCACTTACCTCTATCTTAAGCTCAAGCGTTCCACCCTCTTTGACAAAATCCAGGTAAGAGTCTCTGCTGATGACTGGAGGCTGGTCATTGATGTCCAGCACATTGATCTCAAGCACTGTGCTGCCTGGCTTTTCGTCTGTGTCTCTTGCCTGCAGAGTTGCTGAGTACAGAGATCTGACCTCACGGTCCAACAGAGCTTTGTCTTTCACGCGAACTACACCAGTGTCTTTCTCCACATCAAAATACAGTAGTCTGAAACAAAGAGGTATTTCAGCTGTGTATGCACATTTAGTATGATAGTTTAAGATAAGCTGTGCCTGCATTTATATAACCAGAAGGGAGTTGACATACATGCTGTCGGGAAGAAGGCTGTAGGTGAGCTTGCCTTGATCCATGGTGTCAGGATCCTCTGCCTATAGGGAAAAATTTAATTTGAGCCCCTCTGAGTGCCATATAAAAGTTTTTCAAAACAGTAAAAACAAAAACAGAATAATCAGAAACAAAGGCACCAAAAGGCTGTTTTATAAAAGTGACTCTTTAAAGGTGATTTAAATCATTACAGAACAAGCAGCCTGGGTTTCTTCAGGCAGATTACTCCAAAATTGAGGAACCCTGACTCCAAAGCAACTTTACGTAATAGTTTAGACTTTGGGACAACAAAGAGGGACGTGTCTGAGGATCTTAGTGAGCTGGAGGGGCATAGGGCAAAAGAAGGATTGATAAATAACTTGGCACTAAGCCCCATAGGGCTGAGGGAAAGATCATGAAACTATGAACTCTGTTATAAAAGTGACTGGTAGCCAGTGTAGAGAAGCTACATAAAATCAAAGAAACATACACATTACAACCCATTTAACACAGTATCCAAGCTCTTTCAATGTACAGTATTTTCAATCTGGGGTTAGGCTCCAAACACTATAGGATTGATTGGTGCACAAAAGATTGCTTCATACTACAAACTTACTTCATTAAGATGTAGTACTCTGTTTGGCGGTTGTTTCATTTAGATTGGGGACAGAAACAAGGTTTCTGATAAGCTTTAATTTATTTGTATTGTAGGCTAAATTATAGTTGCTTAAGTTGTTTATCTGTAATGAACAAATGTCATCAGGTGGGGCATTTTTGACTTGTAGTGGACAACTCTTGGTACCTTTTGCTGTTGAAATACTATAGGCCATTAACTTGGAAGTACAATAGCAGAAGAATTAATCCTAATCCAGTCAGATTGAAAAAAAGACTGATACCACCAAGGAAGGAATTACAGCAGTCCTATGCATTAGTACAGACGTTTATGGTTCTTTGGTGGAGAGAAGGGGTGTAAATCTTTGAAACTTTTCAGAGTTAATGCAAACAAAATGGAACCATTGACTTAGCACTGGTCCAAACACGTGTTTTGATCAACGTGACTGTGTTTCTGCAACAATAAGAGATTCCCCACAGCACTGTAACACATCTTGTCTTTGTATCTATTTTAAACTTTTACACTGAACAAAACAGCACCATCATATTGTGGCCATGTTGCAGAATCAAAAGAGGTACAAGGTGTAAAAAATAGCTCAGGCTTCACATGCTAACACAGCTCTGTTCCATATTTCCATCTCAGTTGTTTGCACGGACACTTTTTTGCCTCTGCATAACAACCTTGCCTTACTGATTTCTCTGTAACTTTTATAAGGACTTGTGGCGTAACAGAGGTGTACGTGTACAGGCAGTGTAAAAGAGTTGAGGATGTCTTGAAAACAGCTTGACTGGATTCTGAACACTGTTTTCATATTCAGATGGTGAAATACTTACAGTAATGTTGGCTACTACAGTCCCAACTTCAGAGTGCTCAGTCACATTCAGTCTGTATGTAGGCTGTGGAAACTCAGGGCTGTTGTCATTTGTGTCCATGATGATGATAGTAACTGTAGCAGTGGAGTGGAGGCTCATATCACCTTGGTCTGTGGCAATCACCTGTACAATAACATATCACAGGGAGTACCTGAGACTGGCTTCAAAATGACACACAGGTATAAAATGTCTCCAGTCTTGGTCTATTTAAACTTACTTCTACAATCATTTGCTGTGTTTTCTCAAAGTCCAGTTTTTGGGGCTGCCTGACCAGAAGCTGAACAATGCTGTCTGACATGGTGAACTGCGGCTCAACAGAAAACACATCCTTGTCAGCTCCTCCCAGGGTCAGTTTAGTGTTGGAGATCTATGAAAAACCAAAACTGATGGTTAAAATTCTCATTAACAATATTCAGAGCTGCACTTTCTGTATTTGACATGTTTCAGAAAACATATTTCAGCCAAACAGCATTCTCCCTTTTTGTCTCTTACTTTGTCAAGATCTCTGACTGTCATGTTGATGGAAATAGATCCCAGTGAGTTCTCAGAGACCTCTGCTGTGAAGTGACTTTCGGTCACACAGGAGAACCCACACTTGTAAAACTGCGGTGGGTTGTCGTTGACATCAATGATGTTGATCAGTACATTTGTTGTGGTGCTGGCATGGACCCCATGGATGTTCTTATTGGATTCAGTGGCCTAAGATCAAAAAAGAGTAGTAAAAGAGGGAAATGTTGAAGATTTTAACACTTTATGGGCTACAACCCTATATATCTGATCAACTACATTAATTATTTAAAGAGTGAAAATGTTCTGGCAAAAATCAAAGACTAAAATGTGACTAAGACTAGACTATAATGTTTTGAGTTTTCGTCGACTAAAACTAGACTAAAACTATAAAGGGCTGAAAAGACTAAAATGTGTCTAAAACTAACAGACATTTCCGTCTAAAGACTAAGACTAAATCTAAAATAGCCACCAAAATGAACACTGGTCTGGAATGGACATATACAGTAACACATATCCTTGACCCGACTTCCTCTTAAACTTTACCTCTTTTTCTTTAAATTAACTGAAGCAAAACTCTCTGGCTCCTGTCACATGCACATTTTGTTATATTTAGGAGGGATGTCTCTTAAAATATTTGACTTTCAAGCTTAATTTCAAAGCAAAGCATGATGGTTTCCTGTATTAAAATGCTCCCAGTCTTCATGATGAGAGAAAATAAGCTACATATAGATCTGAAACGACTGAACCAGATAGGATAAGCTAATATACACAAAGAATAGCTAAGTTACTCACCTATTGGTTTTAGCTAAATCACAGTGAAAGAGGTTTTCCTACCTCACTCTCAGTAAAATTCTAAACTTATTTTTTGAATAATGACTTGTACTAAGAATAAAAGGATGGTTTTATAAAAAGGGTGCATGGAGCTGTGTATACTGTGTTATAGAAAATATTCAGTACACTAGTGATAGGTAACATATAGTTACTGAGAACAAGTACCTATATTATAAACATTTTACGCCACAGGGACTAATTCTAACAGAGTAAAATCATTATGAATGACTAAATTCATATGTTTGTAAAAAAAAAGACAGCTGTACCTTTACAGTCAATGTTACAGTGTCGGTATCACCAAATTCCTCTCTGTCAATTTCTGACAACACAGATATAATGCCATCATCTGATGAGATATCAAACAGGCCATCCACTGTGGCATCTGTCAAACAACAGGTGAAAAAAAAAACATATTCCATCACTCCATGCAAAGAGACATTTTTAGACTTTTTATTTGAGTTTAGAGGCAGACCTTCAATGCTGTAGATGATTCTATCATTGACTCCTCTGTCCTGGTCTACAGCAGTCACTTGAAACACGGACTTGCCCTGCAAGAAGAAGAACGAAGATGCAGAAAATTTGTTGTTATTTACACAAAAGTCAACATAGCATCATGGCTAATATATAAAACAAAGACACGTAGCTACAAATATATCAGAACTAAAAGAAAATCCACACAAATAAATCAAAGAACGGATAAGGTATTTTATTTAAACTGGAGGTGGAATTAGCAGGAGGATATCAAGATCATACAATTTTTCTCTCTCTTTTTGAAAATCTGTATTGATCTAGTTAAGCTCTTTCTTTTACAGAACATAAAATCCTTGAGCACTCACCAAAGGAGAATTCTCTTCAATCCTCCCCACATAGGGAACACCAAGAAACTGTGGGTCGAGGTCTGGGATGTCCTCAACCGTAATGAAGGAAAATGCAATAGTTGAGAAGTACTGGGTCACATTGTAATAACAACGACCTCCACCATCCTGTTACGGGAAGAGAAAGTTTAAGAGACACAAAATATATCTGCTACAGTTATAATTATAAACTGATTAAGTGACATTTTAAAAATGATCAAGGAAATCTATCTGCAAATATACTGTTGCAATTACTAAAAATAAGTACAACATAAATAAGTGAAATAGACAACAACTCCATGAGGCCAAATATTATTAGATTTTAGTTTATATGTTTGTTTGTTTTTTTGCCCAGGATCTGCCGGGAGTACCTGTAAATCGCCTGGGCCCCTTATCATGACAACTGTACAGATCCTACTGTAGCTGCACATGTAGCATACAGACAGGGAGTGGTATCAATCTAATTATTTCATTCTCAGCAACGAAACAATCAAGCTTGCCCCTAAAATTAAGGTCAAATATGTAAAACTTACAGTTGCGTTTATCTTCAAGCGATAGAAAGTGCTCAGCTCTGTGTAGTTCAGATTTCCAATTAATCTGACTTCACCGGTGTTGTCTACGATGTCAAACAGTCCAATTCCAGAGCTTGGGGTAACCTGGAAAATAAAATGTAAATGTTGATTCATTAGAGATGATGAACATATTAACTTTTTTTGGTCTGTCTGTTTGTTTGTACAAACAAATACATGATTTACAGGGGAAGCTTACTTCATCAATGCTGTAATGAACAACTCCAGCCAATGAGGTGTCTGCATCAGTGGCCTTCACCGTGAACAGAGATGACCCTACAGCAGTATTCTGGTGAAATTGATAGGTACAAAAACAGAAAAGAAACAGACTTAAATGTGTCATAAGGACTGCATGAATACTTCTTGGCATGAGAATGGATCGGAAAAGTAATGAACTAGTCTAACAGAGGATTGTAGTCAGTGGTTTTCTTACATTCAAAATGTTAATAAGAAATCACGCTGGAGTAAGAAAAAGAGCAAAGATTAGTCTATATTTGACTTACTTCTGGAAACGCGAAATCATATGAAGCCTCTTGAAATATGGGTCTGTTGTCGTTGGCCTCTAATAATATTACGTTTGTTTTCGCTGTAATCTGAAAAAAACATTTCATAACTATGTAATTATCAAATTGATATGAAATTAGAGATTGAAACCAGCTGAGATGTCACTCACAGTATTGTGGCCATCATAGACAATAACATCAAGTGGCATGACATCATTGCTCTGGAAGAAAAAAACATTAAAAAACATTGATTAACTGAATTAACTCACAGTGGATCACAATGGAACTCCATCATACTGAGGAGTTTCTACTTCCTCCAGATCATACCTCTTTATCTAGCTGTCTTTTGACTATTACTCTCCCAGTGTGACTCTCAACTTGAAAGAATCCAGCGTTGATCCCAGCGAGAGAAAAGGTCAGTGGGTCATTATCTGGGTCCGATGCAACTATAGTGAATGCCACCACATCTGCAGAAACATAGTCATAAGGATGAATATAAATGTTTTTTATTTATCAGGGGTAATGTCACAAGGGTAAAATAAAAACAGGATTAACTATTGCACACACCTAATGGAATGTCTTCACACACGTCGTAACGAAGTTTATCAACTGTAGGAAGGAAATTTGCTGTAAAAAAGAAAATAGATAATGAATAAACCCCCCAACACACACACATAAACATACAAATGTTAACTTGTAATGTACATCTTGGCAAACTACATTAAAATAAACCAAATACTCACCATTAGTTTGGGTGAAAACACACAAAAAACACAACACACCTCTTGAGAACCCCACCATGTCTGAAATGAAGAAAAATAAAAACTTTTATAATTTGATTCCCATCACTTGTTGCAGCAGCCAACAGTTAATTAGCTTGCAACTTTACAAAAGTTTTATTATTGTGAAAGTATAATTCTGAAGTATCAAGCATCGAGGCTCAGGGAGTCTTCTTCTATGCCAGCTACTCTTTTAGGTTTAACTTAGGATAAGATATCTACATTTTTCATCAGACAATATCAAATGAAAAACCAACATTAAACCAATATCTTATCTACCACACGTTTTGCAGCAAGACTTCCTTCACAGTATACTTCTCCAGTGTAAACAGTACAGCTACACCACCCTCACAAATCAAATGTGCATCACTTTGCTTGAATAAAAATATTGTACTGTAAATCTACTGCCCCACTGCCTTTCATTCTCATGCCTCATGTCCCCAAGCTCTGGCTCAAGGGATATTGACTCGCACTGTCCTGCTCTACTCTGGGAATCTGTGTTCAGCTCTTGAGTGACCCAGCACTTGGTACTTTGGTCATTATAGTGGTGATGTTAATTGTTGATGATGATAATGGAAGGTCTTAAATTGTTTGGTTGCCTCATTGTAGATGTTCCTTATTTAAAAAAAAAAAAAATAATAATAATCCTTACTTACTTTTGTGCATTGCCTTTACACTGCTTGGCAGTACCTGCACCCAAATTGACTTGAAGCACTTTGTTACTCTTACTGATCTTGTTTACTCTTGTCTAGATCTTTGCTTGTGTTGTTCTTGTTCTCGTATGTACGTCGCTTTGGATAAAAGCGTCTGCTAAATGACATTGTAACATTGTAACATTGTAACATATTCAAATAGAAATATGAACAAGGATGACTAAAGCTAAGGCTGCTCAGTTAAACCTAATGATAATGTGTAAGGCTTTACTGACCTAGATTCTCAACATGTTTCTGCTTCTCAGTCTGATAAATGGGATAAACATAGAACAACATTTAGGCTGTGATAGGGGTAGGGTGAGATGAGCCCCTGCTTACCTGAAGCACAATCTGGCAGAGACAAGCTTACACTAATCTAAGTTTCAACGTCTCTACTATAACTACATTTATCATGGACCTCTTCTCTAGCTGTTTTCAAGGTGATGTTAGCAGGCTGACCTGGCACTGGTTAGTAGTGTTTGGTTAAGTATTATTTTTTTTTGTATCTATGTATTGCTATGTAGCTTATTCAGGAATAACTTGCATGTGTGTCCTGCTGTTAGGGGAACTCATGCTTACACGTGCTTACACCTGCAAATTCACCAGCTGAAGGGATGTTGTGAGCACATGTAAAGAACTAGGCAGTCACATACTGAAGTAATAAAAAAAATACATGTTCATGATGTAACTGGTACTACCATCTACTGATCCTGAGGAGTTTGATTTCAGACAGCAGACTTTGCTGCGCTTCAACTCTGTTGTGAGTAGCTTGTGTGGACACTACCGCACTACTTGATCAATAAAATTTTATTTAGATCGAGCAATGACGTCACCAATTTACTCAGAAATGTGGTGAACTACTTCTATTGTTTTTTGGTACCACAGTTTTACCAACACTGGATATACTGTTGGCTAGTCGGAGTTTCGTCTACCAGACATATTCCTTAGCCACGAGTGCCCAAGTGAAGACAGCCTCAACATCCAATGTGATATAAGCACTATGCTGAATACCCCTGCTGTAAAGATGTTGAAGCTTTTGTGCAGAGGTGGGTAGTAAAAAATTGTACTTCTGAGAGTATTTGTTTTGCAGAGTACTTTTTACTGCTTCTCAAGTACATTTGTGTTAAAAAATATGTACTTTTACTTCGTTGCATTGGGCTGTCCAGTCGCTACTCTTACCGTTCCTTTTTTTCTTCATTTTATATGTTTTATACTCAAGCGCTCTCTCATGCAGCTCCCTCTGATCCAGAGTTACGTATATACAGTATAGCCTCAACACTGAATGAACGGAGGAGTAGCTCCGCCCCCTCCTCCACCTACAGCTGGGGAGAGAGGCTGCGTTATACCTGCGTCCACTTTGGAGGAAAATGTTTACCCTGTACCCAACATCCAGACTCTCTTATAACTTCTAAATGACGAGGAGAAACAGTCACATTATGCGCTGGGTACTTTGTTCTATACGGTGGAAATCTTGAGCTTCAACATAGAACAATTCAATCTTAAAAAACATGTCATGGTGAGTTATCAGTTAGGTAAGCTAAGGATAGTACTAGTTAATATTAAATCTTAAAAAGCATGTCATGGTGAGTTATCAGTTAGGTAAGCTAAGGATCATACTAGTTAATATTAAATCTTAAAAACATGTCATGGTGAGTTATCAGTTAGGTAAGCTAAGGATAGTACTGGTTAACATTAAATCTTAAAAGCATGTTAGAAATGTTGGAAAGTAATCTAAAGTAACTTATAAGAGCAGTAAGGTAGCATGCTGATAATAACAGCTGCTTCTGAAGCTCAACAGTCACCCAAGAGAGATTCTTCTGGACTGAGTTCATGGCCTTTTTAAACACTTCCTAGTTGTTATAGCACTTTCAAGTTATGTTTATAAGTAAGATGTACTGAAAATAAGTTAAAGGTTAAAAAAGAAAGTTTGGAAGGCATAGATTTATTTTTATTGTAATGTTGGAGTATTGATTTTCTGGAGTTCTGATCACATCTCAGACACAGTTTGAAGTTTCAGCTTGTATTAAAAAATGAAAGCGGGTACATTAGTTTGAGCACATTGCAGCTTCTCTTTCTTTAATGTTTGAAAGTAAACCATGCCTAACAGCATTCATTTTGGCATTTTCCTATTTATGTCACCTTGTTAAAGGCAGTGTGCACTTCACATTGTTATTAGCGTTTCAATACAATACAATTTTATATATGATACTACTCACAAGTTACTCACTACTTGAGTAGTTTTTTTTTAGGTACTTATTTACTCTTACTCAAGTACTTATTTCTACGAGTACTCTTACTTCTACTTGAGTAACATCATTGTAAAGTAACAGTACTTTTACTTGAGTACTGTTTTGGTTTACTCTACCCACCTCTGCTTTTGAGGAATTTTCACAATCTTACATGGTATCATTAGTCTGCCAAAATCTCTAGAGGGACACAGAGGACATGAAAAGAGGTGTTTGTCACACGTGGATGAGCAGCACAAATTAGTAAACCATCTGTCAACCATCCTCAATCCTCTGTGGAACATTGTTTCCAAAAAGGCATTATATAAGTTTGAGTGGAACATGGCAACACACTACACAACCTTTCAGCTGGGCTGCATTTGTGTGAAGGACGTGTAAAACTAACAAAGTCATATATGCTTTTCTGCTTTTTTCCTTTTTTGGGTGAATCTCTTAAGCCTGGTTAAAACTTCTGCATTGAATCAACGCTGTAGCCTTCGCCAGAGGTCCACGTAAATCAAAATGGCCAATGCTGTAAGCCTGACAGCCTCTTCGAGCCAGAACGCAGGTCAACTGGACCATTGACAATGGTAGAAGATCGAAAAAACAGGCATAATGCTCAAATGCAAACCAACACACTGTATTCACTAAATTCTCTTGGAAATCTTGGAAAGACACAAATACCTTTTTGAGCTTTTTGTCGCAGGTAAAAAAAAACAGTATAGTCTTACCTACCAGCCGGCACTCCCCTGTGAGCTTTCGCTCAACTGATTCCAGAATGAGACCTTTGATTCCTGTTTGATTATCGTCCTTGGGCTATAAAAATCAATGATTAATGTATAACGCAAGTATAAAACCAATTAAAGTAAATCTCTTCCTCTATCCAAGGTATCTATCTGAAAGGCATGTGGAGTTCCATAGCTGCTGCACCTATGACCCCAAGAACAAGTACTGCCAATTCCTGAAGCATCATAAAAGCATAAGAGGAAATGCACCTCACATGAGACGCAGAAGGCCAATGAAAATTTTGATTGTGAGGTATTGAAAATTGAAAATCAGCCATACAAGGCAGGGTTTTTTTGTGTTTGTGTTTTCACTTGTGTTTAACATTTTTACTGTTTTTTGCCTAGACCATTACAAGAGTCATTACAGCACTCTGTTTTTTTTGTAGGACTCTATTAGCATAGCACATCTTGACGTGGTAATATTTGCCCATTCTTCTTTACAAAGAAGCTCCAAATCCATCAGATAGTGAGGGCATCTCCTGTGCACAGCCCTCTTCAGATCACACCACAGATATTCAGCTGGATTCAGGTTTGGACTCTGACTGGGCTATTCCAAAACTTTAATCTTCTTCTGGTGAAACCATGCTTTTGTTGGTTTGGATGTATGCTTTGGTTTGTTGTCATGTTGAAAGGTGAAATTCCTCTTCATCTTCATCTTTCTAACGGAGGTCTGGAGGGTTTGTGTTAAACTGACTGGTATTTGTAACTGTTCATACTTCCCTGGACCCTGACCAAGGCCCCGGTTCCAGATGAAGAAAAACAGCCCCAAAGCATGATGCTGCCCCCACCATGCTTCTCTGTGGGTATGGTATTCTTTATGTGATGTGCAGTGTTGTTTTAACGCCAAACATATGTAACCCAGCTAAAAAAAGATGGGTTAAAACAAAATTGAATAAAGTATTAAACTGTTAAATTAAGTTTAAATTAAAGTTTTACAGTTAACTTTGTCAAATATTTAGTTTCATCCGTTTTCACCGTAATTAATTTAACGGAAATTTTGCAGTGCAGTCACCCTGCAGAAAGACGTCTGTGATACTGAGAGAGCCTGAGTCAGCATGTTGAGCTGCAGTAGTTGCTTCGTGTTACAACTTTAAGCTTCACTAAAGTTGAGAACTTGTGAGAACTGAGTCAAAACAGTTTTACTTGAAGAAGTTATTGGATCATATTATTGTTGGTTCCCCGACGGAGCCACGAGACGACCAGAAGTGCCGGTTTCATCGTAATTAGCGCATATGCTAAGCCTCGGTAAGTTAGCTCTCAGTCACGTCTTGCTAATTTCTGTGTGTCAGCAATGAAGTTCATTTCCATTTAAAGCCAAACCTAGCATGTTACTGTGGTTATATGTGAATAAGTGTTTAGAGGAAAATGTATTTGATACTTGAAATCTCGGTTTCATAGTAATATTAACCAAATTACTATCACTGAAAAAACGGGGATTTCTTCTAATGTTAAGGTGTTAATCACTTAGCTTTGCTAGCAATGGTGAAGTGAATTGTTAAGTAGTTTTCATAAGAAAAATAGTTTAATACAAAATGTAGTTTGACTGTTACTGCTGAGAGCAATTGGGGAAATGTATTGTGTTTAATCACTTGATGAAACAGGTATTGTTTCCTTAATGCACTTTGCTTTCACTGAAGAGTAAGGTTGGTGATGTTTAATATGTTAAGTATATGTAGTTTATTGCTTACTCAAGCATTTGATTAAGCTGATATTTGTACTGTTTTTATATGTGCTTATTATGTATTATTGGAACAAAATAATTCTGATATTTGATAATATGAAGTTGAACTAGAGAGTAACAATTCATTTCAATATGTTAAGTATTTACATTCAGTCAGTGCTTATTTTGATATTGTTATGATCTGGTATATTGTTGCGCAACATAATAACTTATGAACATAAGAGAACATAGGTGAAATATAAGGGGAGCAGAACGAAAAACTATAAGCCTGTTTGTAACAATGCAGGTCAGGTCTTATAGCGAGAGTGAGAAGATCCAGTGATGATTCAGTGATTCCAGTGATGGCGAGCCACCCAGCTTGATTCCCGTGATCCAGAATCTGCATCGCCACTGAAACAGCCGGATGAACTATCTGCCTGGTGGTAGGATCGTATCAGTCTTCTGGATTGGTACCAGCTCGAACACACACTTGACTTAGAGTGCACTCTGACTGACTGACTGACTTGACTATCACAGATCAATCCTCAATCTGATCTGAACTGCCACAAGTTGACTTTGACTGAAACTTCCTCTACGGTCACCAGACATTGATTTTGAAACTACTCGAAACAGAGTAGAACACAAAGACAATTGATACAACTCAGGATATTTTTCTTTTTTGTTAAAAGGGCCATTTTTTATTTTTCATATAAATGTAATTTTTATGTAATCTGTATTGTTATTCAAAACAAACTAAAGTTGGTTTAACTGATTCTACTCGTGCCGTGTCAATAGTGATTGCACTCTTTACTTGGCTCCTTCCGAACCTAGCGTGAGGTGTACTTACCCAGGAGTGGGTTACACATACTTTTTGGAATTATGGCCACAAAGTTCAACCTTGGTTTAATCAGACCATAAAACATTTGATGCTTTTGGAAAACTTCATGTATGTTTTTAAAACATGTTGCCAGGCTTGGATGTTTTTCTTCATAAGAAACAGCTTCCGTCTTGCCACCCTACCCATAGCTGAAACATATGAAGAATAGGAGAGATGTTGTCACATGTAGTACACAGCCAGTGCTAGTCAGGAATCCCTGCAGCTCCTTTAATGTTGCTGTCGGCCTCTGGGAAGCCTCCCTGACCAGTTTTCTTCTCGCTTTTCATCAATTCTGGAGGGATGTCCAGTTCTCTGAATGTCACTGTTGTGCCATATTTTCTCCACTTGATGATGACGGTCTTCACTGTGGTCCATAGCATATCTAATGCATTGGAAAAGTATTTGCACCCTTCTCCTGACTGATACCTTTCAACAATGAGATCCCTCTGATGCTTTGGAAGCTCTGTGGACCATGGCCTTTGCTGTAAGATGCAACTAATGAAATGTCAGGAAAATCGTCCTAGAACAGCTGATCTTTGTCGGGATTAATCAGAGTCACTTTAAATTATGACATGTGTATACTGAAAACTATTTGTCATGAGTCTGAATGTGATTAGTTAATTCTGAACACAGCCACATCCCGTTATAAGAGGGTGTGTACACTTATGCAATCACATTATTTTAGTTTTTTAGTTTTTATTCTTCCCCCTAAATGATTTTTTTTTTAAATCAGTTGAATTGTTCACATTATAGGTCACATTAAAGGTGGAGAAAGTTCTGAAATGATTTATCTTGGTGTAATTTTTTTTACAACACAAAACATGGCATTTTAACAGGGTTGTGTAGACTTTTGATATCCAATGTATGGAAGTTGAGGGTTGCATAAATAATGCCTTGATCCATGTGAGGAGAGTCCCTTTAGCATCATTAATGCTTTTGAATGTCTTGTATTCTGCTTTTATATATGGCACAATGTCATGACTTTGTTTGTGAAGACTAAAAAACGTAAAGAATAGGAAAAATAAAGCTAATTCAAGAAAATAACAACTCCTGATACAAGGTTTTTCTTTTTGCTTCGATCAGTGATTCAGTTGTGTGATATAGCTTACTTTAAATGTTTTTAAATTCAGAAGTTATTATCGTGTTGGTGATGTTGCTGTTCATACATTTACTTCTTATAATCAATGACGAAATTACTTTTATTCACAGTTTGCACTTGTGATACATTCATTTCAATGTCAGTAAAGTCAAACAGTCAAAGAATCAGCTGCTTGCAGGGAGACACAACATTGTATATACATATATATATATAACTTGTGTTTAAGTTGCTTTCACAGCAAACATGTTTTCAAACATCACTTGATATATTTACAGAAATAAAGTGATTCACATGTGCAACAATATCATATTTAATACTTTCCCATTGCTTCTGTCCAATTATTAATTTTAAGGAAAAGTTTGAATTTGGAAATATGCTTTTGTACTTCCAGGCCAAGTATTTGATGAGAAGGATTAAATATATGCCTAACATGTCTCTGCTCAAGATATTAAGGCATGGCGAGCTGGCCATCAGTTTCCTTAAGCATGAATTCTAGAAACAGAAAACTTGATGGCCGAGGGCTTTCAAAATTTTTAATACTCTTTATTCAAAACAAACAATGCTTAGCTAACATCTCCTCGTTGTAGCTTCATCTGAGAGTCACAGCAATGTTCTCAACAGTCCTTGATTATATTATCAAGCTTCATCTGTGAGATTCATAGATCAGAGCATCATTATATTTACATCTTATTTTACATTTTCTACTTTGGTTTTCTTTGTAGCTTTCCTTGGATACAGCATTCAGACAAAGAAGAAAGCACTTCTGGGTTCTATGATCCCATTAAAACACAACACATCACTTAAGTTAAGAACAGAAGGCAATTTGAGAGTAAGACTTCCTTGTTAGTAATTTAGTCAGCTTGATTACACAGACGCAAATCTGTCCATGTAAGGCCTCCAGCAGGGTGTCTGCCTTTGTTGTTTCCATCACAAGTCTGTGGTGCTGAATGCAGGGTTACTATAACCAAGACGAGGATTTTCGGAGCCTCTCTTCTGGCCTCGCTGAGCGAGAACTGCACCCAGAGGCTCAATGTACTCTGGAGGTCCGCTACCATTCTCCTCCTCCTCCTCCTCCTGGATCATGTTCTAATGAGGAGCAGACACGCTTTTAATGTAGAACATGTTCTACTCAGTGCAGATAAAGATGGACTTTGAAATGCTAACTCACCATGATTGGTTTTGTGTCCTTTTCAGGGAAGGCCATGTCATCACTGCAGTCAAGGGAGTTGAGGCTTAAGTGGAAAAGAAAAACCAAGCAATAAATCTACTACTTAATCATTTCAAATAGAGTGTGTTTTTATTTTATTTAAATAAGGACCAAATCTCCGGCTTGGTAACAGAATGCCACTTCTCATTTACAGACTGCCGTAGTGAGCCCACTGTGACAAAATGTTCAACTGGAAACAATCCCAGTTTATAAACCAGCCATGCTACGAAGAGGAGAGTGAGTGAGGTCATGTGTCACTGTCAGTCACCACCTTCACAAATAGAGCCGACAGAGCACACACTGCTAAACAGACGTAGAGTCACATAGAGCTTTTCTTTACCTGACTTTGTCGACATCTGAGCTCTCCTCCTCCCCTAGGTCCAGGTCCAGGACCAAGGTTGAGTCAATGTTCAGGTTTAGAACAGGATTTGCCCTGTTAGCAAATAATAAAAGACAAAGGTGGAAAATCACAATCCGAGTTGTGTTGTATGTCACTGTTTACTTGTTAATCTATCTTGTTACACTCCTCACCCCTCCATGTTGTATTTGTTGGTTCCGGGCACCACATAACCAATTTTCTGGTTATCAGAATTGACCATGGCGGCAGAGTTCATGGCTTTGGCTGCCTTCAGCTTCCTCTTGAAGCTGTGGATTAGGATATAAACACAACACATCATATTTGTGCTCAAATAAGTTGGATGCTAGCCTATATCGCTTTGCCAGGATGATAAATCTGCTTCTGAAAAATTAAAGGGAAATATTTTTGATTATGCAACATGTCCTTAATCATGGGAAATGCGATTTTGTGAATTCAGATGAAGTTTTCTGTATTGAATGGGACTCTCACACTGCACATCATACTCTTGCATAATGGTTTTTAGTCTATGATAATATGGTTATTAAATAAAGAAAAACATTTATTGAATTTATTCTTATTTTTTGGTTTTGTTTTAAGAAATCCTTTAATTTTTCTGTCCCCATGTTGTTTCAAATCCATTGTCTTACTTTCTGCGTGTACACATTAAGGAAGTGGTGAGGATAGCCAGCACGACGATGAGGCCTCCCAGCATGCCATACAGGCCGTACTTCAGTGGGTCTGATTGATCGATGACAGGAGATGTCCCCTGAAACACAAGTAAGAAACCTATCCTTAGTAGGTGGTGTTCATAAGTGTCCTTTATTTCATTTAAACTTGCTGATTTCTGATGTAATTATAAAGTTCTGATATAATTTGCAAGTATTATTTGTAAAACACACTAAATGTAAGAAAAAAACATATTGTAGTAGTTTGAAATATTCCATGAGGGCATGTAATGCTGCTTCAGTGAGGCTAAATGTGAAACCTTATGAGATAGTGACATTACAATATAGCGACCCCTTTAGAAAATAAAACTTCAACACTAAAATTATTTTCACTTACAATGTTTGCAAGTCCAAGGTCTTCAAGAACAAAGTAATGATCAGGATCAGAGATCATCTTTTCCACATCATCAGAGGTCAGAGCCGTCCCGTTGGCGTAAACAAAATACACCACGATGATAGTTCCACTTGAAGCCCTGAGAGGAGAATTCAACTCACTTAAACACTTACTGAAAGGTTTATTTCAGTTCTCTTGTGTTGCTGTAGTAATTCTCTCCAAAAATCTTTAACTAGTACAAAATAATATGTTTACAAAGACACTGGCACCATCTAGTGGACACCTTTCTCTGTGCATATGTGCAAGACAGAGATTATTTTGTATTCCTTTTAACACCAGCAAACATTATATAATGTGGATCTGTAACTACTTCATGATTATAATATGGTGATTTGAAGGTGCAGAGAACAAGGAATTCACCTGGATGTTTCATCTGTGTTAGGCCTAATTGAAACTATTTCCACAGCAGTCTTGGTGGCAGCGGTCAGGGCCCTGAAAATACAGAGTGACACAAAGTCTGAGAGAAACAGAGTTCATACAGAACTTGATGAAATAATAGAGAGGAATCTCTGCCATCAATCAAACCTGACCAAACCATGCAGACGTGTACCTAATGATGTCGCTGAGTTTTTCTTCAACCTCTTCTTCAGAAGGTGTAAACTCAAGTTCGACTCTGTAGGAGTCATCTACTGTAAAGATCTGTAAAATAATAAGAACAAAAGTTATGGCACAGGAGGAAATCTCACAGTCATTCTATTGGATAAGTTACAATGTGGGTCATGAATTAAAGGTAAGCTTTATGATTTTAATCACCCACCTCCAGCACAGTGCTGGTGAAAAGGCCACCGGTGTCAGTTGCTGTTACTGTTACCAAATACTTCCCCTTCAGTGTCACATCCAGTGCCTCAGTAGTCCTATAAAGTAAGTGAAACTATGAGAGCAGCCTCAATCACAGCCAAGCAAGTGCAGAAATGTGAGAGACCATCATATCCACACCACTGTCACACAGGACAACACAACCAAGATTGAACCATTTTTTATATAACATCAGCATGAAAAAATACATACTCAATAGACATGCAGAAAGACATACAGATATTTTTGTACTCACTGAATGATTCCAACATAAACGTCCTTTTGCTGTGTGGTGACGGCCTCAAACAGCAGCCTTGTCTTGTTTGTTTGACTGTTGCTGTTTTTAAACTGGACTGCTGTTACTTCAAACTCAATCTGGCGATTTATTCCAGAGTCCCGGTCTGTAGCCTGAAGGCAACAAAAGGAATCAGAAGGCATGCCACAAATTTTGTTCACTGTGTAGGTCCTGTCTCTATCAAGGTAGGGCCAAAACAGCCCTGGCCTGATGAAACATTTGTTCAGTGGTATCTAGCACCACAATGTTAGAAGCAGAGCCTTTAAGTCCTGTAGGTTGCAAGGTGGGGCATTCATGGATCAGACTTGGTTGTCCCCAGATGCTTAACTGGATTGAAATCAGGGTAATTTGGTGACCAAGTCATCCCCTTGAACCTGTTGTGATGTTCCTCCAGGCCCCCTCTTCCTTCCTCCATTATGCTCATGTGCCCACTTTGGGTGGGGTCAGCAAAGGCACACTGACCAGTCTGCGGCTATGCAGCCCCACACTCAAGCAGTTTCTATCACAAGCAGTATTAACTTTTTGAGTAGTTTCAACTTCACTTGCTTTTCTGGCCACACGACCAAGCCTTCACTCCTCACCAGCACTGATGGGCCTTGACTGCCCATGATCTTATTGCCATGGGCTCATGCCCTTGGTCATATTATTATAGCTGATTGGTGTTGGTTTTTTTCATACTCACAGTGACTCCTGCTACAGATGTTCCCTTACTGGCACTCTCAGACACCACAACTAAAGTCCAAAGACAGGGAATCAGTATTGAACTTTGTAATCATAATTCAACACTATTAGAATATATATGAGGGTTCTTGTAAGGGCTCACACGGTGGATGTGGCAAACAAACGTAAACAATGACCAAAGTGTATTAGCAGGCAGGCCTCCCTCAAAGGGGATACTATCATTTAATGTTAGTAATCTGCACTCACCAAACACAGAATCTGAGAAAAGGAATTCTGGGATGTTGTCATTGATGTCGTCAATGTTGATCTCCATTGTTTCTGAAACAAGTTGAGAAAAATGAAGTGAATTTTTGTGGCGTATGTAGGTCAGTATTTCATGATTCAATGATGTAAATGCTATTTTTGTTTGTAAACTAGCAAGTGCAAACCTGTTGTAGCACTGTAGTTCTCTCCTTTCTCCGTGTACTCATCCACCACCTGAGCCTCAACCAGCACCTGGTCACATTGTTCATAGTCCATTGTGATCTCTGGGTTTGCACTGACCATCCCTGTAGGATCCATGGTAACATAATTGCAGGGTGTCAGAGAGCCGTTACATCTGCATTGGATGGACTTCAGCTGGAAAACCAGTGAGTGGTTTCCGTCTGTGTCATGTGCCAAAAACTCCCCAATCTGGCTGTAGGTGGTGTTCTCCTTTATCCTGATGGCATCTGGACGCATGATTTCAGGCCGCTCGTCGTTCACGTCCTCCACATGCACGACCACTATCACTTCGGAACTGGATTGCTCTAGATCTACTGCCTCCACCCGCAGTGTGAACCGCTTATGTTCACTCTCGTAGTCCAGCTCAATTTCAGGGTCCACGGTGATGTTCCCCCTGTAACCCGGCTCCATTGCAAACGTGCGTATGATGAAGCTGCCAAAGCTTCCATCAACAATGCTGAATGAAATGCGGTTAAAATCCCTGGTTTGGTCCAAATCCATAGCAGTGACAGAACCCACGAATGCACCTGATCAGACGGAATAATATCATTGAAATTCAGCCACACAAATATAAACACTTAAAGGCTTTGCAAATATAAATACCTTTTTCTCCTTCTTTGACGTAGAATTGGTAAGACGGCTCTGCAAACTCTGGTATATTGTCATTGACATCCTAAGAAGCATCAAATGAAAACACTGACAATTATCATGCCCAAGACGAGCAGCTGAACCAGTCTGTATAAATATTGAAACGGCTGAAGACTCACCTCTACATTAATGATAACAGGGACTGTGGTGGACAGTCGAGGAATACCCTTGTCAGTGGCAGTTACATTGAGCTCAATCCTTCCTCCAAGCTCTGGGTCCAGGGCCTCACGATCAAGCTCCTTGCTGTTTCTTAGCACACCAGTGTTTGGGTCGATTGTGAATAAGTCACTGTACCTGCTGTCTTCAATGCTAAACACTATCTGACTGTTTTCTGTGTCTGGGTCGTCTGCGTCAGTGGCCTGTCCAAATGACAAACACATGAGCAAAACTGTATGATCCTCCATTGGTCAATTTTTAACTATCAAAAACTTATTAGAATGCAACAACAACCACTCCCCCAACAACTTCCTCTTCTTCATCATCTTCCAACTGGTGCATATAAGAATAAGGTCAATCATTGTTTACATACAGCATCTCCCACATGGAGGAGGATAAAATATTAACTCTCATTGTTCTCTTGCACTTACCTCTATCTTAAGCTCAAGCGTTCCACCCTCTTTGACAAAATCCAGGTAAGAGTCTCTGCTGATGACTGGAGGCTGGTCATTGATGTCCAGCACATTGATCTCAAGCACTGTGCTGCCTGGCTTTTCGTCTGTGTCTCTTGCCTGCAGAGTTGCTGAGTACAGAGATCTGACCTCACGGTCCAACAGAGCTTTGTCTTTCACGCGAACTACACCAGTGTCTTTCTCCACATCAAAATACAGTAGTCTGAAACAAAGAGGTATTTCAGCTGTGTATGCACATTTAGTATGATAGTTTAAGATAAGCTGTGCCTGCATTTATATAACCAGAAGGGAGTTGACATACATGCTGTCGGGAAGAAGGCTGTAGGTGAGCTTGCCTTGATCCATGGTGTCAGGATCCTCTGCCTATAGGGAAAAATTTTATTTGAGCCCCTCTGAGTGCCATATAAAAGTTTTTCAAAACAGTAAAAACAAAAACAGAATAATCAGAAACAAAGGCACCAAAAGGCTGTTTTATAAAAGTGACTCTTTAAAGGTGATTTAAATCATTACAGAACAAGCAGCCTGGGTTTCTTCAGGCAGATTACTCCAAAGTTGAGGAACCCTGACTCCAAAGCAACTTTACTTAATAGTTTAGACTTTGGGACAACAAAGAGGGACGTGTCTGAGGATCTTAGTGAGCGGGAGGGGCATAGGGCAAAAGAAGGCCTGATAAATAACTTGGCACTAAGCCCCATAGGGCTGAGGGAAAGATCATGAAACTATGAACTCTGTTATAAAAGTGACTTGTAGCCAGTGTAAAGAAGCATACAATAAAATCAAAGAAACATACACATTACAACCCATTTAACACAGTATCCAAGCTCTTTCAATGTACAGTATTTTCAATCTGGGGTTAGGCTCCAAACACTACAGGATTGATTGGTGCACAAAAGATTGCTTCATACTACAAACTTACTTCATTAAGATGTAGTACTCTGATGGTTGTTTCATTTAGATTGGGGACAGAAACAAGGTTTCTGATAAGCTTTAATGTATTTGTATTGTAGGCTAAATTATAGTTGCTCAAGTTGTTTATCTGTAATGAACAAATGTCATCAGGTGGGGCATTTTTGACTTGTAGTGGACAACTCTTGGTACCTTTTGCTGTTGAAATACTATAGGCCATTAACTTGGAAGTACAATAGCAGAAGAATTAATCCTAATCCAGTAAGATTGAAAAAAGACTGATACCACCAAGGAAGGAATTACAGCAGTCCTATGCATTAGCATAACATTCTTTAATGTTAAATAATTGACACACAACATTCTATGTATGTCAACAGTCATCCACTGTCAAGGCCTTTTTGATTGAAATGATTAATAAATATCATATTTATTTGGTTAGGTTTTTTGTGTTTCCCAAAAACTTAAAAATGACTTATGCTATTATTTTAATAGGGTGACAATATTCAGATAGTGAAATACTTACAGTAATGTTGGCTACTACAGTCCCAACTTCAGAGTGCTCAGTCACATTCAGTCTGTATGTAGGCTGTGGAAACTCAGGGCTGTTGTCATTTGTGTCCATGATGATGATAGTAACTGTAGCAGTGGAGTGGAGGCTCATATCACCTTGGTCTGTGGCAATCACCTGTACAATAACATATCACAGGGAGTACCTGAGACTGGCTTCAAAATGACACACAGGTATAAAATGTCTCCAGTCTTGGTCTATTTAAACTTACTTCTACAATCATTTGCTGTGTTTTCTCAAAGTCCAGTTTTTGGGGCTGCCTGACCAGAAGCTGAACAATGCTGTCTGACATGGTGAACTGCGGCTCAACAGAAAACACATCCTTGTCAGCTCCTCCCAGGGTCAGTTTAGTGTTGGAGATCTATGAAAAACCAAAACTGATGGTTAATAATTCTCATTAACAATATTCAGAGCTGCACTTTCTGTATTTGACATGTTTCAGAAAACATATTTCAGCCAAACAGCTTTCTCCCTTTTTGTCTCTTACTTTGTCAAGATCTCTGACTGTCATGTTGATGGAAATAGATCCCAGTGAGTTCTCAGAAACCTCTTCTGTGAAGTGACTTTCGATCACACAGGAGAACCCACACTTGTAAAACTGCGGTGGGTTGTCGTTGACATCAATGATGTTGATCAGTACATTTGTTGTGGTGCTGGCACGGACTCCATGGATGTTGTCTTTGGATTCAGTGGCCTAAGATCAAATAAGAGTACAGTATTTTAATGTCTGGATATATACAATAAGACAATTCCATTGACCCGAGTTCAACTTAATGACTTGTATTAAGAATAAAAGGATGGTTTTATAAAAAAGGTGCATGGAGCTGTGTATACTGTGTTATAGAAAATATTCAGTACACTAGTGATAGGTAACATATAGTTACTGAGAACAAGTGCCTATATTATAAACATTTTCCGCCACAGGGACTAATTCTAACAGAGTAAAATCATCATGAATGACTAAATTGATATGTTTGTAAAAAAAGACAGCTGTACCTTTACAGTCAATGTTACAGTGTCGGTATCACCAAATTCCTCTCTGTCAATTTCTGACAACACAGATATAATGCCATCATCTGATGAGATATCAAACAGGCCATCCACTGTGGCATCTGTCAAACAACAGGTGAAAAAAAAAACATATTCCATCACTCCATGCAAAGAGACATTTTTAGACTTTTTATTTGAGTTTAGAGGCAGACCTTCAATGCTGTAGATGATTCTATCATTGACTCCTCTGTCCTGGTCTACAGCAGTCACTTGAAACACGGACTTGCCCTGCAAGAAGAAGAACGAAGATGCAGAAAATTTGTTGTTATTTACACAAAAGTCAACATAGCATCATGGCTAATATATATCACAAAGACACGTAGCTACAAATATATCAGAACTAAAAGAAAATCCACACAAATAAATCAAAGAACGGATAATATATTTTATTTAAATTGGAGGTGGAATTAGCAGGAGGATATCAAGATCATACAATTTTTCTCTCTCTTTTTGAAAATCTGTATTGATCTAGTTAAGCTCTTTCTTTTACAGAACATAAAATCCTTGAGCACTCACCAAAGGAGAATTCTCTTCAATCCTCCCCACATAGGGAACACCAAGAAACTGTGGGTCAAGGTCTGGCATGTCCTCAACCGTAATGAAGGAATAAACAATAGTTGAGAAGTACTGGGTCACATTGTAATAACAATGACCTCCACCATCCTGTTACGGGAAGAGAAAGTTTAAGAGTCTAAGAGACACAAAATATATCTGCTACAGTTATAATTATAAACTGATTAAGTGACATTTTAAAAATGATCAAGGAAATCTATCTGAAAAACAACTAAATGCTATTATTAGCAGACCAAAATCAACATGTACATTTTACAGCACCTTCTTAGGTCTACTGTCATTATAAATTATACTATAAGAGCTGTCAAAGTTAAATAAATAAATAAGGTCAATAACGCGTTAAGATCTATGATCTTTAATACGTAGTTTTTGTCTGTGATATGACCCACTGTAACAGTCAGTCTAGAGTTAATATATCTGCAGTACCAAATAGTGCCACAATGTGGAGATTCTTTTGTGTTAGTATGAGACTCCATGTTTGAATAGTCTCAAAAAATATCCAATATGGACTTAATTTCAACATGAGGTGAGACACTATTACACTGTGTGGAATTATTTGCTTTATTTCTAAAAGTTCTAGTGAATGATCTTTGAGGGACAGAAAATTTAACTGACCAATGTAGGCTACTTGTTGTATGTGTTGTATGTGTCTATTGTTGTTATGTATGAGGTCCATGGTTTTGTGTTGAGCTGCTTTATAAAACAGGGGTGTTAAAGGTGACATATCATGCAAAATTGACTTTTTAATGGTTCTCTACCTGAAATATGTGTCCCTGGCATGTCTACAAACCCCCCGAGAATGAAAAAAATCCATTCTGCCCCTGTTTTGATTTCTACACCTTTCTGTAAATGTGTGTGAAACGAGCCGTTTCAGACTTCCGTGTTTTTGTTACGTAACAACAATATCTGGTCTGTCACAGAGTCAGAGCTCGGAGCTTGTTCAGCCCATAGACTGTATAAAATAATACTGAATCCCCTCCCCGTTTTTCATTACCTGCACAAATGTGTGCTAACAAGGAGCTTAGGAGCGAGGCATGCTAGTTGTAGGCTGTCTTAATAAACACAAAGGTCGGTTTTACTCCCCACGTCTGCAGATTTGAAGATCTAGTGGATGATTTTTATTTGTCATGGATAAGTGCTAGCGCTAGTTAGCATAGCTACATAGCTACATGTTCGTAGCTGTAGCTGTAGCTGTAGCTGTAGCTGTAGCTGTAGCTGTAGCTGTAGCTGTAGCTGTAGCTGTAGCTGTAGCTGTAGCTGTAGCTGTAGCTGTAGCTGTAGCTGTGTACCAAGACACACGTCGACATACTGACAAATAAAACAACAAGAAACACTAAATCTGTGACCAATCCTTCATAAAAGTTCCTGCTGCCTTTCTGGCAGAGGTCGGTTTTACTCCCCACGTCTGCAGATTTGAAGATCTAGTGGATGATTGTTATTTATCATGGATAAGTGCTAGCGCTAGTTAGCATAGCCACATAGCTACATGTTCGTAGCTGTGTACCAAGACACACGTCTACATACTGATAAATAAAACAACAAGAAACACTAAATCTATGACCAATCGTTCAGAAAGGTCCTGCTACAGGCGTCTCTCCGTCAGGATCAGATTTAGAGGGTTGAAGTAATGCGATCTCTGAGCAGTCGTGTATATTCAGCCAACATGTAAACATTAGATCAACGTGCTGGAGAGCCGAGGCACATCCACTTCCTGAGGGGGCATGGTAAGAGGGAAAATAGAGTGTTCTGAGGAGGACTGAAGAAAAGGACTTTTCAGGCATGCCAAAATCTGATTTCAAAGTGTTTTTTTGAGCATAAACTTTAAAGACATGTTTTGGGGACCTCTTAGACCAATATATATTGATGAAAAAAGCATGATATGTCACCTTTAAGTTCATCTTTACAGGTCTAAAGTTAGACACTACATTGTAATATTATACTCAGGTCAATTTGCCCATCTGATGTTGCTTGTTGGGCTTGAGTTTGCCATGCAATGTTTTTTAGTTTATTTGGGAACATGGTACATTTTTAAGGATATTCTGGAGAATTTTCTGCACATTGATTGTCATTGTTTTGGAATATTGCAATGATAATAATATATATATTTGCACAAAGCAAGTATATTTGTATTCAATCATGAGTTAACTATGGACAATCAAGCGATTAAAAAAAACCAATTGTTTGACAGCCCTAAATATGATACAATAAGATACGATATGACACGATTCAATACAATACGATACCATATGGTGTGATACAATACGATACGCTTGATTGTCCTTGTAGGGAATTTACTTTTGAACTCTACCGCAGCATATAATTAGCAGCCTCAGCAGCCATATTAGTGAATACCTTACCATGAAAGCAAAAATCAACAATCCACTTACATAATTTCAATGCCCTTGTTGCAACTGTGCTGTATTAACACAACATAAATAAGTGAAATAGACAACAACTCCATGAGGCCAAATATTATTAGATTTTAGTTTATATGTTTGTTTGTTTTTTTGCCCAGGATCTGCCGGGAGTACCTGTAAATCGCCTGGGCCCCTTATCATGACAACTGTACAGATCCTACTGTAGCTGCACATGTAGCATACAGACAGGGAGTGGTATCAATCTAATTCTTTCATTCTCAGCAACGAAACAATCGAGCTTGCCCCTAAAATTAAGGTCAAATATGTAAAACATAAAACTTACAGTTGCGTTTATCTTCAAGCGATAGAAAGTGCTCAGCTCTGTGTAATTCAGATTTCCAATTAATCTGACTTCACCGGTGTTGTCTACGATGTCAAACAGTCCAATTCCAGAGCTTGGGGTAACCTGGAAAATAAAATGTAAATGTTGATTCATTAGAGATGATGAACGTATTAACTTTTTTTGGTCTGTCTGTTTGTTTGTACAAACAAATACATGATTTACAGGGGAAGCTTACTTCATCAATGCTGTAATGAACAACTCCAGCCAATGAGGTGTCTGCATCAGTGGCCTTCACCGTGAACAGAGATGACCCTACAGCAGTATTCTGGTGAAATTGATAGGTACAAAAACAGAAAAGAAACAGACTTAAATGTGTCATAAGGACTGCATGAATACTTCTTGGCATGAGAATGGATCGGAAATGTACTGAATTAATCTTACAGAGGATTGTAGTCAGTGGTTTTCTTACATTCAAAATGTTAATAACAAATCACGCTGGAGTAAGAAAAAGATCAAAAATTAGTCGATATTTGACTTACTTCTGGAAACGTGAAATCATATGAAGCCTCTTGAAATATGGGTCTGTTGTCGTTGGCCTCTGATAATATTATGTTTATTTCCTCTGTAATCTGAAAAAAACATTTCATACCTATGTAATTATCAAATTGATATGAAATTAGAGATTGAAACCAGCTGAGATGCCACTCACAGTATTGTGGCCATCATAGACAATAACATCAAGTGGCATGACATCATTGCTCTGGAAGAAAAAAACATTAAAAAACATTGATTAACTGAATTAACTCACAGTGGATCACAATGGAACTCCATCATACTGAGGAGTTTCTACTTCCTCCAGATCATACCTCTTTATCTAGCTTTCTTTTGACTATTACTCTCCCAGTGTGACTCTCAACTTCAAAGTATCCAGCGTTGATCCCAGCGAGAGAAAAGGTCAGTGGGTCATTATCTGGGTCCGATGCAACTATAGTGAATGCCACCACATCTGCAGAAACATAGTCATAAGGATGAATATAAATGTTTTTTTATTTATCAGGGGTAATGTCACAAAGGTGAAATAAAAACAAAATTTTAATTTTGCACACACCTGCTGGATGGTCTTCACACACATTATAAACAAAATCAGTGATTTCAGGACTGGTATTTGCTGTAATTAAAAAAAAAAGGAAAATAGATAAATAAAAACACACACATCTCATCACAAAATTAGTAGAGATGTAATTGCATTATGGTAATAGCTCAAATAAGTAATCCAATACTCACCATTAGTTTGGCAGATGATACACAAAAAGCAGAACAACACACCTCTTGAGAACCCCTCCATGTCTGCAAATAAAAAGTAAGGGACATCTTGTAATTCACTTGATCCATATTACCTGTCTTGACAGTCAACAGAAAACCGGTTTGCAACTTTTAAAATCATTTCAGAGCTGTGTTCTCTGGAGAATGCAATTTCTGAGGAAAGAATGCTTGCGCTTCAGTGCTAATGCTGATTTGACTAAGTTGAATAAAATAGAGTATGTACAAAAGATGTTGATTAATATGTTGAAAAGCTGGTGCTAAACTGCTAATGCTGCATGCTGAAAAAAGTGCTTACCATAAGTGAGATGAAAAATATCGAATACACTGTGGAATAGCTGGTGTTCAAACTACTAGTGTTGCATACTTAAAAAGTAGGATAAGCTTTGTTATTTATGAAAGTTGTTAAATATAATGTGCAGCTGGCACTTTCCTGCTTATTCCATGTTTGAACATTGTTACATAAAGGTTATTTGGTTTTGGCAGACCTGAAATACTGTGTCTTAATTAAAATGTGGATATTTGACTAAACGCTGAGGAGCTGGGGTTTAACTGAATCGCTGTGTCTGAGAAGAGGTAGTTGAAGGATGAAATGATGAAGAAGCTGAGGAAAGTAAAGAAGATAAGGACAGACAATGAAGATGAGTTTAGACTTAATTAAGATGAATTAGTGGGAAAAGAGGGTGAGGGAGGATTTGATCACTTTAAAAATGGTCCAACAAAATGTGCAAAATGTCTGTCTTAAAATAGTGCTTGCATTGGGCGACATTGGCCTAGCAGTCTAAGTGTGTGCCCCATAAACAGGGGCTATAGACCTTGTCACAGTGTTCACTGGTTTGATTTCCCACCTCAGCCATTTGCTGATTATCTTCCCCCACTCTCTACTCCCACGTTTCCTGTCTCAACAGCTGTCCTATCCAATGAAGGCAAAAATGCCCAAAATTATTACATTAAAAAAAGAGGAAGAAATCTGACAAGAATTTCTGGCAAGAGTTAACATAAGAGTTGCGGGGGCAGTTGGTCTAGTTTTTTGACAGTTAGGCATCTACTGGCTGGATGGTAAATTATTTTGCTTTCTTATCCGGCTCTCTCTCAGATCTTCCGGCTGTGATGCTTGATTCTGATTGGTCAAAACCCCTTGACAAGCCCTTGACGATTGTTATTAACTTTCATTAACATAAGCAAAACCACAGGCAAACCTATCACACATTATGTCAGATCAATCAAGGTATTACACAGCAGCAGGGATAAACTTTTGCCTCATTTATTTTTAAAAGCATGTAAACTGCAAAGCTCTGAGAAGAGGGAGAGCTGAATGAGGACAAAATGTAAGATTTCTATTCTTTTAGAAAACCTGTTCACTTTGGAATTGTTTAATTGAATGTGAATCACGTTGTTGGAATGTGACTTGACTGTAAAATTACTCACTTTAATGTTAAATCGACCTACACTAGGCAGAATTAGAGGGGCTATTTTCAAAGCTGTATACATAAATCATTTTGAATCATGAAAATCATACTCCCTTAAAATTTTTCATCACCCTGAATAGATTATTTTTTGCACAACCACTGGCAGTAGAAGTATACATTATCCCTTTCATAAAGAATATTGCAATTGAACACATGCTGTGAATGCCTTGCAAAATTCACAGCAATAGTTAATTCTGATTGGTCAATACTTCATGGCCACGGGTTGTCAGCTTTTAAAGGTGACATATCATGCAAAATCGATTTTTTAATGGTTCTCTACCTGAAATATGTGTCCCTGGCATGTCTACATGATGATTTTTATTTTTCATGGAAAAGTGCTAGCGCTAGTTAGCATAGCCACATAGCTACATGTTCGTAGCTGTGTACCAAGACACACGCCGACATACTGATAAATAAAACGACAAGAAACACTAAATCTGTGACCAATGGTTCAGAAAGGTCCTGCTGCAGGCGCCTCTCCATCAGGATCAGATTCTGGATCAGATTTAGAGGGTTGAAGTAACGCTGGTCTGTGAGCAGCCGTGTATATTCAGCCAACATGTAAACATTAGATCAACGTGCTGGAGAGCCGAGGGGATATCCACTTCCTGAGGGGGCGTGGTCAGAGGGAAAACAGACTGTTCTGAGGAGGGCTGAAGAAGAGGGCTTTTCAGGCATGCCAAATCTGATTTCAAAGGGGTTTTTTTTTAGCATAAACTTTAAAGACATGTTTTGGGGACCTCTTAGACCAATATATTTTGATGGAAAAAGCGTGATATGTCACCTTTAAAAGCTAACTGTTGGTATGAAGAAGAAACCATTGTCATAGATGCTGTTTCTAATTGCAGATTCCTGAGGATAAGCAGCAGTATCAATGCACAGGAAGAAGTTAATTTGGCATGAGTTTGTCTACAGTAGGATAAACAAGAAAAGATTAAAATAGCACAGGAAGGCAGAATAGGTTAAAGACACAAAACTGTTGGCTGTGACAGAAATCTACAAAAGTATAGATGGCGCATTAAGAACAACATGCTGTGTGAAACTGCCCTGTTTAAGGATTGATCAATGTAAAAGAAAATGTCACGGGCTGTTTTCGAAACCGCCAACTATACTAGCAGTACGCACTGATTGGCCAAAATTCAGTATGTAGTAAGTAGTATGTGAACGAAGCAAAATCTGCAGTATGCCAAAACTCCCCGGATGTCTACTGATTCGTTAAAATTTCACAGTATGCATCGGACCAGTCTGCCTCGCGTACTGTTTCCCACAATGCACAGCGCTCATTATGCCTTTTCTTTTCTCTTCTTTTTGAGACGGGGGGAACACTTTTTAGGTGCTGTGAAAATTACTAAATTCCATATAAACAGTCACAGTCTCTGACAGTGATAAGGGGAGAAAAACTTTATCCAGTGCAGCGCTGATTCTGTTCATCCTGCTATACTTAACGATCAGTGGAAATGTTCGGCACGATGTTCAGTTTAACTGTGTAAGAGTTCCAACTCTAAATAACAACCTCACTAAACATGATGATTTACTTACCAACAACAAGCAACAATAGTAAAAGAGTATACTGCTATGCCTGCAACCATGTTACTGAGTCTTGTTAGGTTCAGCTAAAGATATGAGGAGCTTTAAGCTAAATGTAATCACCAGTATGCTAACTATATATGAGTTTAGCACAACAACTGTAAAGCTGTTTGGCAAATTAGCTTACCCCTGTAAAGTTACATTTAGCATGTATGGTACAATGTGCGTAGTCTTAGTTTAGCGTGTTGTGCTAACACTTGTAAATAAGCATTAGCACAGAGTATGGCTGAGGATGATGTGAATGAGCCTTCTAAAATTATGACCAATTTTAAATTTTGACTTGCACTGAATATTAATATATAATATTGAGTCAAACTGAATAATTTGAAGATAATAATGAAAAGTTACCATCATCATCATCATCATCATCATCATCACAACATGTATGATGTTGTCAGAGCCATAGTTTTCAGTTTTGCAGCCAAACAAAACAAGTTAAAGTTACCTGAAGGAATTAAAAAGGGAAGAAAAACGCAGCTGCTCTGATTTACATTGGTTGAAATGTAACAGCATGTTGTATATATTATAGACACACCCAGGCTAGTGCCCTGCTTTCTGCCCTTTCTTCATAAAATGTATAAGGGAAAGGTGGAGCAGAGTTTGTTACACTGACATCTGCTCTATGTGATAAACAGAATTAATAAAAAAAAGATTTAGATCATCTTTCCAAGTATTGGTATCAAATTTTCCTGCAAATAATAAAACCCTGCCATAATACATGAGCAACATGTGAAAAACATCTGGAAATGTTGGAAGAATCACAGCAACAAAGCACTTTTTTTATTAGGTTAAAGTTTGATAACAAGACACCAGAATTTAGAAGGAAAATGTATATAATTTAAATCCAGGAGTAATCTGAACTTGGTTTAAACTTAATATAAGTAACTGTCTATTTCAACGATTTAAGGAACACAGTGAGTCTTTAGTGAGTGTGAATGGTTGAGGCTATCTTAGCTTTTATGAGTTTTGGCATCTGTCTTATTGATTAGTTGTAAGGATAGAAAACAATCTTGTTAGCACTTTTAGTTTGTTTTGGATGTTATGAGAAACATTTTATATATTCATATGAGAATACACTGTTTTTATTGCAGTGACTTCAGAGGATAAAGGATTTTGTATATCCATTCTTTTGAGAGCTATTTGATTAAAATGTGTGTCCATTTAAAGACAAGCAGTAAGATAAAATTGCCTTGTTGTTTCACACGACAGTACAAGATGGTTGACCATGTTAGGTTGAAGAGAATAAAACAAACGACCCATCAAATGAAAGACAAACATCACAGAAGAAAAGCTCAAATTGTTCTTTTTTTGATAGTCGTCACACTGTGAAGTGACTGAAACAGCCAGTGAAAACTTTTAAAAGGTTAATCTATGTTGAAAAATATCAGTCTTACTTACCAGTCGACATTCACCTGAGAGCCTCTCCTTTACTGATGTCAGGATGAGACCTTTGACTCTTGTTCCTCCTTGGGATTATCGTCAGGAGGCTGTAAAGTTAAATGATTAACGTAAAAGACACGCACCGCCAGTAAAACTGCACTTGACTTCCTCTTTTGTAATGAAAGAAACACCCATAAGCATCCCCCTGAACTAAAATAGATCAAGTTTCCAGAGCTCAAAGTATCCACCTGTTGTTTGCTCTCATACATGGCCACATTTTGACTGTTGAAGCCTGGTCAGATTGAAAGATAGAGGACAGGCAGGAAACCGCCTCGTTCCATCATTGGCTAAACCAGCCCGGTCACCAGTAAAACATGGCATTTTGCCATACTGGCTCACGAAAGTCCAGACCAGAACCCAGGCGCGTCTGAACTGCTCTTTTGTCTGAATTGATGCTGGTAGTGTTGTCATGGCAACAACAAGCAGTCTTTCTGCCTCCATTGAAAATACCCGATGTGACCAGTAGCCTTTCTAAAAAGTGTCTCATCAGAAACAATTACTGAAACCACACATCCATGTACCTTCCTAATGAGCTCTTCCCAATTAGCCCCCCTTTTGGTCTGCCTTCCTAATTAAAGGCCAACACACAAAGGATTATCTTCTCTTCCACCCAATGGATTCATTCATAAACATTTTCCTCAAAGCAAAAGCACAGTCTCACACATCTTTACTCTGACAGAAAACATTCAATAGTAGCTGTAACATTTCTGATGAAACTGTGGTCTTCAGAATACAGGGATGACACTTCATTTAAATCCCTAACATTTCAATATTCCAAAAAAAGGAGAAAAAAGCTGAAGTTCTGCAACAAGGTTTGGGAACTTTTCGAGAATCTTTTTTTGATTGCATTGAAACCTTATTTTTTAAGTTTTAAAATAAAGAAATATTGATACTTTATGCTGTTTTCCTGTCATACTAACTGCACTTAAGGTAGAGAATATTGTTTTCACGATGATGCACTTGTTAAAGCAACTTTAATACTTGTTCTGCAAGAAAGCAGTTTTATAGCTAAATGCTAACACCAGCATGCTAAAATGTTAATGTCAATGCTAACCTGCTGACATCATGGGCCGGTTGTGGCTCAGTGGTAGAGTCGGTCGTCTCTTAACCAGAAGGTTAGGGTCCCAGGTTCCGGTGGATGTGCTGGTGTGTAAATGCCATCCCTATATGGATGTGGTTTGTTTGATTGGATGTATGTTACATTTAATGTAAAAAGCACTGAGTGGTCAGAGGACCAAAGGAAATGCTACATAAATACATTCTATTAACACTTACCACTAAACAGGTATAGTATTTTCAGATTCACTTTCTCAATTCAGTGTGCTAGTATGCTAGCAATTAGCTGATTAGCACTTGATTTAAAAAAAGCAAAACTAAAGGGATTGTTATTGGTTTCAAAGGTATTTCATCATTAACTGAATTATACTGGGAATAAGGTTTTCACTAAGCCGCAGTCTCTAGTGTTAAAAATGAAGTCAATGGGGAAGTGCAGGAGAAACTGCAGTTACTTGAGTGTCCACATAAAAGCGGAAGAAATCACATCAGGGCCCATATTAGTGTGTCCATGTTTAATCCAGAGTGACTCATGTTAACAGCCCGGTACATAAAGGTGACTTGATCTCTAGACCTCATTCCTTTATTTGTGACAGCTGTGCAAGGGGTGGATTTTTTGTGACTCATCTGTTTTATAAACTTCACACTGGAGTGATGCAGATTTTTACAGATAAGTGGGAACATGGCTAATTTGACTGGTAGGTGGGCACTATGAATCTGTTTGCTATAGGCGGCAAGACTATGACCTACAAATCTCCTCTTTGCCAGTTTCTAGACTGATCAAAAGTTAGTTGGAGTCAGAATGTCCAATATGTCGACTGCCATCTTTGGTCCCCGGAGTACCTGCTCAGAAATAATTGGGTGACGTCACTGACTACACTCTATGGTTTTGACCTGGTGGTGGTGCTATGATGGGTTAGTTACTGGTATTACAATTCACCCTGCAGCGACATTAACCCTGTTCCAATTTTTTACAGAAAAAAGGTACGAAAAAAAACTGAAAGTTTCTCAGGTCAGTCTAACTCCAGTCTAAGTGTTTTGGTATGTTTCAGTTTGTATCACCATGGTGGTGCCCTGACCAAATGACAGACAGCCTTTGCAATCCCTACAGCCATGATGTTAGTAAGGTGTAAAACAGATTATAAATGCTCATTTGTCTGATTTACCTCAAATAATTCAAACATTAGAAAAAATATCAAATGGGTCATATTGGCAAATAATAGTCTTTTTTTTTAACCATGAGAGCAGATGAAGCGCAGCATGCTTGTTATTAAATGAATTCATTCAATTATTTTGGTCAGAATATGAGACAATTTAATAGGGAAAAAAACAAAGATATGTGCTGACACACTCTAGGATTTTTATCATTCACTCATGTAAGAAAAAACAGCCCTGTATTGATGATAGACACCCTGGAAATGTGTTCCTAAAATCTTATCCAATTAGACTTTGGTTTACGACTCACAGTACTGAACACAACAATGCCACTCCTCACCCAGCTATAAAAATGTCTGAACAGGTGGGACAGTTATAAACTGCTACCAAAGCAATGTCAGTAAACAGAAACATAAGTTAGATAAATAATCTCATGACTAAACTATTCCAGGGTTTTTTTCAGGGCGATGTCTTCCCACAAAGATGATTAAAATATGTCTTGATAAGTCATGACGCACACTTCCTCATGAATGAAGATATACATTATGCCTGCTGATAACAGAAGAAAAGGTAATAAACAATATCGTTTAAGTAGGGGAGACCAGTTATGGTTTTAACTCCTCTTGTTTCAGCATTAAACATATATTAGAAATAGAGTTCTCAAAGTTTTTTATTCAAATAACTACATTTGTTAATTATAAATATTTATATTTTAAATATAAATATATATATTTTTCAGATTGGACAAAAATATCAATTGTCATGTCTTTTCACGTCAGAAACAACATTTTCACTTTTTCATGCCTTTCGTTTCAAAAGTAAAATTATCACTTTTTCTTTTTTCTTTTGGTTCAGAAGCAAAAATTTCATTTTTTTCATGTATTTTTGCTTCAGAATCAAAATTGTCAATAATATTTTCGCTTTTGTCTTCAAACGTCAGAAGCAATAGTTGGACTTTTTCATGTTTTTTACAAGACAAAAGCAAAATTTTCACTTCTCCATGTGTTTTTGCCTTGTAATACAAAATTTCCGTTTTTTCATGTTTTTCAGTGTCAAAAGCAACATTTTCACTTTTTCATGCTTTTTAGTTTCAGAAGTAAAATTTTCCTTTTTTCATGTTTTCTTTGCTTCAGAAGCAAAGTTTCATTTTTTAATGTGAAAAAAGTGAAGAGTGAAAATGTTGTTTTGAAGCCAAAAAGGACTGAAGATAGGATATTGGCTCGGCTATATGAAGAATGACAGCAGAGGTCCGCTTATTCTTCTTCTTCGTCTTGGACAGTCTGCTAGCAGCGGCTGAGTGATAGTGCTTTGAATTCTGGCAAATAATTAGAACAAACAAGATTTCAGGCTCCAGTTCAGTTCTCAGTAACAGACTTTTACAATCTCACAAGACGGATAGAACTGCAAGCAGATATGTGTCAGTTTCAAGCTGGTTAAAGCATCAATAGTTTAAACATCCCCTACAAAAAGACTCTTATCACCTTGCAGCCTGAATGGTCTGTTTGTCCTTTGAGCTCGCTCTCAGTAGCCCCCCAGGCACACATTGAACTTTGTCACAGAGGTCCTCTAGTCCTTTTATTTGATCAAAAGAAAGCATTATTCTAATTTGATTGATTGGGGATAATTTAGCCTTATTAATACACAAAAACAGAACTGATCCGGTACAATCGAGCTACATCTACAGTAGACAAGAACTCGTCAAAAACTTCAAATCTTACATTTTCCATTGTGAAAGTTTGTAAAGTAGCTTTCAGCAGTCTTTGGGAGTCTTTCAAGTCTTGTCAGGGTGAAAGAATGCCGCAGTTGCAGTGTTGTTTTTTTTTGCACAAATCACAGCGTGAACTAGTGAAAATTTCTCATGGTCGTTTTAGTTTTTTTGAACATTTTTAAATAGTGTGATATAAATGAAGCACATTTTAAGTTACAATAGCATCCATGGAATGCTGAAATGTGTGCACTCAATACGACTTTTGCATACTTACAAAAAAAACTCCAATGTATAAGCCACTTATATATAACAAAATTAAAAAAATTAAAAAATAATTAGGACTAAGGCAGAGTCTGGGATGAATTCGTGATCAATGGACTTAGCCATTAAAAGCCACCAGCCACTAAAAATATTTATTCATGTCACTAACATGTATAATGGCTCATTTTAATTATTTTTCAACACACTGCTGCAGAATCCACATGCACCTCTATAAACCGAGAGAGGTTCTGTGCGTATTTTACGCTGCACCTCTCATCATTGTACTTTTTTTTTTTACAAGCTAGGATTTTGCGATCAGTCAGAATGTTTAGGTACTTACCGTCAGTGTTTCAACTAAATGTAGGTCATGATCCCACATATGAAGACTATCAACTTCAAACATTCTCCCATTAAAAGTAGTCTATAGTTCTACTTCGACCAGTTCATAACTTAAAATAAACTCCTGGCACTGTGAGTATAATACTCTGGATTGGGATAGTGTACCATCCATACTTTAGTATATAGTACATTGTTATGGGCTATAGGCTACTTTTCCAAAGAAGAAGAAAAAAAATAATGCAGGATTGACCTATTTCAACTATACGCTATCACTTATGCTTGAATAATTACTGATAATGACTTTCCTCTCTCTCTTTCGCTGAATACCCAAAAGTTCTTAGGCGACCCTGAAATTCAGTCATACTGACATCTTTTCTGGCAATTACGGTAAAAATGGCAGCACGGCGTGTGCTCTCTGCTCAGCAAATACGCAAAGAAGGGGGGTGTAACAGGGAACTGCAGAAAGTCAAAACAACTGTAGGGCTGGATTACATTTTCTAGATCCTAAAAGTAGCGATTGTGGACCAAAACTCTGGTTTTGTAAAACCACGAATTCGCACATTTTAAAGGATGTGATAATAATAAGGGAGTGTAATGTTTAGCACCTTTTTCATAGCAGTGGTGAAATCCACGGAATGTTCCACACGGGAACAGCTGACCATTGGATGCCGCACTTAGCCTAACGAGATGTGAACATTTCAAGGAATATATCAGTGATCAGATGTTTGCATATTAACAATCAGGTAACTGCTCTCCTCCTCTTTTCATTGCTTAGTCTTGGTGAATTTCGAAGCTTGTGGTGCGTGTTTACGGGAGATGGTTAGACGGGTTATTAAGGTTGTCATCCTGCTCAACCTCCAGCCCCTCCTTGTTTTGCTGCTACCGAGAGCGATGTTGTAATGTTTACATTTAGTCTATGCTGCAAGCCACTGCCGCTTTCCTTATTCTGCTTTTCAAAAGGTGCATACTTTTTGATGCACGCAGAAGACTACATACTCGAATGCTTTGCAGTGAAGCAACAAAACAGGCACAGGCATTATTTATTTACTCACACTGGACGAATTGGGCCTGATAGGTAGCTTATAAGGCCCAGTTAAGCTAGATAGTTTTGGTGTGCTGATCACATAATACCTCTTATAGCTGCATTCGTTTAATCACACAGCTACAGCTGTTTCGTGCTACAGCTGATGAAGGGTGCTACTCACTTTATCATGCAAGTGCAATATTATATAACCGGCTGGATAGTCTACTGTACAGTAGGACACTGTGGCCTCCAGTGAGAGTAGAAACAGACTGTGTGGGCCACCATAGAGTTGTAAACCAGACTAGGTTTGCTACAAAATAGCAAACACGTTTTCTAATTAATTCGAAGTTTTACTTTTAATCCAATAATCTCAAAGGTAGGCCTTTTTCTATAAGAGAGACTTTGAAAAAAAATGTTAAGGTCGATTATAATCTCAGATGATTCAATAAACAAGGTCTGCATTTAGAAAGAGTCCAACCTGTGGAAACAATTTATGAACAACAAATAGTCAGTGCAGCCGTCAGTGGAAGAATCATTTACTTCAGTAGAGGATGTACTATAACTAATGCTACATCACAAGTAATAATTCTGCATTTAAATAATTTCTGTCACAGTATTTCAGAAATAATACATTTTTTAATGCATATGATGAGGAAGGATTATAGTTCCTTTTAAAATGATTCTGGCTTAATCTGTTACACTGGACCAAAATCTGCTAATTATTTAGTCTCTTGAATATTCTGTTGGTAAAGATTTTTAAAGTTATGTTTTTTAAAGTTGACGTTTTGATGTGTTGTGTTAAAAGTTAATTTAGGAATTTGAGCAGGCAGATATTTTACCCATTCTTTTATGAGTTCATACTATTAGGATCAGACATATTTAGTTTAGTCTTTATATGCCTTTTTATTGTTACCCTTAAATCTTGTCCATGCATTTACCTTTAGCAGACTAGACTACTGTAACGGTGTCTTTACAGGACTCCCTAAAAAGTCCATCAGACGACTGCAGCTCCTACAGAATGCTGCTGCTCGAGTCCTAACAAGGACCAAAGAAGTAGATCACATTACTCCAGTTCTTAGATCTCAACACTGGCTTCTTGTATGTCAGAGAATAGACTTTAAAATCCTGCTGATGATTTATAAAGCACTAAATGTTTTAGGCCCAAAATACTGATCTGCTGCTCCTGTATGAACCATCTTGACCTCTGAGGTCATGGTCTCAGGTACTGGTCTGCTTTCAGTCCCGAGAGTCAGAACGAAACACGGTGAAGCAGTGTTTAGTCATTATGCACCACATATCCGGAACAAACTCCCTGAAAGCTGTAGGTCTGCTCCAACTCTCACCTCTTTTAAATCAAAGATTAAGACTTTTTATTTGCCACTGCCTTCCTATCTTAGCTTATTTTAACTCACTTTAAATGCAAATTTTAAATTTACTTTTAATATATTTCTAATATATTTTTAATTTTCTTTTCTTTTCTTTTTTTTATTATATTTGTCATTTTAATTAATTAATTATCTTTATTTAAACTTGAAAATCATTGACAGCAAAGCCCTCATTTACAATGACGTCGAGCATATAAAAGAAACATTACAATGCATGACAAGCAAATAAAAGATAAAACCTTAAAATAATGATGATCAATTAAAAACAGAGCACAATTAAAAAGTAATGTTAAAACCATTGAAAAGTAATGTTAACACAAAGTCAGTTGAAACAGGTGCAATCAGAGGTTAAAAAGTTTAAAACTAATGATTCAAAATGACTAAAAGAAAAAAATGCATTCATTTTTAAAGTTTTTTGAAGGGAGTTCCATGCAGATGGTGCAATAAAGCCAAAGGCTCTTTTATGCTTGTCTGAATGTTTCCAATGCTTTTAATGTTTTAATGTAAAGTACATTGAGTTGCCCTCGTGTATGAAATGCGCTATACAAATAAAGTTGCCTTGCCTTGACTAAAATGGATTAGCATTGTTTATTGTAAGTAAATGCATTGTTTTAAAAGTTAATTTAGTAATTTAAGCAGGCAGATGTTTTACCCATTCTTTTTATGAGTTCATACTATTAGAATCAGACATATTTAGTTTAGTCTTTATATGTCTTTTTATTGTTACCCTTAAATCTCTCAAAGAGCTTTGTATTTATGTGTAAGCTGCAAACAACAACAGGAGCTGCTTGTTTTGATCCACTGTCTGCTCGTCTAATGTCTGTGTTTGCTTCGCGCTGATTGGTCACTCCGACGGGGGGCGGGGCTTCGGCATAACAATGCATTTCAAGGAAAGTCCACGCGCCAAGGAATGTTTTCTGTCGTTGAGCCGTTAACGTTTTCCCTTACGCGCCTAACGGTGATACCTGCTCAGGTAACCGGTAACCGACAGACCGTTGTAACCGGGTTCTGGAGTAACGGAGAGTTGAAAGCGTGGCTAGCTTTAGCAACCGAGTAGCAGCACCATCCGACATTGTCACAGAGCTGGCGGAGGAAGTCTCTTAGTCGAGCAGGTACTTCAGTGTCTCTGGCGGTGCTCGGTGGTCGGCCGTTTGTTCTAGAATAACTTGATGCTTCATCTCCGAGGCTGGATCATCTTCTCTTCTCACCGAGCCAGAAAACTAGCTAACAAAGTAAGCTGTGGTCTGTAGTGTTGCTCAACTCACCTAGCATAGCCTGTCCATACAACACTGCTCTGTGTCTGTGGTGTCGTTATTCTGTTACACGGGTCGAACATGTCTGTAGTGATGATTAAGCTCCTAACTAAACATCAGCATGCTGGCCAACTAGCGTATGATTAGCAGTGATCTGCTGCTATGCATGGACAAAGCGTTAGCCTAGCTTGTTCTTCTGCAACAAGGGGCGTCGAATCGGCCCCGTATCTATGAAACCATCTTTATCACAACGCCCATGCTTCATAATGTTTGTAGTATGATGTGTTGGGCATTGGCTGTTTCTTGTAAGAATGGACGTACAGGTGAAGTGGCCTTTGAAATGGAATCATAGCGAGCAGCCCCGCTTGCCTACCACATCTTTTGTTGTTGCTTTGTCTTTTGAGCACATGGCTTTCCATGTTTTTGTTCAGGCAGGCTACAGCGACCCCTATTTATTGTGTCCCCGCATGGACCGCGTTAATTGCACTGCCTCTAATCAGATGAAAATCAACTTTATTTATAAAGCACTTTACACACAACACAGTTGATCCAAAGTGCTTTACAACAGACAATGAGGAAAACACAGAGAAAATGAATTTAGAAATACACACAAACAGAGGAAGAGAGAGGGAAAGAAGAGTTGTAAGAGAGCACTATAATTAACAAATAAAACTAACTTGTAACTTTTTGTTTTTCTATTTTCTATTTTTGTTATTTTGGAACTGCCTACTGTCTGTATTTATTCTGTAATATTGACATACAGTAGGCTTCCTTCTCCTCTTCTTTTCTGCCCTTTATATATGTCTATTTTCTGTTCGTGTTTAAATCTAAAAAGCAAAAATAAAATATTCAAAAAATAAAAAATGAAATTAAAAGTAATAATAACAACAGTAATGACAAGAAATAAAATTAACAGTGCAGTGAGTATCTGAGCCAGTGTGGTTAGGGGCAGTTAAAAGCTAATGAATAAAAGTGCGTTTTGACACGACTTTTAAAAGTCTCCACAGAGGGGGAGAATCGGATGGTGGGGGGAAGAGAATTCCAGAGTTTTGGGGCACAGATGGAGAAAGCCCTGTCCCCATATCTCTTTGTCCCTAATTCATCTTTGAATACATCACTAGTTACAGCATTTAACCAAGACTAACATTCAGTATGTTACTCTAAAGTCTATGCTTTGAATTAGGAATTGTTGTAGCTGAAATATTGCAGGCTTGATGTTTTTAAATAAAAATTGTTATTTGCTCAATTTGAAATTGCATACGTGTAAACCAGTCTGTTTGTTGCAGATAACTTAGTGTTATCCTGAATTATAGAACACATTTCTTATTTGTATTAAATATGTATTCACCTTAACAAATGTATTTACCATGTGTAGAATAGACATCTAAAGTTCTGCTGAGATCTTAAGGCATGTAAACACGAATAGTAATGCATAACTAAACAACAGATAATGAAGATGATATATACAGTATATATATTACTGTTGAAAACGTACCATTGTTTTTCATGATGACTGCACGCATTGTGCTCACTGATACAGGATAGGATACAATTCATTTTTTGCAGGGTTGTGAATTTGTCAATTGATGTGTTTTTGCAGGGTTAAGACAATCGGAGGCTACATTCAAGTGCCTCCACTGTACCGTTTCCTTTCCCAGAGTGTGACTCGTCTGCACGACGTCACCAATGCGACCATGGGAAATAGCAGTAAATAGGCTGCCACCAACAGCCCCCTTAAACCCGAGGAGGTTCCTTGGAGAGCCCTGCAACGCCCCAGTGCACCTCAGGAGAAGGTAAAATTGCCAGTACTGCTTGTTCTGACATTTTTCCTTGAAAATAGTATTCAAGTTTCTTTTGTCTTAAAGATACAAAGGTTTAGGTTTGGATGCTTTCAACATGAAACATATGTCAGCTTTGTGTGTGTGACTCATGTCAAGAAGAGGCACTTGTACCTTTCTCTTTCTCTATATTATGTAGATCAGACTGAAAACAAAATTGTTAGAATCAAGGACAGATAGAACAGTTCTATCACAAGTCCTATTTTCTTTAGTTTAAAGCATGTCTCTGCATCCCACTGATTCCCCTGTGATCCAGCAGTATTTCTGTCATAAAGCTCATTACAAGCTTTAGCTGCTGTGTATTGTTAAATGCAACATGTATTTCAGTCTCTTTTTGTAAAATTACCCACAAATAAATAGAAACAAAATGTAACTTTCAAGCTAAAATTCAGCAACACATAATTATTAACATTATTGTGTTAATACATACATTGAACAGAAATCAAAATATGTGACATACTTTCTCTTTCTCTCCAAAAAATATTGTTAGATATCAATCTTGAAAAATATGCTGCAACAACCTGATATCCGTACAGCTGCAGATTGTATGACACTAAACTTTAAATGCAGATTTGTATGGAAACTTTTTGTTAGTAGTAGATAGAAAAAATGGATCAGCACTAAAAATGTATTGAGACTGGTTAGTTAGCAGTGTTTAAAAAACAAGTGTTACCTATGGCCACAACTTTAAATATATATTTTTTTACTTTAAATACATTTGGAATGGATTATGTGGAAAAGTAGTTGTGCACCCACACTAATGTAATTAAGAACTAATTTTCAGGAAAATGCATATACACCTACCTTTTTAGGATCTGTTTAAAACAGAATAAATTCATGTTTCTCTTTCTTATTGATCATACAGCCCACCAGTGAGACGCCAGTGGGGGAGACGAGACAGACCTGTTCTGCACAGTTCCCTGGTCCAGGATGAGAATTTCCATCATCTGCTTTTCTCCCAACACCACCAACAGGTTCCTTTAGATGAGTCCAGACAATACAGCCACACCAGCACAGCACCACGCATGCTTCACCCTGCTGCTCACCTGCCACAGCAGAGCCCCATCATGGTGGATCTACATGACCAGGTAACAGATCAGGAACAGCCTGATGGGTACAAAAGTTACAACATTTAGAAAACATGGTTCAGTAATGTTATCTTTTTGTCCTTAAAGATGCACCAGGGATCAGTTCCAATATCATATACTGTTACAACGGTGACGACCCACGGATTTCCCATCCACACCGGGCAGCCCCTTCCAGGGTGCAACACTCAGCAGCTCCCAGCATGCTCGGTAATGTTCAGTGGACAGCTCTCTCTGCTCTGCTGCCTTCCTCCTCCTGTGAGTTTGAAAAGGAAGAGCCCAAATGTCATAGTGGCATCTATGTAGCACACCATACCAGCCATGCACTCTGTCACTGTTCATGACTAACCAATGAGCTGCTGCTGTTATTGTGCAGGGTTCATGCTTTAGTCTCTATGTTACACAACTTAAACACGATTCAGTTCTTCATTTATTTTATTTTTGGAAACAAAAAATTCTGAATATTGATAAATGTGGTGTTGTGGCAGTACTGTCAGTGCTGTGGTGTTATGTAATGCATTGCTTCTATTCACTACACGCTTACAACATGCTTTCAATGCAAGTTTTTGGAGAAAATGTACTCAAATTAGACTGAGGTTGTATGAAGTTTTGAGTTTGACTGACAAAAATGTTGTGAAAAAAAATTAAATGCATTTCCTTCCTGTTTTTTTTTTTATCTTTCCTCAGCTCATACAGGCATGTACCATGCAGCATATGCCAGTGTCTTATCAAGCCTTTCCACCCTTGATCTCCAGCGAACATTTTGTATTGCACCCAACCCCATCTGTACCCCCCCACCAGCCGCCGCACCTTACTCCACTGAGCCAGTTCGTCCCTTTACAGCCTCAGCACCCACGCATGGTGAGTATGCTACAGCATATGTGCAAAGTGACAGTAGCTGAAGTTGGATGCACCCGTTGGATCAAACAGAAACATTTCCTGTATATTCCTCCTCTCAGCCTCTACAGAGGGTAGAGAATGAAGTTGACCTAAGAGGGGACCAGCACCCTATAGGGACCTTCACCTACCCTCCATCTCATCACCCACCAGCGCTGCCTCCGTCTCTACCCTTACAGTATCTTCCTCAAGAGCCTCTGCATCAGGAGCTTCCCTTTGGAGTGGTGAGCTATATTCTGAGACATTTTAAGAGAAGTAATAATGCCACCCATAACAAACAGCATACGAATCTCAAGACATCTTGAAAATAATTGAATTTAGTTTCCTGAAAGGGCCAAAGAGGATGTTAAAGTTTTAAATTGCAAGTGTGAGATCAGTTTTTTTGCTTGCCAAAGACAGAAATGTTAAAAGAGTTTATTTTACCATGTGAAATCTACAAAAGCTATCAAACTAGTGGTCATATAATGGGTAAATGTCGGCGTAAACAATAGCTTAAATTAAATTATCCAATTCTATCTACTTATCAAGGCCAAAGTCCTGTTGATAAAACTAAGGGAAAATATGGAATTAATGTTAAATACTGCTGACAGTCACTCAAAAGTTGATGTTCTAAATACATCTAGTCCCCCTAGTTTCAATACTTTGGCCAGTGTGGTTGTGATAAGGGTATTGAATTGAATTTGACAAATTGGTATTGTTTCTGAACGCTCAATATACCAAATCTCACGCAGTAAAACATGACTTTGGTGTAAACAAACATGGCGGACGAACAGGAAGAAGCATTGATGATTGTTTTCAGCCTCTTACTTATCGAAAAAACACACACAAATAAGAAAAACGGTCTTCCATTTCGGAGGTCCAAGAGATTTTTGTTTTCACCGGCACCATGTTTTTGTTTGTTTTTATTTCCTCTTCCGTCAGTCAGCTGAGTCAGCTCGCGCCTTGATTGGCTTTTGATCCGGTACACACTTAATACACCCCACACCACAGGAAAATCAGACCCGATGTCCTTTGCAAACATCAGACAATCAGGCCTTTGCTGGCTTCGATCATAAGGGACAAAAATCAGCCCGATTATCCTGTAGTGTGTACCCGCCTTAATCCAAAATGTTTAAAGCATTTTTCTGTTTTAATTCAGGCCATAATGGCATACACCTCAAAAACTGTTGAAATACATGTGTCAACATATGAGATAATTCCGTTTCTAATTGGAGTATTACTAGTCAAACAGTATAAATACTGTGTATCTCTTAGCCTAGTTCAGATCATGGGAAAGACTGCTGACTTGGGGGTTGTCCAGAAAGCAATCATGGACACCCTACACAAGAAGGGAAAGCCACAGAAGGTTATGAAAGGGCTGGCTGTTAGCACAGTGCTGTATCTAAACATATTAATGGAAAGTTGACTGGAAGGAAGGCGTATGTTTGGGAAAGGTGCACATGCAATGGGGATGACCGCAGCCTTGAGAGGATTGTTAAGAAAATGTAGCTCAAGACCTTGGGAGAGCATCACAAAATGTTTCAAAATGTTCTTAACCAAGAGTTACAGAACACAACTTGCCCTTTTCCCCCCCAAAGTCCTTGTAATGCAGCTGGCCCTTATTAAAATATTTCCATTCTGAAGAAGAATTAAGAGGAAAATTATTCAAGCTTACCACAGACTTTTGCGTTTCATGATGTTATTAACCTTTGTGATTTTTTTCACAGCCATATCCCCACATGCTGACCCGGCGAGTAAATGGACAGAGATATCGGTTGCAGCAACCCCTCCCCCCTCCTCCTCCTCCTCCATCTTATTACCCAGGCTTCCTCCCTTACTTCCTGTGAGTATCAGTGTGGATTGTACATTTCTGCATTTTAGAAGTTGTGCTATTAAGAACAGAATGGATGTTAATTTGTAGTCACTTTGCAGTGCTTTACAAAATACACTTCCACCTCTCTTCAGGTCAATGCTTCCTGTGCCGCCAACAGCAGTGGGCCCCGCCATTAGTCTCGACCTGGATGTGGATGATGTTGAGATGGAGAACTATGAGGTTAGTTTAATGGGACATAACAAAGACAATGAGTTATCTTTTTTATAAATGGAATATACAGTTTATACCAAAGACTCTGAGCTCTCGATCATAAAAGTTAAATACATCATCACTCATTGGAAAAGCAACAAGAATATTTAGAATAGTTAAAAGTAGAAGTACTATAATTATTCTGACCCTGCAGAATTATTGTATCAAACTACAGTATTTTGTATTATGTAACACAAATAATGTCATAAAGGAGCTGTAAAATCCTCTGCTTTGTTCTTGCTCTTTCCTTGTGTAGGCATTACTGAATCTGGCTGAGAGGCTGGGTGAAGCAAAACCACGTGGGCTCACTAAAGCAGATATAGAGCAGCTTCCGTCCTACAGATTCAACTCAGAGAATCATCTATCTGAACAAACGCTGTATGTCGCACTCATCTGTTCAATGAAATTACATTCGTACTCTGTATGAAACCTCCAGGTAACTCTTTTATCTAATTCCCACAGGTGTGTTGTGTGCTTTAGTGACTTTGAGTGTCGGCAGCTACTTCGGGTATTACCTTGTAACCACGAATTCCACGCAAAGTGTGTGGATAAATGGTTAAAGGTAAGGTGTTGGCAGTTCAACATTTATACAATTACGGAAAGTTTTGTTTTTCCATGTGAAAGTTTTGATACTAAATCATTAATGCCTGTGTTCTTTCGCCTGACTTCTAGACCAATCGCACTTGTCCAATCTGCCGAGCTGATGCCTCGGACGTTCACCGGGAGGTGGAGTGAGAACTGTCTCTGAGTGCTGAACTTGAACGCTGCATACACCAGAGTCTGTCCCGAAACTGGGGACATCTGCCACCTAACCTGCGTCCTCCAGTAAATATAGCTTACCACCCCACTCCTCCTGTCCCTTCCTAAATAATAAGCAATCCAGGATTGTTTCTGGAGCCTGTTGTACCTCTGCTGTGCTTCATTGTCTGAGTCTCATGAAACCCACTGCCTATTGCAGCCTAAAGCCAGAGGTCTGGGATTGCCAGCCAGTTCTTTCTCTGCCCCCTTGTTGCAGATTCCAAAGATTTACCCTACGATGCATTTTTTGCTGCTTTTGTTTACAGGGTTTCATTTTTATTTGGTGGATTTGGTTGTGGTATTCATGATTAGCAGGAGTCCTGCATTGGAAGAGGTGAGTCGGGAGCCTGGAGGATGATAGGCTGGACACCTTGTGCAATTAGCAGAAAAATAATAGGAGTACTTCAACATTGGTATCTGTGTTTGGAGGCTACGCCTGACCATCATAGATGCATGTTTGTGTAGGTGTTGGGCAAAGTGACTTGTTATTAATGTATTTTCTGCAATAATGTATTGATCATTTCAACAGTTCTACCCCTTCTTTGTTTTTAGATTTGCCAATGCTATTGTGAACGTGTGACTTGCTGTGGTTAAATGCAGATTCTGTTGAGCCTGAGAATACGGACTGCAAGTGATGGGACATGCAACTGTGGGGTACCTTGAACCCCAGATTATCCTCTCTGGATCACAGATCTGTACTAAAGCAGTCATGGATTATTGGACTGCCATTTCTTTTTTAGGTCATTTGACATAACTGCACAAGTGCTACACTCACTCTCATGTCAGCATTGGTCATCTGACAAGTGTGTACGCGTGTGTGCATATTGTGTGTGTATGTTTGTCCTGTTCACAGAGCCAATGCATTGTGTAACCACTGGATACAGGGCAGCATGCTAGGATTTGCATGAACTGTTGATTCAGACTAGCAATATTTTAACCAAGCATTGCCACCAAATTGATCAAATCTTAAGAAAAAAGAAGAGACAAAGAAGCATACTAAAAGAACTGCTTGCTTATTCAGAAAGCGCAATGAGGGAAGACTAGCATGTGGTTCCACCCTGACTGCGTTTGAGTCCTCGTCTGAAGGCTGTGCTGATGCCATAGAGCTCTGGAGGCCTGTGCAGAAAGCAATATGTGCAGTGAGTGGCAAGTTTCAAATGAACTTTCTTCCCCTTTTAGGGAGACGGGGCTTTTTATTTCTTTCTTTGTGAGCCAAATCCAATATACAGATATAGCCTATACTGTTCAAGATTTCAGATCTGCCTTCTTATGACCTTGACAAGCACAAACCTATTACTAATCCTGAAAATACTTTGTCATTTCCACTTGTTTTAAAAGTATGCCGTTTTTAATAAAGGTTTATTTATTGGTTTTATCTTCTAGAGAAAATACATTGAAGGAAACAGTTGGAGCACTAACTTTGTTTGTGTATGGTATGTGTTAAATTCTGGTAACTCGGTCGGGGTCATCGTCTTAGGCCATGGTAATGGTGTTGTAAAAGAGCAACTGTATGTATAGCTAAAGTGTGAATGCTTTTAGATAAACGTTTGAAGACAGAAGAATGTTGAAAACCTTTGTAGAAGTCACTGGTGACGCTCCACTTTACGCCAGCTGTCGGTGTCCCACAGTGATCAGTCGGGGTTCAAATGACAGAGCGGGAGTGTTCAGTAGTGTAGAAACACTGTTAGACTTCTAGTTCCCTGCTTGTGTTCACAAAAAAGAAAAAAAAAAACAGGAAACATTTGGGGTGGGATGGAAGAGAGCATCAAATGGACTTTTGCTTTGGAGTCACTCTTGTCTCTTGACTGCCCCAGTAAGCACTAACAGGCAGTTGTAACCTTTGCTTTTATGTGTAAAGGGATCTTGCCTTTTCTTTCCTTTTTTTCTTAAGTGAATGTGAGTCTTTGATGTGTGTGCCACCTACAAGAGAAAAAAAAAGAAGCCATTTAATGAGTTAAACCCACAGCTTTGAGAATTAACCTATGTGTACATATCTATTAGCTGGCATATATTGTAAGTTAAAAAAAACACTCAGGGCCTCTCAGTATGTAAAAAAAAAATAAAGGAGAACTGTCCATTTCAAATGGAAAGGATGCCATGGGAAGGGTATATCTGAATTTAGTTTGGTCGTTTTCCTCAGACCATAAATAATTTAATGTAATCAATTATAATATTCTGTTATGTCGGAAATGGTAGATATTACATCATTTAAAGACAGGCATGCAAGAAAAAAGATCAGTAAATATTATAGTATTCACTGAAAAGAGGCAATGTACACTGCTACTCATTACAAGTGTATTATTCAAACCTGTTTGACTTTTGTTCTCTAACTCAAACCATATGTTAAAGATAGCGGTTGTGATCCCATTTTTTAATGTGCAGCTGTGCACACTATCCTACCTAATTCACTCCCAAATCTACTTCAGAGGTTTTTGCATGACTTAAAAAAAGTAAAACAAGTTTGTTATAGTGGAGGATATCTCTAAATCCGGTGGGGACCTATTTAACGGTGCACAATATGCATGCTTGTCAACCAGATCCCAACTGATTTTTAGCTCTAGTTGGCTTTGGGTTCTGGGGGTTTGGATCTTAATGCTCAGCTGATAACTGCCATGCATTGTACTGCACACATTTGTAATAGAACTGAATGACTACAAGATTTTATTGCGCTAACTTCATTTTATAGGAAAAAAAAACTGGTCTTGAATCCAGAAGTTCTTACATATGTTGTGTTACTGTTATTGCCCTAACGACTGAAAATTACATGCTCTGAAACTACTGTAGTTATCAAAAGCCATAGTGAAAAGGTGCTAGATGTTCTGCTTTTAGGTATGAAAACTCACTTGCGTGAATGCAATAGTTTGTCATGGATCCCATGTATTCTTAAAGCATGTTATACTAATACCCCTGAACAATGTCAGTGAAGATCAATATAGTTTAAGGGAATAAAAAATAAAGTGTTGTCATACTTATTTCAGTGTAGTACTGTACCTGCCTATCAGGCTCTTGCTCTCAGTGTATCAATATCTTAAAATGTATTGTTCACATATAGATACCTTAATTCATGTTAATGTTAACACTGTTCTTTTTGGAGTAAATATTGATAATTGACAATATCCAGCTACCCTATTAAATAAAAAGAGAACCTCCCATTAAAACCTAGATAATGAGTTGATTTTGAATGACAACTGAGAATAGAGTCTTGTAGTCTTTCTGTTAAGAGTTATTGAATAATCTCACAGCTTGTGTGGTGCAAAAGTGTGTTCCAATAAGCAGCTAAAATTTATTTAGGATTTGTGATTGATTGCTCCGTAGACGCCATTTATTGTTTACCAATGACTTTTGCTGTGGTGGGATAGTGGTTTACTGTTCTTACTCTCCCTGGCCTCTAGAGGTCCTTGCCTGAACACCAGACTACCCACCCGCCAACAGAGCCAGGGGCATGTGTTCTGTGTTAGGCAGATATTTTGCTTTGGTACTTGCACATTTACAGTTACCTCATTTTTTCCATGTTTGTATTGGAGGGCGGGGGGAGAAAACAACTAATATATATTATATATAGGAAATGGTTCTTATTAATGTTATAATTTTTCATTCCATTGGAATCATATTGTTTGTAGCATTTAACATAACTAGTTAGTGTATTATATATACATCTGTATACTGTTTGAAATTTTTAAGATTTGTACTTTTTTTAAATGAAAGTTGCTAGTTATGCTTTACCAAGTAGTGCAATCATATTTTTTTTTAATTGTTGTGGCTGATTTGAAAGGGTTGTTCACTAATAAATGTATGATGTATACCAATATCACAATTGTCTTGTTTGAGATAGTTTTTATAATGTGGTAATAAAAACAACTTACTGTACTTCAATGTAAAATCCAAGAAGAGAAGTAGTCAGACTTAACCATACATATTAAAACCTCACCAGCAAATGTCATACAGTGTCAATAAACCCACATTTTTAAAATGTTTTTAATTTATATAGTTGGAAAATTACATCTTTACATGAGCCCATTTAGATGTTACAGGCAAAACAGGCATCTATGAGTAACCACAGGCACACTATGGGCAGACTCGCACTATACTAGATAAAGCCACATGTAAAAGCTGTGGCCTGTTAAATATTGGATTTTTAAACTTCATGAGGCAGTCTGCTTTACATAGTAACCAACCTGCATTTGGTCATTGTATGACAGATGAGTCAAAACAAAAAAAGTAAGGTGGTTGAAGGGTTTTAAATATCTAACTTATGTACAGGTCATGGCTCATTTCAAACAGGGTTCCCATAAATCAATGCAACCTGCTCCCTAGGAGAGAGCATTGGATCGTCACACCCGTCAGTACCAGTCACAGCAGAACCAAACCTGACTCCAACATGTTCTGTGCTCGTCAGTCACCGTGGGAGAGGCATATTTAAACTTTTGTGGTAAAATGGTGTTAAATTAAGACATATGGATAGAACATCAAGTCTGACAAAAAGTAACCAAGGCATTCTGACCACTAAAGAAATCCATACTTCTCTACACTTCTCTCCATCCTGTTTGTATTAGTCAGTATTAATGCAACCTGCCTACCTCAGATGACCTGACATCAGCTTATTTGGGATGTTTTTCTGGTTTTGCACCAAGCTTTGCTACTGTCCGGTGCATTTCAGTAGATGGTTAATCCTTTGCTGCAACACTTACTGGTAAGGAAAGACGAGATTAAACTGGTAGCCAGTACTAATAATGGAGAACACACTTCTTTGTCCACATGGATAACAAAGGTGAGTTCAAGGAGGACTTCAAGAAATATTTATTTGATAAAATTCAAGACTTTCCAGGTTAATGGGAACCCTGTAAACACAACCAAACAAAGACTGGATGCAGGGTGGTTAAATTTTTCCAGGTTAGGATTTTATCTCAAATGATCCTTTGTGCATAATGGCCATTTAACAGAAGGAGAAAAGAAAAAGAGGAGTGGGCGGGCATTGGAGGAAAATGTGTTTCCATGTAGAGGAGGTATGTCATCTTTCAATCGTCCGTAAGATCCTGAACAAAAAGGACCTCGGAGCGGCTAAGCCCCGCCTCTTTCAGTGTGGGAGGGTTGGGCTGATCTTCAGTCGGAAGGCAGGGCAGGACTCGGCGAGGGAAGTTTGTTACTATCTGAAACTTCTCTGGAGATTCTTTTAGAGAGAAGAGGAAGTCGTATATT